>NW_017306282.1:1050342-1111503 GCF_000935625.1 Nanorana parkeri
TAACTTCTCCTGAATAACTTCAGTTTATGAGTCAGCTCTGCCTGAAATTTGCTAGCACGATGATGTACATCTCACCAAATACCAACAATTTATTATCTGCCGGGCTCCATCCCCGTGAACTGTGACATCACTTTCTCTTCACTAAATCAAATCTAATTACATGCACATTCCAATCACTCTCAGTTCTTTACTCTTAGCAACCGGCACATCAGTATATATAAAAAAAACTGTTAAACTTTAAGTCAATTAAAATTCCTCCCCTTCAAGAACAAATGAGGTTATTCCACAACACATCACGGGAATATATAAACACAACACATAGCTGGAGAGGCCGTACGGTCCCGGTGGGTTATATTTGGCTGTGGAATGGACAATGGAGAGAAAAGATTGTGTGTTAGGCCAGAGATCATTAAACATTGCAGGTATAAAAGCCTTTCCTACACTTCCAGACTAATGATGGCTCCGCTTTAAAGAGGAGAAAATGGCTAAGATTGTTAGCTGACACAAGGCGCAGTTAGCAGAGTATGTCTTACAAGTAGCACAGAGGCTTAGGGACTAATTGGAAGTTTCCTTATACTCTGCGGCGTGGATTTCAGACAGCCAGGTAATAAATAATAGGTAAAGAACAGGGCTGTTCTTTCCATGACTTGAGTCAAGAGCCTCTCTCTCCTTTTGGGTGGCCCCATTGATTAAAGTAATAACAACTGTTTGTGTTACTGCATAGCAACCAGTCAGAATCTTTAACATCCCCACTGCCATTTTCCAGGGAGGGTTTTAATCTCATGGCTGATATATGCGGCAACATAGTTCATAATGTGATAAATAACACCCAAGGCTATTATTCTATGTGTACTTGTAGATTAAAGGATTGGAGCCTTTATCATTAGAAGCGCTTACTGAACATGTTTCCCCTTTTTCCATTTTCTGTACTATATAAGACTCCATGCAAATCTTATAAACTTTTACATTTGAGCAAAGTCAGCCTTCAATTCCAGTTTCTTTTACTGCTGATGATGTGAACACCCAGATCCCTCCGACCCTAAGTTTCTGTCAGGGATCCTAATTATTGGCACATTCCTCTGCCCCCCAGGCTGGCGCAAAACAAAGGCAAGATGGTGGCCTCTATCTGTGTTAACTCTCTTTACACTGTCCTTGCTTCCTGTCAGAAAAGGAAGTGATGGGAAATCTCACCAATGGTATCAAGCACAAACAAAAACACATTTTTTAATAGTAGGGAAGGGAAGAGTTTCTGACAATCTTAAATGAATAAAAGGAAACAGAAACTTGAGTTCAACAATATGGGATCCCCTCCCTACAATTTTGGGCAGGTGCCATCACCTAATGCATTGCAGTATAGAAGAGAGAGGAAAATGTGACAAAGGCTCCATGAGGAGTACTCTCATAAAATATACTTTATTTATCACAAAAGAGTAAATACATAAACTCAGTTGTTGTATCATGTCTTTTTTCATTCCCAATTAAAACCAGGACAACGTTGTCCAAAATATATTAACAGGCACGCGTCACCTCTTGTATCCTAACCCCATTCCAGGGACAAATTGCTTATCAACAGTAGCTATACAATTGTGAAACTGGGCACAAAAAACACTGTAGGTGTATCATAAGGTAAGTATATAGGCATAAAGTAAAAACCTCTGTTAGCAGGCATACTCAGTTCCTCTTTGATTCAAACCAAATATCAAAGAAGCCCAAAGATATTGTAATTCTCATAAGCAAAATGTCATGGAATTCCAATGGAAGAGGAACTAAGAATGCATACCTGGTGTCTGTGTCTTCCTGTCTTGTGACAACTGTACCCTCCATTCCTTGTACTGGTGTGACAGGGACAGGAAGTGAGGAAAATCTCCCGACTGTGGGAGGGGGGGTCACAGACAGGCATATAAACCTTAAAGTAATTCTAACTCCTTCCCACTCTATTCACAAATTGTAATAAGCTTTAGTCCTGGTTCATGCATGATGCACTACGGCCCAATACATGATTTTTTGTTGGTGTTGAGACACCCAGTGTTTGGCAGCCCATTTTAAAAAACAAGGGCTGTCACACACCTCAGCGCACGTAAATTTAGTGCATAAATAATTTTTGTTGCAGAACAGCACAACATACATTTGTGCAATGTGTGTGCTTAAGGTGTATTCCTGCACAGGTGCATTTCTGCAGCGTGTGCATGCTGCGCTGGCACGTGTTGCAGTAACATGCGCGTATTATCTTGCTGTGGCGTGGACAAGACCATAGACTAAGACTACTTAGTCTTTAAATTGTAAACAGTTTGAAAATGTTGCTGATTGAAAACATTTCAACATTTTTTGAAAGGTTGGAAGAGAACTACGAGATTGCAGAGGGTGTTTGCATCCCCAGAAGCGCCCTTTATATGCACTACTTGGATTTCTGTGAGAAAAATGACACGCAGCCGGTAAATGCAGCAAGTTTTGGCAAGGTAAGCACGATATCTACCCAGACTAAGTTGATGTCTTTCCAGCGGGATAACTGAATTAAAAAAGGTATGCTGGAATCTTATTTTCAATGTAAACTTGCCCGTAGGCACTGGCAAAATGGCATATGGAGTTTCAGTGCCAGGAACTTCTGATAAATAAGATTTTGCCCTAATAATGTTTTCCATGTGTTATTTTGAAACACCTTATCACACTAAGTGATCACAACTGGAAAAAAAACATAAATTACATCTGAAAAAGGCCCAATGGATGTCCAGGGGGATCAACTACCATCTTAATGCACCTGCCGTCTCTTAACAAGGGAGGATGAACTTGTAGGCAATTGGTGTCTGATGGAAAGGGTCTAAGCCAGTACAGATAATGCAAATATGGCATTTTCCCAGTGGCCATTGCAGTCCTTACGAATGTCAACTGAAGGGATGGGGGACCAAAGGTGCTACTTAGGGGCTTAGGGCCTGGGGCTTACCCATAAATGAACCTAAAGCTGGCCATACAGTAGTAGATTTTCAAACAAACTTTCATACCAAAGATCTTTCTCTACCACCAGAAAATGCCATCAGGCACTTGACGAATGTCGATCAAAATTTTGTTTGATTTTAACATTCAATTTTGGAATTAATGAAGTTTCCTGAATGCAAACTACATTCACTGTTAGAATTTTGATCATTCCACAAAAAAGTTTTTTCATCACTACGGTCAAAATCGAAAGAATAGATAGAAAGAAGAATGAACGTTCTTTTGCATGAAAATCTAGGTAGTGTATGGCCAGCTTAACACTAGGCCTTAAAGAGACCCTGTCACCAGACCCAGCCATGTCAACTCACCCTAAAATCCAGGATGTCCCCCTGTTTTTTACCCCTTTCACCCGGCATGATGTACAAATCTCCCTTGATTTCTCTCCTTCTGACCGGACCTGGCGCTTTTTCCTGTATATTTACCAGGTGTCCTATATTTTACAGCACAACATTCACACCATGGCTGTTGGGCTACATTGCTCAATGCAGGCCCAACACAATGACAAGCTGCAATATATTGTTTCCAATAGGTCCAGTTCACATCAATGCATTGTACTGATCGGCACTATGTGAAAGTGGAATATGCCTCATTTCATCGTTTTTGCTTTGCTGTGGAAAAGAATGTACATCAATGCAATGTGTGAAAAAAAAGCATATCAACACACTTGGTGGGAATCCAGCATAATAGTTCATAATGCTGTTTTGGTTACGATTTCTAAAATGTTGATACCATTTATATATTGGCCATTGCATAGTACCACAGCTTTTGTATTATATATTAGATATAACAGAGATTTGTACATCCTACAGGGTGTGAGGGTAAAACAGGGTGACTCTCTGGATTTTAGATTGAGTTGACATGTCTCCACATGCTGCGGCTACCTGATCGCCCTGGTAAGCTTCTCTTTGGGTTAACATCTCTGCAGACCATGTATTTTCACAAAACTCTTCCCATAAAGTTATATATACATTTTACATATTTTAGGCAAGTTATTTACCTGTAACAGCCTTCCCTGTGTAGACATGAAGAAGCCCTAAAACAGCTGCTGGGGGCTGCCAACTTGGATGTGATGTGAGCAGCCAGAGCAGACTCGCTCAAGTGACACTCTAATCTACCAGCAGACTCAGAGCTGTCGTTCAAGTAACAAGTATCGTTTTTCCCTGTTTAACATCTTACTGATTATGTGAGTGACTTTACTTATTCAGAAACAACAAGTCGCTGCGCTTGGAGTAATTAGTGATTAGTGATGCTAGACCAGCCGCAACAATGTGAGGTAGTGAACCCGTGTATATTTAGTGATGCTATTTGTTGCACTAGGTCCTGTATACCAATCTCACAATAAAGGAGTTATAGATATCAGCATGTGTTCTACTCCGTGGATTTCAATTGATCAAGAGTTGAACTATTAGGTGAATGTGTGCAAATATATCAAAAATCCAAAATATCATCAGAGTTTACGCTGATCATTACTACTCACTGTGCAACATATTGTTTAAACATCTCCTTTAAGGCACCAGTGATCAAGCACCCAAACATCTAAATATATCTATAAATAAGTGAAAAATTATATACATATGAACTGTCTTAGTCTAAGATTCTGCTGGCAAATAATTATAATAAGGTGCAGTCCCTCCAATAGGCTGAAATGCCACTCTCAAGACGAACGTGAAATGAGTGACACTGGTGGCTATAATAAAGCAGTCCTATACCTCTATCCCGGCAATTGATGGCAAAACACGGGGGGCATGCTTACTTCCCTTGCTTCATGATCATCATAGAAGGGAAAAGTTCTGTTGCGTTATGAAAGTGACTTTACTTATTACTTATAATTAAAAAATACTGTTACTTTCCAGTATAATGGTATAGAGTTTAAAATAAAAGATATGGGCAAAACCTAGCCATTTTTGCACAATGCATTGGAGTCAATAGGGAAGGGGAAATTGTGTTGGGGGTTTTTTGGTGGTGTTGATAGGGTGCAGGGCTCTCAAAATGGCTTCTAGGGTATGGAAGCTACTTTTAACTACCCTAGACTTGCTGTTGTACTAAAAGGCAGCACCTCATCAGCCTCATTTTTTACAGGCACAAAAGAACACACAGCGAAAGAAAAAGTACAAAAGTCAAATAAAAATAATTAAAGCTTCCACCCACACTGGCCCTATAGTATGCATAACTGTGGTAGGGACATTAGACTCTAAGATCCTTCATGAGCACCAACTTATGTATCCTCTGAAAAGGACAATGAATAATGCTGGTACTACAAGTAAAATAAATTAATAAATAGCCGATGTTGGACAACAGAGGCCTCAAAACTTGATTCTGGATAAGCAGCCCCCTAAATAGGAAGCCGCATTGTATAACATTAGCGTTAAGATTCTTCACAGTGTAGTGCTTGACAAAAGGCTCAGCAAAAACTTTCACTTTCTTACAGAACCTTCCTTTGATTTTCTCTTCTGTGTTGGCCTATTGCAATTTAACTATTCTTCTCCAGGAGCCACCATCAACCCTCTTTGCTGTTCTCCAAGCCAATCAGCTGGAAGAGGTTAAAAGAATTTGGCTATTGAGTCAAGGAATGTTAGATCAGTAGCTGGAACAGCATGGGGTGTTCTTATGGCAAGCTTCATTGAGTCCATACAAAAAAAAAACGGGCAAGCTGTTTGTCCATTTATCAAACCGAGCAGCACTTCATCCTACAACTTGCCACAAACTATTATTTTTAAAGTGTTTTCTGCTCCAAAAAACAAATCTGGTACAACAGCAAGATGAGCGCAGAACCCAAAGCTTTGGGGTATATGTATAAATTAGATGGTGTTGAAAATAAATGGGTGATGCATTATCCTTCTGAATGGCTTTTTATAAAATAAGCCCTCCATTTACAATGGATGGCTATTCAACATCTTGGAAATTCATCATGACTTTGACTTTCTTCATATTTTGTTTTAAATTTGAGCAGCTGAATACATCCATCTGTTTATCAAATGTGCAAGCATTTTCAGAGTAACAAAAACAAAGTGTGAAAAAGTTCAAGTGTTAGATGTATGTATTCTTCCTAGGGTGATCTGAAATATTTTAAAGCTGGAAACATCTTGATATTCACGTCTGTTTTTTCTGACACAGAAAATCTTTTTTTCCATGAAAGATGTAAGGGCTTCTTAATTTTTTGAAAACTGCAAAACATACTTGAGGTTTTAATGTGGTTCTTAGGGGAGCAGGGATGAGTCAGCGGCGCGCTGATCAGGCGAGACAACCCCAGTCCCTGTGCCCCCTGACACACACATATATATGTATATATAAATAAGTGTGTGTGTGTGTGTGTAGGGGGTGTGTGTGTCTTGTTGCGTTGCAGGGAGGAGGCTGTGAGGCGGCTTGGCGGTCCCGGTTATCGGTGGTCGATTGGTAGGGTCTGCTGCCGACCTTCCCAATCAATCCTGCACAATCCTTTCGGCCAGCGTTCACTGAAAGAGCGCTGGCCGAGAGTATCCGAGTGCCGGTGCAGACTCAGCTACATGGTCTGCATGGTACAAAGTACCGGCTCGCGGGCCACGGGCCGGTACATCTGCCGCCCTGCCGGAATCTGCCGCTCGAGGCAAACGCCTTGTTTGCCTCGCGGCAGATACGCCCCTGGATCTACCCCGTTGCCTGATTGACAGCTGGCTTTGCCTCTCTAGAACCAGAGGAAGTTGTGCCCACCCCCTCCCCTGTATGTCCCTCCAATGAGCTCTGGAGGAACAGAGAGAGAGGAGGGGGAATCCTTGCGGGGAGTGGTGACTAACAGTCACAACTCTCTGCAGGGAGAAGACTGTGAGAATTTCGTGTTTGCTCAGCTCTCGATCTATAAAACCGGCATGTGACATCTGCAATGTCACACTAGCTCTAAGTAATTGGAAGAGTATATTTCACTTTCCCAATACTTCTCCTTTAAAGTCGAACTGTGGCCAGGGCATGGACCTTTAAATATTTACATTACATTCTTAGCAAACAGCTAGTAAGCTTTGAAACCCGCAAGGAGTGGTGATCATTTTGATAGTTTTTTAAAAACTAATAGCTAAACAAATCCAAAAATCTATCCAGCAGGCTTAAGTCTGGGCAGCTTTAAAGCTGCACCAGCAGGATTGTATTTAGATCTAGGACCTTCAGCAAATCCAATTTTTTTATATATACAAAAAAAAATTTCAGCAAGTATTAATCTGTGCAGCTATAAAGCTGCACAAACCTAAATATATCTGTGGAAAGAACATTCAGCAGTTGCTTGGTTTATTCAAAGTGTATCTACTTTGAATAATTTTTTAGTTTCCAGTAGTGTGTGGAAGGATTTTGATTTGCCCATATCATTTGGGGGGCAGTGAAAGCCACATAAAGAATAATGGCTTCCCCTGGGCATGTGCAGGAGGCTGAATGAAGATAGCCATTAGTCGAAGTAGTCGAGGCTTTAGGAGCCTAAAATGAAGACAGCCATTAGTCGAACTAATCGAAACTGGTGCACGTGCAATAAAATCAGCATTGCCGACACACCACAGTCTACATCAGCATTTTTCAACTTTTTTTTCAGTCATGGCATCAAATAATGCACAATCTCAAGGCACCCCAGTCTAAAATATAATGAATTTTAAGGGGGCATACCCACACAAAAACACAAAAAAGTAGGGGGCCCCTTAAATCAAGAACCCCCATTCAGAGTCCATTTTACATCAGAGTTCCCCCTTCAAATTAGAATCCTACCATCACATCAGGAGCTGCAGCTGCGGCAGCATGGTAGAGGGTGAGAGGCTTTGAGGTACCCCTGAGGAAGCCAGAAGACACCGCAGGGTGCCACGCCACCCTGGTTGAGAAAGGCTGGTCTAGATATCACTGGATATCACTGGTGTCCGTATCTGAGGTCTGTAGTACTATTGAGGAGACTGTGGAGGATAGACTATGTCTTTTTTTTTCAAAAGTATAATAAAAAGTGTAAAGAATTATGATCATTCAACAAATTTAAAGAATAAAAGTGATTTCTGTACAGTCTATCTTTGACACTTTGATCTTGATTCATTTACAATAGATTGTCCTTGAAAGACAGCGGGCAATTTTCCTTATTGAATTTTGTGTTGTGTGTTAGGAAATACAGTATCTTTACTTTTAACCATCTTCATTTTAAAGTATATCTAAAGTGTATCTAAAGCCAATACTTTTTTTTATTTTGGATAGAGTTATTTTTTCTTATTTCTTTATCTCTGAGTCTCATTCGAATGATCTCCAGTGTCTCGAGTGGAAGATTTCCCCTCTAACCCCTCTATTCTTATTCCAGTGATAACTCAGAATTTTGTATTTACTCTTTCTTTACAATGGTCACTAGGTCAAACAGTGAGGGTAAATCTCCCTAGATGGGGCCCAGACAGCAGATCTAACTCTTCCCTTCTCTATCCAAAACTTTTGTCTTTAGATACATTTTAAAAATATTCTTTTTCATAATCTTGTGAAATCCTCTCATCTGAAATTCCTTTATTTGGAATTTGAGCGAGTTGAGGGAGCTTAACAAGTGCCTCCGGAGCTGGTGTCAGATGGAAGGATTTGGTTTCCTGGAGAACTGGGCTGACTTTGCAGTCGGCTACCGGCTCTACAGCCGAGACGGGCTGCATCTTAATGGGAAATGTGCAGCATTCCTGGGGGGAAAAATGGTAGAAAGACTGGAGGAGCTTTTAAACTAGATAATGGGGGGGGAGGGCATAAAAATACTAAATTTAAGTTATAAAAACCCTACAATAAATTCAAATAATAAAGAGGAAAATATTAAAAGGTTAATTAGTGGGCTCACTCCAGTCATCAGTGCAAAAGCAGTGAATATAGTAAATCCGAGATTGCACTTTTTGTTTGAAGCTCATTTACATTTTTTCTTACCTTGGAGAGCTGTGCTAAAGTTTTCATTTTTTTAAAAATGTTTCACACTGAAGGAAGGTCATGGCCTTAAATGGGTGTTGCCCCCTCTAAGATAGCTGACCCTTGGTAATATATTTTTGTTGCTTGCAGATAATTAGACAGCAGTTTCCACAACTGACCACAAGGAGACTGGGGACCAGAGGACAATCAAAGTGAGTACAAAAGTTGAAAGGATCACAGATGTGGGTATGTCCCCATGTCAAAGATCACGCTACAGTTTTTTTATCACTTCATTTTCTGATTAATAGAGGTACTTGTCTATACAGGATGTATATATATAATTTTTTTAAATAAAGTAGGTATCTTAACATAATGTACAGTTCACAAAAACATTCAGAAAAGGTACCTTATAGGCAAAGATCAAGGGAATGTACACTGAATACAAAAATAATGCAGCAATTTGTCCCTTATACAGAGCACATATCAGTATGGTGGATATGTAAGGCAAGCAAACCAGACAGACAGCAAAAAAAGAGAGCCCTTACGTTTTGGGGTAAGTAATCTCAAGACTATACTTCAGAGGGGTTACATACCCCAAAATGATTTCTTGGCTTTCTCATCATCTGTGGTCTGTGTGGTCTGCTGTACTTTTGAACTATACTGGTAAGGGCCATGTATAAGAGAATGTATAAGGGTTCTGAGTAGGGAGGGGAGTTTTAGGAGGTGCATGCAGGGAAAAGTAGGTTGGGTATCTCAGGTCTGCCCTATGACATCACAGACTCCAACACCATATTTGGTATAACACTTTATATAGTGGTTGATGCAATTAATTGATGTCACGGGCAGGGCCCTGCTTACCATCTTGTCTTGAATTGTATTGTGATCACACGTAAACAGTGTGCAGCCTCCTCCCCTCCCCCCTGCTCTTACCTCTCTCCTCTGGTTCCGTCCTCCGCCGCCGAGTCTGTCTCCTCAGTCCTCACTGCAGTGAGCAGAGTGGCTCCGAGTGCTACTCCGTGTACACAGTGAGAGGGGAGAGCTGTGCTCTTCCTCTCTCACATGTCACAGGAGTTCCAGCACAGTGCTGTAACAACCGGATGGAGTTCGCATCGTGATGCGCAGGGTTTTTTTTCGCAACATTTTTCATCTCAGCATACTCAGCTGACATGCTGGGGAGAAAATTACATGACACACTGCACGCGAAATGTAAACTATATCTAAAGCCAATACTTTTTTTGGGGAAATGGTTTAAAACCACGTCACTGTTTTGCCTTTTAGTTCCTGTCCCATAGACACAACAGACATTGTGAGGAAATCTCTCCAAAATAAGGGAAATTCCTGTGTTAGAAAATTGTCCATGGAACAAGGGAAGAATTCTCTCTACTCTTGTTTTTCAACTCGTAATCTTGAATTTTCCCTCACTTTTTGTCATGATGAAACTGGTGACCAGCACTAATAGAGAGGGAAAACGCCACAGTGGTGGTTCAGATTGCAATAAAAGCTTGACAGGGGTTCTAATCTCTCACCACTCTTTTCAAAACTATAAATGCATTTTTGTTTTTTTGATAAACGTTAAGGGTTTTGTTTTTTTCCCACCAGGTATCATTATTATGGCATCGCCGTTAAGGAGACCTCTCAATATTATGACGTTATGTACTCTAAAAAAGGAGCTGCATGGGTCAACGAGACAGGAAAAAAAGAAGTCACAAAGCAGACAGTGGCGTATTCACCACGATCCAAGCTTGGTACATTATTGCCAGAGTTCCCAAATGTCAAAGATCTAAATCTGCCAGCCAACATCCCAGAAGAAAAGGTAGCTATAGAGCCAAATTTGTTCCCCCGGGTTCTATTCTCTGTTCTTTCAAAAGCCATGCTAGACAATGTCCAGGCATTAAATTTAAAACATGTACTTTATCTAAGACATTGTGGTTGAAAGGACCATAAACTTAATTTGGGGCCTGCTTACTAAAAGAAACAATGCTAGTAACATGTGATGACTGTTTAGAAGTTAGTTTACAATGACCAGGCACAATAAAGTACACGTATAGCTTCAGATTAAAGTTTTGTGTAGGGAACAAAGTCCCCTAATAGTAATAGTAGGATAACCTGTACTCTGAAAAGTCTTTGAAAAATGCGCAACGTAATGCAACGGATCCAGTGTATACTAGCCCCCTTCACACCCATTTATTTTTTGGGGCCCTTCCGTTAGCATCCATTAAAAAACGAATCTGAAGGAAATTTAAAGGCAAAAGTGCAAGTCAATGACCCCTCCATTGACTTGTGATTTCCTTCCGATTCTGGTGTGTACAGGCCCAAACATTTACAGGGTTATCCACAAAAGGGTGAAGAGTTTGGAGAAGGCAGGAGAAGTGAACAATCTAGGACAACATAGCTGAACTGGAAAGTGAGCTGAATTGGAGAATTTTTCCAAATCAGCTATGTTGTCCTAGATTGTTCTCTTCTCCTGCCTTCTCCAAACTCTTCACTCTTTTGTAAGGGGCCCTGTTAAAGTCCGTTCACACCAGCAAACTGCACTGAACCTGTGGCTGCTGGTGTGCAAGGACAGGTAGTGTGCTGATGTGCATCATAGTTTACTTTTTTTAAAAACATTTTTATTACTTTAGTGACATTTCAGGAAGTTCTATCAGCACAGCAAACTCTTCACCCTTTTGTGAATAACCCTGTTAATGTCCATATTTAAATTGGCCTAGAAGCTGCCTAAAGACATCAAAACACAGCCTGATGTTAATCCTCAAATGTGCTGGACCAATCACACTCCATTTTTCGACTTGGCTAATGTGGCCCCTGTGTAGTTATGGAGTCTTCATATTCCCATTCAGTAACATGGCAGAGAAGGTCAACTTTCAATAGTTAGATACATTTTTGTTGCTCCCTAGGGTAGCCTAATGCTCAGTTGTGGGCCCAGTGTCACATGACAAATTGGGTGTGGGATTGGCACATTTACAGCCAACCATAGGAGAAATCCAAACCACAAAATTATTCATGAAATTGCCTGGGGGAAGATTTTAAGGGAAGAGTTTAAAGTAGTTTCAGTGAATACATATTTTTAATAATTATTAAAGTAATTTCAATGCGACTTTCACATTTTTACATACTTGGCTTTTCAATTTTGTTATTATATTAAAGCTGAATTCTAGACAAACAGCAAAATACAGATCAAAAACATACTGTTTTATCTGCTAAAGGACTTCTATTAATAGTATTTCTATCTATCCAGTCCCGAGATTTACACAGCTCAGTATGGCAGGGGAGTTGACCTGATTTTTCTCTGCTGCAGTTAAGTAACACTTACGGGTTCCCACCCCAGCCCTGTGACTCGACACTAAAAAGAAAAGCAGCAGACTGATGAGCTCATCTCTCTGGAATGTATACATAAGAGTCGCTGAGATCTCCTAATATTAATGTCTAGTATTATGAATGATTGTCTCATTAATGACGTTGAGTGGCTTTGGTGAGGCTGCTCCCATGTAACAATGAAGCTCCAAGCAAAGGGGGAGTTCTTAAGAGAAATCCAGTAGATAGCAGTAAGGACACCACACAAATGGTGATAGTCCAGAATACAGTTTCATGCTGTTTTACCTGCTGGTGTAAACTTTTGATAGTATATCTAAAAATACTTTGAACCCTTTTGAGTCCAGGCTTTCTTAAAGTGACTTTACTTACAAGCCCCAATGAAGGAAAAGTGACTGAGCCCCCGAAATGCGCTGGTTTCCATAGCTTGTTGATTTTTCATAAATGAAGTATTCTGGACTTTTATCACCGTTGGCGTGGAGCCCTTACTGCTATCTACTGGAACTCATCTCTGCTATATCAAAAAGCATAACCATTTAAAGCAGCATGACACTACAAATGTATTAAGCAAATATGGCTGCTCCCCAATGCACATATATGATTACAAACTATACACAGAAACTAAGGCTGGGTTCACACCTGGGCGTTCCTGATAGGCGCGTTTTATGCGCGTTTTTAAGCACGTTTTTTGTCCAATGAAATGCGTGTTCGGCGCTCGTTTTTTAACCTCCCTGGCGATAGGATTTTGTAAACTTTTTTTTCTCTATCTGTTTCGTTAAAAACAACTTTTTTAAACTTCCCGCCGGTTCCGCCCCCCTGCGACGCGGACGCTCGCAAGGGACGGAACCCGGAAGACGGCAGCGGCCAGAGGACACAGCGGGGATCGCGGACAAGGTAAGACCTGTATGCTGTATTTCCGAGTGTGGCTCTGGGTTACCGCTTTGTTAACCCCGAGTCACACTCGGGAATACCAATGGATACGCGCTGAAATCCGCCCCAAAGAAGCTCCTGTACTATTTTGGGCATAGGGCGTTTTTCCACCCCGGTGGGAACCATGCCCATAGGAATTAATAGGATTTCACTGCTTGAGCGTTTTTCAGCGCTTCGATCAGCGATGAAAAACGCCCAGGTGTGAACCCAGCCAAAGGAAAAAAAGGCACACATTATATATATCAAATAAAAATATCACTGACACTGACCATACATTCCCTTGGGACAAGGGAAGACACCCCTACATAACCTCTTTAGTATAACTCCTTTATAATGAAAACATCATTTTTTATTCTGTAGATCTCAACATTTATAATGATGTATAGAACCCACTGCCAAAGGATTCTTGACACTGTGATACGAGCCAACTTTGACGAGGTATGTTCATGTATAATTTTTTTTCAATTACACGGAAAGTAAGCTATTATCTCGTTATTGTGCTTGGATAAGAGTTTATTGGATAGTTTAGATAGGTCCTAAGCAGGGGCGTAACTAGAAATCACAGGACCCCATAGCAACATTTTGTATGGGGCCCTGTGATTTCTAGTTACACCTACCTGATAACCCAAACAGCCCACCTGAGAGTGACCCTGCAGAGCCCACCATAGACTTTCTATGGTGGGCTCTGCAGGGTCTCAGGTGAGCTGGTCAAACCCTCTTACCTGTCAGCCCCGATCCACCGTCTGCCTCCAACTCCTCCACGGTCACTGGCGGGCCCCGCCTCCTCCATCACTTGGCCCCACCTCCTTCATTGCCGGGCCCTGCCTCAATGGATTTGGCGGAAGTTCCTGAAGGTGCTTCCCTTTCCAGCCACCTTCTCGGCTTCCAGGCCTCAGCATGGGTCCATTGTCACTATTACGGACTTAGTAGCAGGGATCAGTAAGTAAAGACCCATCTAGCAGCCTGTGAGACTAAGGGATCAGTTTAACACCACATCCTCTCCAGAACAAACCAAGGAGGCTAAGAACCCTTCTAGAAGAGTTTCACAAATATTTATCTCCTTCCCTATCCTACAGCAATGGCGGTGAACACGCTAGTGATTGGTCAGAGGGAAATAAGAATGTATAACTTTTACCATTGTTGCTCTACCTGCTGGAGAACACTCTCTATCAACCGGCAGAGACAAACAATATTCTGACTTTAGGGGAAACCCAACGAACACAGGAAATGTAAACAGATTAGTGCTAGTTCTGGCTACAGTCGAGCTGCGTCACTAAATCTACCTAGAGACACTTCTGGTTTGGCAGGGCCACTACACTTATAATTGTGATTTTTTTTTTTTTTAGGTTCAAAGTTTCCTTCTGCACTTTTGGCAAGGCATGCCCCCACACATGCTGCCAGTCCTGGGCTCGTCCACGGTGGTAAATATAGTGGGAGTATGTGATTCTATACTGTATAAAGCTATCTCCGGTGTTTTGATGCCAACCGTATTACAAGCATTGCCTGACAGGTTGGTGCACTCACACATTCTTCACCTTTTTGTTCCATTCTACGATGATGTACTTTAAAGCCCAATCAAACTGTTCATCATTCCAACTCTACAGCATTCCAAGTGCACCACAATAAAAGGTGGGCCCTGTTAGTATGTTTAAGAGAAGGACTCTTGCTCCCTACGCACCCTGCTGATTGGTGAGCTTTGGCTCTGACTCATGGGCGTGTTCAACGTATGCAGAGAGACCTCTGCTTTTACACAGAGAACAAGGGTCCTTCTCTGCAGAATTCTGATAGGGGACAGGCTTTCCTACTCAGGATGTGGCTGCTTTTTAAGCGAATTGTAAGACTTTGAACAACTTTTCTTTTCATAAACCTGGAATGTATTTCTCTGTGTCAAGTTGAAAGTTCAGTCGGGCTATAAAAACATACTGCCACATGCACAGGTCAGCAATTACATTTTGGCCATTGGGCAATCCATAAGTGCTATGAGTCATACTAGTCATAAAATGTTCAGTTCTTAGCACATGCATAGTTGTCTCACCAAACCAATTAGAAACTTGTCCTTTTATCTGGGTCTGTGGCCTGTGATTGCGTGCTCTGGTACTGTTAGCTTCACAGGGGTAGATCCAATGGTGCTTGTACTTTATGGAATGTTATACCATAAAGTATCATTACTGATAAAAAATTGTGTTCATATCATTATCATTACTGATAAATAATTGTGTTTATACTTTGCTCCTTTCAGTTTGACGCAAGTGATAAGGAAATTTGCGAAACAGCTGGACGAATGGTTGAAAGTAGCTTTGCACGACCTTCCAGAAAATCTACGAAATATCAAATTTGAGCGTAGGTATTGATTCAGTTTGTGATTTCTTGTTATGGGTGTGTAAAAATATATTTTAAGTGTCTGCAGAGGGATACTCATTTACCCCCCAAAAAAAGGAAAATCCTTTTCTTAAAGCCCAATTGAACTAAAATAACTCCGGGGCAAATGAAATCTTAACCCTTGCAGTGGGGCTACTCCTACACTGCAAAGATTAAGTGCTCATTTTTGTCTAGGGGTGGACAAACCTGGCAGGGGTGGACAAATCTGGCCCTCCAGCTGTGCTTTAAGTAAAAATCCCAACATGCCTCTGCTTCTTGTCCACTTGTTTTTTTTTTATTCATCACTGTTCTGTGCTTTAGTTTATATCTTGTTAAATATAATTTAAGGTGCATAAAACAAAAGTTGTGCAAAGGCTTACAGTTGGTTTTCTTTAAAAAGCAGCCACAGCCTGAGTAGAAAATACTGTCTCTGCTGTGTTGAAGCAGTGGTCCCTCTGCAGAGGCCCGGCAGACCCCCTGCTGAGTCAGAGTGAGAGCTCTTAAATAAGCAGGGAGTATGAGCTTTGCTAATTGCAGACATCCCAACTCTCCCGGACCCTGGGAGTCTCCCGCTATTAGATAGCGACTCCCGGGCCGCCCAGGAGAGAAACACTTTCTCCCGGAAAGTTTTACTCTGCTCGAACGAGCAGAGTAAACCTTTCCCTGCTCTGGTTTTTTTTTTCTGACATCAGAGCCACCGGCCGCTGTCAGTCAGAAAACCCCCCCAGTATAGCAGCATAGCTAGATTCCTATTGGCTATTTCCCTTTGCAATAGCCAATAGCAAACTAGCTATTGCACCCACCCGCTGCTGCTGTCAATCAGGGGGACCTGAAGTTCTCCATCAGGTCCTCTTCTAGTGATTGACAGCAGCAGAGGGCGGGTGCAATAGCCAGCTTGCTATTGGATATTGCAAATTGAAATAGCCAATTACAATCTAGCTATGCATTCCTATGCTGTTTTTTTTTTTTAAATTATTTTGATGGCAGCAGCTGTCAGAATACTAAAAAAACTGCAGATAGCAAAGAAGCTATGCAAACATATGCCTAACTGAGTCCTGTGAAGTGTACATTTTATTAAAGGTCCACTTAAAACCTAATCAGTTGACAAGAAAAGTTTATTGGCAGTAATGATAATGTTGTGATCAGTGATCCGTGCCCGTGAAACTGCAAGCCACGCATTCCCATAAGCACCCGTCTAGGCCTAGCGCCATGTGATAAGTGGCTGCATTCTCTCTTGAAGCACTGTGAAAAGCCTGTTGAATCTTGCTTTAAGTGATGATAATAAACTGAGATATAAGTACACCAAGTAGACTTTTAACTTTAGTGCAATTGTGACATTTCTGTGTCCTGCTGAAGCTGCTCTCTAATTAAACTATTTTTGAATAGCTTTTCTCTATGAAGAAAGGTGTAGTGTACTTAATTATGTCTTTTTTTCTAGCCTGCGATAATCCATGTTTTTCTATGCTAAAAAGGCTTTTATTTTATGCACAAGTACAAAAGCGGCAGATTATTATTAAAATGCAGCAAGGGACGTTATCAAATGACTCTGGCCCAGCAGGCTACCTACTCTCTATCGTACTCCAACCGCTAGCGCACCGCAGAGAACCAAGACCATCACCTGCAAACTAATCCTTTCTCATTTCAAAGCATTCATGCACTCTCCATTGAGAAAAGCTGTTCACTGTCATCCTGTAATTAAGAAAAAGGATTAGCCGGGGATCAAGAGCGTGAGCTTGGACGGTGTCACTTCTGGGTTAATGTGCATTATACATGTGTATTATTTAACATGATTTATGGTGCAGCATGTTAATGGCGAAAAGACAAAGGAGAAATAATTAAAGTCAATGAAAAATGATTTTCTTTGAGCATTGTAATAATTATCAAAAGCACTTGATATTAAAAATATAGGAAGTAGAAGAGGATCATATGGTTTTTAGATAAGCCGTTAACCATTTTTTATATAATTTGCTTGGATTGGGATAGAAGATGATTTCTGGTACAATGATAGACAACTGCTTGTATAACCACCCCTTCCACTCCATTATGCTGAAAGATGGCACAGATTGTATATCACAAAATGGATGTATCTTTTGCATCGTGATGATTTTGACCTACTCAGCTATATATATACCGGCATTCCCCGAGTTACATACATCCGACTTACATACGACTTCTACTTACAAACGGAGGCTATTACTGTACAGCAGGGGTAGTTGTAATGCTACCGCGCTCGTGCAGACGAGGAGTGCCCGCCTTTTTGGGTCTGGTTCGTAGTACTGTATGTACATTACAGGAAGTTGGCTCTTGTTAGACGTGCAGACGCGGGATGCCCACCTCTTCTTCTGGGTCACTGTGAAGTTTTTACTGCTGTCTGTATCCTCATTAGAAAGATTTAATCTCACTTCCTGTCCTTGAGACAACAGGAAGTGAGAGGAAATCTACCCCTAGGAAGGGAAATTCACTCCTGTAAGAATTATCATGGCAAAAAGGTGTCTCTACTGAAGCTTTATCACCAATCCTTGTTTCCACAACAACCCAAAATGTTCAAAATCCAATTGTCACAGGGACAGAAAGTGAGGTGAAATCTTCTGAACAGGGGCACACACAGCAAAACAAACTTTACAAGTGGTAAACCCTTTCCTATGCTATCCAAAACAAGAAAAAAAAATGTGGCTGGAGTTACACTTAAAAAATGTACCTGTTCCAACTTACATACAAATTCAACTTAAGAACAAACCTATAGAACCAATCTTGTTTGTAACCCGGGGACTGCCTGTAAATGTCTCTGGGAAAGTTTGGCTTTTGCACTGTGAGCATTTGTTTTGTTAGAATACAACCTTGCGGGTTTCTTTATATTATATTGTAAGGATTCATCGTTCTGTATGCATATTGCGATACCATTCTCAGCTTCACCCTGCACAGAGATTTCCCAGCTCACGGAACGACAATCTCAGGCCAGCAGACTGAGAGCGATCGTCACCAGGGTTGGTTAACTCCACAGTTAACCCTTTACACACCAAACGTTCGCTGCCGCCACGTGTTTTTTTTGTTATAGTTATATCATTATATATAATCATTGAATTTCGTTTCAAAGTTTTTATTACATTTTTACAGCATATAGGGTACAAGACACATTAATCAGTACTGAGATGCATATACAGCGGAGAAACATGGAGACGGTGGTTCTTGTCGTGTGGCGCAAACTTGTGGGCTTATGGTCACCAGGTTCCTCGGGACGCCACCACGTGATTTTAACTAAAACACAGACCGTGCCCAACAAATGATGTGACAATGTAAAACACTTAAACAATGCCTATGATACCGCTGTCCTCTCAGGAATATGACAGGATTCACTATACAGTAGCGCTCTTCACAGAGGCAAGGATACTTTAAGTTCGGATAGCGTAAGGATAAGCTTAACGATTTTTTAAGATCATCCTTTAACCCCTTCATGACTGAGGCCTTTTTTCATTTTTTGCACCCATGTTATATTACACATTTTAAGCCTGGAAATTACTTAAAACCCCCAAACATTATATATTTTCTGAAAGCCAAGACCCTGTAGAATAAAATGTTTGCCGTTGCAAATTTTTATGTTGCACGATATTTGCGCAGCTTCTTATCAAACCCCCAAAATTTTGTGACAAATGCCTCAAAACACAATAAAATACCAATTTTGTAAATAAAATCTAAAAGATGAGGTTACAACGAGTAAATAGATACCCAACATGCCCAGGTAAAAAATTGCGTGCGTCCGTGAAATGGTGACAAACATCAGTACCCAAAAGACCCCCAGTGTCACCTTTACACTCCAAATAATTACACTAAAGATTGCACTTCAATAGCTTATAGCTGGGCTTCCGGAGCCCAGCACTGCCAGCTATGGGACTGGAAGTGATGCAATCTGCATCGCTCCCGGTCCCATAAAACGGGAAGGGGATCCATGAACGAAGGTTCGTCCATCTCCTCCCCAGCTCCCCGTGGACACCACGGAAGCCGGTCCCGGGCCCGTAGGAGGGGCAATGGAGCCCGGGAAGCACGTCGTCAGTCACGAAGGGGTTAATGAAAGAAACGGTGCAAGAAAATATACAGAACAAGATATTAATAAAAAGAGACAAAATATACAGTATTACATACAGTATATCAATCAATACTGGAAGGAACAATGGGAGATAATAGCAGGTGACCGGAGATGGATAGTGTACTTATATCACTGTTAAACCATGAATTCAATTTCAGAGCAGGGCCATCGATGACTGAACAAAATGTTGTCTGGTCCAATTAATCCCCAACTCTGATACCATAATGATGAGTGTGGCGTAACTTATTTGGGATGGATTTAAATTAAACATCCATAGATGAGAGCACTCTCCCATCAACTTTGGGCATGACACACTGATGTCTACATGTACACCACATGTGGAGTTATGGCAGCTGCTACAAGGTCCAAAGGAACACCAATCGAGTACTGAACATGGGGTTCCATTTTGTGGGAAACCAAGAGTGTGAATCTATTCATGCAATGTGGTATTATAACACTGCAATGGTCTGTGGTCCTCTGACACATTATTCATTTTGTTAAATGGTGTTTTGGTTGTGTAGTACTGGTGAAAATGGGTATTATAATTATTCTGTATGCTTTGGAAAATGCAAGACACGGTGAAGGAAAGACTTAACCCCTCTTCTCATGTCCTGTGGCATCTCCACCTCAAAAGCTTAGATGGTACCTGTGGATGAAATGATAAATTGCATTGGAAGAAATATTGTAATGCAATGTAAAAATATTTATTAGTTCTATCACAAAAAGTCTACAGTTATTATAATACTTTTTATTTTATTTTATCACCGTTATAGTGTCTAAAAGGTTCTCACAAATCCTTAGACGACAGACATCTCTAAACCACCTGTGTCAAGTGAGTATTCTGCAGAAATATATATTCTCTCTCTCTTATATGTGCTGTATATACTGTATATCTGTTGAATGGCACCCCAAAGCACTGGGGCAAGACACCTGTGCTGCCATGTACTGCACTGCATTAAGTACTAAGGCAGTAATCACTTCTTTGTGTTGGGGTAATGTGTGGTGCTGCACCTTGCAAGCATTAGTTTGTTGTGGTGCTATACATTTTGAATGGCACCCCAATGCACTAATGCAACATATATGCGTTGCAACACATGGTAACGTACTAGTGTATGCTGCTGTGCATTACATTCCTGAAAAGGGGGCAGAACTTTTTAGGACCTTGTTGGGGTGTGTCTGCAGCCCGTTCAAAATAATTGGGCTGCCTTAACATAACGCACGTTAACAGGTTACATAATATGCTTTAATGTCTATTCGTTAATGCACCAGACAAGTGTAATCTTAGTGCTTAATCAATAGTGATTATAGCTGTGCTTCTACCATGTAAATGTCTGCTTGGTTACTATGGACATAACAGGCAATTTTTATACAAGAGGTTGATAGTAAATATTGTATACCTGGCTTTTTTTTTCATATCGGTACTCAGCAATACCATGTCTATGCACCAACTTGTGTTTTTGTTTGAACAATATTTGCACAGCATGAACCCTGTATAATGAACCTTGTCTGTTCTGACCGCTGGTTTTCGTGTGGATTGCAGGCATCACGGACAGTGATACACAGCGCAGATATCACATTTCAGATGTTGGAAGACTGGAGGAATGTTGATCTTAATAGCATTACCAAACAGAGTCTGTATACTATAGAAGATTCCAGAGATGAGCACAGGAAGCTCATTGTCCAGTGTAAGATTTGAGGATGTTGGCATGTGTACTGCTTGATTGTGACAGTCAGGTGGACTTACAAACTGCATCTGGCTAGAAAATCTGTTACTTTAAATAGCTGTTACTGATAGTGGTGGCTATTTTGTAAATATACCTATTTATATGTATACAACTTTTAGAACCCATTAAGCTCATTAAGAACCCATTGGTGCCAACAGGACCAGGGAATTTAACAAAGCATGTTTGACTGAGGACTCAGTGGGGTTTAGAAGGGAATTGTCCCTTTAGCTTAATAATTGAGATGAAGCTCTGCTGACTTCCAACATCCAATCACATGCAAGGAAAAATACAGTTTTTTGATTTTCCATGCTTGTGATTGAGTATTCTTTGAATTTTCACCACATTTACTAAGCTAAAGGAAAATCCCCTTGCAAAGGGAGAAGCCTATTTCCCTTTAATAAATTAACCCCAGTGTGTCCTAGGAACACCTACTTCTGCGTTACGTTCCACCACGCCACCAGACTGCAGAACTGACCTTCAATGGCCCATTGATGAGTATTGAGACTGGTGATATCAATAGGATAGTCCATTCAGGTAGGGACTTGATGAAGAAGTAGAGGTTGTTTCCTTTTATAGTCACACTGCTCAGGCTTGCTGCTGTTCAGGGACATTCTTGAGATCAAAGGGAACTTGTCAAAATTTGGTTTGTTTTTAAAGGTGGCAGGTCAACAATACTGTACTGAAAAAGCATGCAGGTCAAGTGACCCAACACTTTTTTGTCTGCAGGCTCCTGCATGGTCATTGACTAAGTAATGAAGCAAATATAGAGATGATAGCACTGAAACCTGCATCTTCAAAAACAAGTCATCAATAGCAGATTCCCATATCTCCATTCCAACAATTTTCAAAGTTGACTATTCCTGTGATTAAATCCTTAAATCCAAATTACTATTCTCTGCTGTTTTATTTTAAATATATCACATTCTGAAGATTGCGGTAGGGCTGTGAGGCTTGCAGCTCTCAACCCTACATTTTAATATCATAGCAGAAAGTTCAGCAATATAAAACAATACATTTTCTTGGCTGCCAGAGATGCCTGATGAAAAAGCCCGACATGGCTCAAAAGCTTGCGTCTTTAAAAACCTTAACAGCCAATCAAGGGCATCACTTACATTTTTTAACTTACCGCTTTCTTGAATAGCTAACATGGTATAAACCCTGCTATATTAATTGTAGACTGTCCTTGATGACTCAAGTTGATTTATGAAACATTCAATTAAACATATCTGTATTGCTTAGTTATACCACTTAATCAGCTGGCATTTTTTCATCTAGATTTTGATTGGTGGCTTCAGCCAACAATGACAATAATCCACCCTTCATGTTTAGGTTAAAAAGATATCTGTGATTTAGTGCGTATTACCAGATTTTGATTAACCTCTTGTTTCTGCAGTGTACCAGGAATTTGATCATTTATTAGAAGAACAATCTCCAATAGAAGCTTACATTGATTGGCTGGATTCCATGGTAGACCGGTGTGTTGTGAGAGTAAGTTTCCATATTTTCTTCTTCTCCTTAATTATCCTTTACCTTCTCCCTCTCCTTCTCCTTCATTGTTATTATTATCATGCAGTTTTAAGGTGCATTAGACTTTGTGTACACAGTTCTTGTTAAAAAAAAAATTAAACACAACCAAAGCAAACTGCTATGGGTTCCATCAGCTTAGGCAAGGGAAGACTGGGAACCTTTGGGCAAAGGAGAAAACACAGCCAACAAGCCATTTCATAGTAAGGATGTATTTCTCTGGACTGAATAACGTTTACCATTCAGAATGTGCAATGGTGCTGCATTGATTGGTGGGCATGGTAAATGGTGGATATTCCCAAAGGGAATGGTTTATTGTGGCAAACCTTTCCACATTTTTTAGCATTAGTTTCCTTTGCAGTTCTTGGCATTTAACCACACGACATCTCAGATCCTCAAGGTAAGTTGGTTCTGGAAGGCTTCCCTCTGCCAGGTACTGTGATTCTAGGTCCTAATAAGGTAGCTATTTAATGTTTAGAAGCTGTTGGTGACCGTGGGTCCTGCTCTGATCAATGTATGAATGGTGAAATATCTCCACTTAGGGGCCACCTGCTCAACATGTTTTATTAGTACTGGGCCGGGGGGCAGATGTCCCACTTCCCCACCTCTTTATCTCATCCTCATTGAGCATGGTATTTTTTGGGTAATTGATTAATCAGTGCAAACATATGTCAAATAATATGAACATGAATGCAGTTCTGCCACTACCATCAGTTCCCTATACTCCTACACTTCTTTAAAGTATTTTGTTTTTACCATCACTTCACATACTTCAAGAGAGGTCTTTTAGTGCAAAGAGGATTACAGATTGTCGTAAGAGACAAACAATTTAAAGACGAATTATGTTTTTCAATTTCATCCTCCAGTTTTCTCTCTGGAGCTCCATCTCACTTTCCACATGATTCTTAGAATTTCAGTGTGCATCACATCTAAGGCTGGCCATACTCCTATCAATTTTTTTCGTTCAACCCACTGGCTGAACGAAAACAATTGACCCAATTCCTCCATCAACAAAAACAGTGTGCAGCATAGGAATCCTGCTGTCCACATTGTATTCTGACAAGTGCCGGCGGCACCTGTCAGAATACCCGATCAAAGCTGGCAGCTCATTTCTGGCAAAATCAACATGTATTTTTACACTTAAAAACTGATATAACTAAACATTTAATAGTATTGTTAAGAGACCAAAATGGAGCAAATAAGGGAAATGCACTGTTACAGTTACATACACTTTAAAGTGAACCTTTAGTATGCTGGCTCTTTTGCTGCTTGTACTTACTCTCCCTTCACCTCTGCTCTTCCATTTGCTTGCTGGAGCCAGATAATACAAAAGTGACCATTGTTACCTCCAAGTGGGTCTACTCAGAGCTCACACAGCGCTAAAGTCTTTCTCCACATACACATTTACCTCGATAAAATAAATGTTACAATACCCTTCCAACAAAATGTAATTTACTGTTCTTACTTTTGTAGGTAGCATCCAAAAAACCCGGCTCACTGAAGAGAGTGGCACAGCAGTTCCTTTTAATTTGGTCTTGCTTCGGTACAAGAGTCATTCGGGATATGACATTGCACAGTGCTCCAAGTTTTGGTATGATTCTAGCCCGTGTAGAAAGCTTTTTGGTATATTTCTAACTCTTTTAGAATTTTTTTCTATACTATAGTCATACTGTAGCTATTTTGCATGTTACTAAAAATTAGTTTTGCGATTATGTCATAATACTATACAGATAAAAATGTAGCACCGAAAATAGTCAAACTCCTGATTGGTAGCTGACATATCCAGCATTATTAACTGTATTTTTGAAAACATATTAAGGCTTAGAATTATTGTTGGTGAGGCAGGTGCCTGTCCTTCAATGACTTGCATGCCAACTAACACCCATTGTGACCACCTTCTCAATCTGGTCACCAGATTCAGTGTATGTGTCTAAAAAACTGCATCCTTTTAATTGATGTGAAAGGGAACAACCAGATATGAGTATGTTAGAAATGTTTCTTTCTGTAATATACATTGCTTTCAACAACCAAAAATAATTGTTACCTCCCTTATCTACCCAACTGCAGCAAGCCATGCTTGAATGGGTTATATTGCTTGGTTTAGTCTGCCCAACCAGCAGCATATTCTCACCTTACCTTGGCTACCCCACTGCTCTGGGAATGAAGAGGAATACTTTGTAGTGGATATGAAGAGCATGTGACATATTGGCTACTCAGGCACTCAAATGAGTATGTGGAGGGAGTTCTCCTCCAGCTGGTGGAGCTTCCATCAAAGCAATTCCCTTGCTTTGCCCTGCATGGGAAAATAGCAGGGTAACTTTAAAGGATCATTCCATTCTAAATAATTCACCAGCTAATAAAAACTTTTTTGTTTAAATTGTATGTTTTTCAAGAAAAAACACACTCAACAGAAGAATAGTTAAACTATTGTGTCAGCATAGTGTATAAATCCCAAAGAGAAGGTGCATTCAAAAAAGGTTGACCACACTCTCTTCTTATTGAGGTTGACCTAGAAGCAGATAATACCAGGTCAAGAGAATACATAGAGTACAATATAACTGCACAGAAAGATGACATCTTGCATTAACCAAGGCCTGCCACTGAAAGGTGGAGAAAGGCTATCACTTCAAACTTCAACCTTACTAATTATATACATTTTTTTTTAAAGATGAGGAGAGAAAAAGGACTGAGTGCAGGACCAGGACATTAAGATATTTGGATGGGTTGTTGTCATTACAGGATTACAATATACATGGAAATTAGACCTTTTTTACGATAATCTGCCCCCTAACTTTGCTAGACAAGATCATTTTAAAGTTAGTGTTATCCCCATAGGTACAATTTACGGGGAGCTAAGACCTTGTTGAAGTGAGGTTATCTGTCCCGTAGTTTTGCAGAGATGTCCCATCATCTAATTATGCTCAAATTGGTTGATCTGGAAGGGTCAGTTGCTTTAAATATACCATTTATATCTATTGGGGGCTACTTCTCAAGCTTATTATGAGTTGCTGAGGTTTCTTTTTATTCTATTTCTATTTATTCCTCTTTTAGATTGTAAGCCCTCAGGGGCAGGGTCCTCCTTACCATCTTGTCTTGAATTGTATTGTAATTGTAATGTCTTCCTTATATTGTAAAGCGCTGCGCAAACTGTTGGCGCTATATAAATACTATGTAATAATAATAATATTTTACATTACAAAGAATGCAGTTGGAAGGTTGAATGAGTCAGACTCTCAGTGCAGAGAAGTACATAAGGGAAGCTTTCAGACTAAGGTCCCCAAGAAATACAAGAAATCATTGGGTGATTCCTCACATGACAACCATACTGGGAGGCCTTACAGTAGTATGATAATTGTGTTATTTGAGGAAAACGAATAATTTTTTCATATCCTATACCAGGGTCTTTCCACCTCATACACCTAATGTTTGATGACTACGTCCTCTATTTATTGGAGTCTTTACACTGCCAAGAGAGAGCCAATGAGCTTATGAGAGCTATGAAGGGAGAATCTCACACTGGTGAGTATAGTGCAGATTACTCCAAGAACGTAGATACATTTACATGGCTACTTTTATAAAGCAATGCTGAACATACATGGACACATCTATCTTCTGAGTAATAAGGACAATCTTGTTCTAATATACAAACATGGGCATGTGCAACAGACTGCATCCTGCTGAGAGTCTCTTCTGCTTCTTTTCAGCAACTTCTACTGATAAGTGATTTATCAAATTGTCTATCAAAAAGTGAGGATAGCTATCTTATAGGGAACATATAGAAATATTAATAGTGCCTATGCAATAACATGTAAATCTACATTTTGTCTCAAATTTCTCCAAAAAATAGCAGTGCACTGCCTGTGTCTAGGCACTCCTGTGTCTTGAGCCTCAATGCTGTATATCTACAGGGTGAGATAATCTATGGCACTGTGCCTCTGACTGCTAGCCTCACCAGAGGGAGATTTGGTGATATCACTTTGCTGCTCACTCTTCTTCTTGCTGGAGAGGAAGCTGTTTTTGAAGAGCTCCTGTGGTGCTAGGATCTCCATGCTTCTGCTTTATTCTTTCTGTGGATCTGTACTTCCTCCACCTCTCCTGCTGCTGGTTGATCATTACGCCACCAGTCATCAGATCACCAGTCATCAGGGGGGCAGCTCTGACATAAGTAAGCAAAGCCCTGCTACTATTAAGATGGCCACCTTCACACAGATACACAGTGCAGAATGTTATATGGTAATTCATGTAATGGGGAAAAGACCAGATGCCGACTGGTGATTAGTACTATATCATCTGCTTGCCTTTTGGGGCAGAGCTTCCAAGGTTCAGGTCCTCTTTAAAGCAAAATTGTCACTGAGTGTAATATATATATATATACAGTGGTACTTTAATTCGTTCCAAGATTCTGGTCGCTAACCGAATCAAACTGTGATCAGACCGCGATCTCGACTAGTGGAAGCGACGACCATGTGTCAGAGCAGGGAAGATGGCTGCGGTTGTGTTCGTCACCTGATGTGGAGTTCGCGAACGGAATCAAAATTATGCCGAACTTCCTGTTCGCGAACTGAATTGTTCGCGAACAGAAGCGTTCGTGAAACGAGGTACCACTGTATTATTCTATTGTTTAAAGGCATAATAGTCACAACAAGGGCTTTGTTTGTTCTTTAAAAATCCATTTGGCTGAAAGCAGTAGCTGCATTTTTTTTTTTTAAGTACCATAACATTTTAACATGGTAAATGTCCAAAAGGCTACCTTAGACTTGGGTTGGGGTGTGCACCTAGGGTTGGCACTATTCATTGGAAGTAAATGTATAATGGTTTTTATACATATTTTCTTTCTTTATTAGCGTCAAGACTAAAAAATAACATGTACAGTCAAGTAAATATGAAGTACTAAATGTTGGGCAGGTGGATTTTCGGCTTAAGCTGATGAGTCAGAGCAGTGACTTATCAGTCATGTCTGTTCAAGGTTTTAATCAGACAAACTGAATCCCTTGTCATGTCTTAAAGTAAAAGAAAGCAAAGATTGTATATACAGTACAAAAAATCCCACAGCTACAAAACAACAATGTAAAAACTTCTAAACTTAAAAAAGTAAATAGTTAACATGTAAATGGATATATCTGAATTACACAGGCTCTGTGGTTGACTAAAGTGAAATTAGATGCACTCAATGCCTTAACTATATTTAACTAGTCACCGAGGCTGTGTAATTTATAGTTTCAAAGAATGAGGTAGTGACCCTAGCTTGACCTAAAAGGAATTATCCAGTTTTGAGTTGACTGCAGAAACGTTTAAGCACTCGCCAGCTGGACCCATTGAGTAGTTCTTTCCAACAAAAATTGGAGTCCTCCCCTATTCCAACTATGACCATGGTATGCCTTACCCAGCTTCATGCTGAGCAATCATATCACTTGGTCTTTGCTGGATCCTCAATATATCACTATGGATCATCCAGCAGTGGGATAGCTGCAAGCCAAGCAAGAATTTTAATGGTTCCTGTTGTCAGTGGGAGTAGAGCTGGAATGTTAGTATTAAGAACTCCTCTCTGGTGACCCTAAAGACTTTACAGAACTGTCCCAGTGATCATACCTTTATGCAGTCCATCGCAGAGAAAATAATTGATCTTCAGTGGGCACCCTTTACATTAAAACGGAACTTGATGAGGGTATATTATATCTGTATTGCAGATATTACAGAAAATAAGTTTACAGTGTTATTCTTTTCTTAGAAGACACAGATGAAATGATACTGTCAGAGACAGCAATTTCGACACCCTCTCCGGTCCCATTCTCACCAGCTGCATCTTCTGCATTAGCTGAAATCCCATCCGCAGCTTCCCCTGGAAACCATTCTCCAGACAGTGGCGCCACAGTGGTAACAACAGGTATGCCAACATATAAAATATTATTTTTTTTTTGTAAATGGCACCTACTTGGCTTATTTACTATGCATGGTATTAGCATAATTTGGAACAATATCTGGTAAAACTCATATAAAAAACTACCAGCAACAAAACATGTTTAAGATATGTGTGGCAGTGCAGGGCAATGCCATGGTGTAGTATGGCAACTTTGGCACCAAGGACTCTCAGCCAGAGAGGATGAGAGGGTCCAGAATGTAAACCATTTCATAAGGAGGCTTTTCAGATTCTTCTGGGTTTTCCTAATTGTTGCTGGGATCTGGTGCTCTGGAGATTTCTTAGAGCTCTGAGTGGGACGAAATCTCCAGTCCTGGAGCCAGGTGTTGCCAACGACCAGTCTGGTCTGGCTTCTTAATGAGGCTGCTGTCAGCCCCTTGATCAACCCAGACTGGTCGTTGGCAACACCTGGCTCCAGGACTGGAGATTTCATCCCACCCAGAGCTCTAAAGGTGCCCATACACTGCTCGATTCTCGTATGAGAATCGGGCGAAATCCCGCAATCGTACAAGAATCGAGCAGTGTGAACGAAGACGTGCGACCGTTTCTACTGTACGGTCGCACATCTTTTGTCGAACCAACATGCTCAAAAACCCGCCGAGAATCGTACGATTCTCGGCGGGTTTCTAGCCTGCTCGTCTGATAGCTGCGGAACGGGCCGGTGTGCGCACACGCACACTGCCCGTTCTGCATTGCGGTCATCGGAAGCCTGCCCCTCAGCGGGGCGGGCTTTCGATGATCGCAAGTACGATCTGCCCGTCCAAGGTGGGCAGATCGTACAAGCTTTCAATAAGCATATGACCATGGCAAGACAAAAGTCTTGCCATGGCCGTAAGGTAAGAAATCTCCAGAGCTCCAGATCCCAGCAACAATTAGGAAAACCTGGAAGAATCTGAAAAGCCAGGTTCTTCCTTATGAAATGGTTTACATTCTGGACCCTCTCAGCCCCTCTGGCTGAGAGTCCTGGGGGCCAAAGTTGCCATACTACACCACTGCCACACATGTAAAAGGCTTCATATTTGCACAATAAAATCATATATTTGCAAAGCTGTGCTTGCAGCTGTTTTAGTCTATGGATCCTTAAAGCGACTGTAGAAAGAGAGATGGTAGCAGGTATAAAGTGCAGGCAGCTAGAGGTACTATAAAAAACCTGCATCAGCTCTTATTTCCTAAGGTATGGCCAAATTTTGGACCACTGAACACGCAAGGTTTTGGAACTTCCTGGTAAGAGCAGAGCTTGTCCCACCCATCCACACATTCCAATTGGCCCATGGGGCAGCCTACTGTAGTGATGGGCCAACAGGAATGTAGGGGCAAGAGAGCGGCAAGCTTCAACACTACCAAGAAGTGTTAGAGCTTTGCCTCTTCAGAATGCCCTTTATTCGAATGTAGGAGAAGAGAATGCACTTTATACCTGCTAGCTGCTTCTTATTTTTTAAAGCAGAACTCCAGGCAAACATGTTCTTAACCCTTCAATTGGGGCTAACCCTGAACTGCAAGGGTTAAGTGCTTGTTTTTGTCTAATGCTAAAAAAAGAACAAGTTATACTCCCCTGATCCTCGGAAATGCACTGAGAAATACTGACTGACCATGAACTGAATACAAAAACTATTCCATCTTTTGATGGACTTTTATTTCCATATACTGTATAACTTGTGATTTGTTGGTGAATATACATGTTTGACTTATTTAAAACTAATAAGCATGCAAAGCTTGTCTTTTATTTTTTTAATGGTTAAAGCAAAATAAAAATGTTTTTGTACTGAGCTATGCATTTGTATTGTAAACGTTATGGTACTGCACAAGTCATCAAACATAGTTTGACGAAATTAAATCAGAGAGGGACATAGAAGAAGCTTTTCTGGCTAATAAACATAATGGATGGCAGCGTGTGGTTGCTGCAGTTTGGCAGGGCTTTTTCTTCTAAAAGTTTAAAGCAGAGTACATGTTTGCTTTCGACCTGTTATACTTAATGACGTCTATAAACGTATATACTGGGGATGCGCTGAAATTTCGGCCACTGAAACATTTAAGCCAAAAATGTTACTTTGGGCAAAATGCTGAAACATTTTGCCGAAAATGAGGCTGACAAATCAGTGCATCTCCAGGCTTCTCTCCTCCCCACTGGGCACAGGTCTGTGTCCCCTCTGATGACTACTGCTCTCCCCTGCATATGTCGACAGGGGCAGCAGTGATCCGATGCCCAGCCGGGAGGAGAGAAGTTTTCAGGAGGTGGAGTGAGACGGGGCGGTGAGGAGGCAGCTCAGGATGCAGAGAGGAGCTATGTGGGGGAGGAGTCAGCTTTCAGAAGAGGCCAAGCTCTCCTCCCATTCTGCCCTTTTCATCCAACTGTGACAGGCAAGTCAGGATGGACAAAGGCTTAAGGTGCCCATACACCTTACGATTATCATACGATAATCGTATGCGATCGACTTTTCGAACGACAATCGTACGTTTGAATAGAGTGCCCGAACCGACATTACTGTACAATCGTACGACTTTTGACGGTCAAGCATGTTTGAAAACTTTGCTTGATCGTACGATTGTCGTAAGGTTGCTGGCGTTTCCGTCCGTCAAAAGTCGTACGATCTACACTGCGCATACGCGAACGAAAGTGCGACAAATCAATTACCGCATTTCGTCCAGGTGCTTTTCGTTAATTATGGCTAAATTAATCTTGCGATCATCGGAGCAGGATGGGGCTGTCGTACGAAAATCGTACGACTATTCGATCATCGGACGAAAAGTTTCGTCCAGTAATCGCAAGGTGTATGGGCACCTTTACAAGCACTCAGTGATCAGCTGATTGCTGAGTGTTTGTAAATAACTGAGAACATAGTGTCCTTACTGGGTCCCCAGTTATGAATGAACAGGACGTGCTCTATATCACTTTCTGTTCATTCATGATTGTGGACATAGTAACTCATACTATCTCCTCAGGTTATGAATGGGCAGGAGCAGTCAACATAGAGGATTCCTGTTCATTTATAACAGGGGCTGCAGAAAAAGAGATTGAGGACTCTATGGGGTCTATTCACGAAGCTGCCGAAGGATCTAGCCGTAGCTTCGGCCGATCCTTCGGCTAGCTTCAGCCCTCAGTAGAACCGAAGGGGTGCTGTACGGGCTATTCACTATAACGTGGCCAAGGGGCTCAGTCAAGCCTAACGCATATGCCTCGGCTCGGCTAAGCCGCGCTGAAAGCCGAATGGCCGGCCGGCCGACAGCCTGCTTCTGACAGCTGGGTGCAGCCAGCCGTGATCTTACGGCTGGCTCCGGCCACTTGCAGAGAGATCAGCATCCATGGTTACCTGCTAACCAGGGACACTGATCTCCAAACAGCAAACTCTCCCTGGCACTCCGGGAGTCTCCCTCTCCCGGCCGCCAAGGAGAGAAACACTGCTGTTTCTTTTGCATTCCAATGGGCAAAAAATATATATTTTTTTCTATTCTGACACGGCTCCGTGTCAGAATAAAGAAAAAAAAAAGAAAAAGCAGTGTATCTCTCCTTGGCGGCCAGGAGCGGGAGACTCCCAGAGCGCCCGGGAGAGTTTTTTTTTTTCTTTCTTTTTTTTTTTTACGGCAGCAGAGCCGCCGGACAATAGAACACTATTGGGCGGAGCTAGCTGTCACTGCTAGCTCTGCACAATCGTTTTCTATTTACTTTTTTTAAACTTTTTAAACTATTTTTCATTGCTGTATAATTTTACACTTTCCATTTCACCATATTGCACACCACACTTTTTTATTTTTCACTTCCACCGCTCCAAGCTTGCTCCTGTGATGGACTGCAATCTCAATACAAACTAGTAGTCCCATCACTGGAGCCATTTTTTAAAATGTATATTACTTTTTATCCGATTAACCGATTAATCGAATGTAATAATCAGCTAACTAGTCGATTTTGAAAATAATCGTTAGCTGCAGCTCTACTGAGGTGAATAGACGAACAGTGTTTGGCTCACTTCAGGTCGGACATTCACTCGGCTGCCTACGGCGGCTTAGTGAATAGACCCGTCTGTGTTCTCAATCTCAGTTTCAATTTTAAAAGGGAAATATCAGGGGTCTGTCTAGACCCCTGATATTTCCCCAGAGCCCCTGACAGTAAAGTATAAATAAATAAAATAATGACAAAATAATTCTAAAAAAATTTAAAAAGGTTGGAAAAAAAGCTATTTTCGGTTTCGGTCAAAAAATGTCATTTCAGTGCATTTCTAGTATATACATGCAATTTTAATTCTTTATCTTTTACTTTTTTTTTACTTGATATATCTTTAAATGCCTAAAATAAACTTTGAAAACTTTGGTTAGAATTACTGCTTAGTATGTGTAAATAAACTGTAAGAGGCTTGTGAAATGGTGAATGGATACTGTTTGATAAAGTTTGCACTATACCTGATCTTTAAAGTGTACAATGTCAACTCCCATTTACCAGGATGAGGCTGCTTTTATTATCCTGGGACTTTTCCTTGGGCAAAGGGCTTCTGCTTTAAATTCCATGGAGGTTCTTTATTGTCATGTGAACTGTTTATAGAGCAGCTTGATGTATGCTTCTCTGGTCAATGCCTGGTCTACAGCTTATGATGGGACATTGTTGACCACATTACAAATGCGCACAGCTTGTATTTAACCCATCTATCTTGCTAAGTTCTAAAAGAGCCCCTACTTTACTGCCTCCGACTTCCACACTATTCTCACACTCTGCACCCATTTGTTCAGATTGTGATAGGATTCTGTACTCCAGTTTACCCTGCAGTGACGTTTAACTGCTCTGCTCCACTTGTTCACCAAGCAAACACATTAAACAGACTGTGAATATCAAATGGTGCTTTTAACTCTGGAATCTCTGATTTAAATTTAAGAACATGCGAAAGGGTTCTGAATAAGGCCAGCAAAAGGGTCAGCGCAAACAACCAGACAAAAGCCATAGATAAATCAGATCTCAGCATCTTTGTTCTGTTCCGGCTGTTCGGGGGTTAAAGTGTATATAAACCGTAAAAAGGAACTTCTTTTGTTTGTTCCCTTTTGGTTAGTTAAATATGCCAGTATGTTGCTATATCTGTTCACTAAGTGTAAATACCTGTTGAGCCAGAAATTCAGGACTGTCATCTGTCCTGTTTCCTCAGCAGTGTTATCACAAGCACTGTTACTAGCCCTGCATATAGCTCAGCTATATGAACTACAGAACACCTCCTCCCTGCGCTATAGTGAAGATGAGGGGGGGAGATGTTTGCTAGTCTTCACATACTTCCTGTGCTAGGGTGACAACACTGCTAGACAAAAAAATTCCACCCTAAAAGGTAAGGTGGCTATAGAAGTTTCTTTACAACCAACTTACTCAAAGCCCAATGGCTTACTTTATTATAAATAATCTTTCAATTAATTATTAGAACACAGCACCATCACCAAAAAACCCCATAAAGTTAAAAAATTACAACGTTGTCAATGCACTTCCTACCTAAAACCACTGAACAGCCCGCAAACAGACCTCACATTCACACTACTTCAAGCTGATGGCCATCATTACGTGCCCGGAACTACATGTCCTGGGCGTCTGGAGATAGGAACTCCACACCCCTGCTGCCCCTCTACTCCCTGCTGCCCCAAGGCCGGGCCTTGGTTGGCCTTGTGGGAAAACCGGCCCTGCCTGCGTACTAATCACACGCAGCACCTGTCCTTCCAGGGAGCTGCCTGATACGGCCGTGCACACAGCACGGAGTTCTACGCGCCGGCCGTTTCTCGTATGAATGAGGCCGTATACTTGAAGGTAATAGAAAATATATCTGATATTCCTTGATATTAGTATATGCAATCTTATAAAGTCAAACTGTAATCGAACTGTAATACTTCTTTAGCCACCTTACCTTTTAGGGTGACATTTTTTGTCTAGTATGCTGCAAATTATATACCAATCTAAATTGTATACGCATAATGGTGGTTTTATCATTTTTTCGATGACAACACTGCTACTTCACAGATAAAGAACAGTGAGCGAATGTTGTCCCACTAGAACAGGAAGTGTGTTACTGGCAGGATCACCCGATTTAAAAAAAAATGGAAAGGAAACCTCATCCAGCCTCCACATGTATGGACTGCTAAGCTGCAATATATTTTAATGATGTTCTTGGGTTTAAATCAAGATTTTTGGAAGTGCCCACTGGTGATACTGTCTGTATGGAGTTTGCGTGGTTTTCTAGTTGGTTAATTAGTAGACATGTGCATTCGGATTCGGAGGAACCTGCAAATCAACAAAAATCAGTTGATTCGGTGGTTTGCCGAATCCGAAATAACTAATTTATTATATGCCCGAATATACAAAAACTATATTCGGGCACACATAAATTTGTTTTCAGAACTGCGCATGCACACCGCCAGCTTGGAGGTGGAGCGTATGATGTCACATGACGGTGATGTCACACGCTGAACGAGCGTTGGCTATATCTTGGTATACACCAAAATGGCGGCGCACGAACATGCACGAACATATTGGTGTATACCAAGATACACTCCAAGATGGTGGCGTGCATGAGCATAACGCGCACGTTTTGCAGTTTCAGTGTGCGGTTTCGGATACAGAGGCTCATTGCCTCTAAATCCGAAAAAACAACATAAAAATGTGTTTCCTTTGACAAAACAAATGAAAATGTTTTTCGTTTTTGTTTGTTTCGTCCGAAAACAAATTTTTTTGCCGTGCACATGTCCATTAATTAGATTCCACCCAAAACTGACCTTCCTGTTTGCATGCATCTGCATGTCCATCTATCCTATTCAGTAGTTCTTTATGTAAGTTCTTTATGTAAGACTGGTCATGAAAACTAGCAGAGGATGTCTTCTTTACCGTAACTCTTAATGTACGTCAACGTGAAAGAAAACATAATTTATCATCGAAATGTCCACAGCAGGTGTACAGACCCAGAAACTCCTACATCTCACCAGTAGACTACCTGAGAGATATAAGAAACTCCTAGGTGATTTAACTCTCCAGCATCTACCATATCATTGAAACTGGCAAATTTGCTGCCCTAAACTACAGCTTGATACTATGTAGTAGGGATGCACCGATGACGGTTTTCCGGTATCGAGTACTGATATTTGTTCGGTACACGCCGATACTGAATACCAATACTGGGGCCGTGTGCACGATTATCAGGAAGTCGGGTGGCCCGCTTCCTGATTGCCTGGGAAGCTGATGTTCTTTTGAAAGAACACTGGCTTCACTTCCTGAGGCTGCCTGGCTTCCTGACCAATCAGGTCAGGTCAAGAAGCCAGGCTGCCTAGCAACAAGTAACCCGGCTTCCTAGCCAATCAGGAAGCTGGGCGGCACATCATGACCCAACTTCCTGATTGGCTAGGAAGCCAGCTTCAGTTTTTGCTAGGCAGCCTGGCTTCCTAACCAATGAGAAAGCCGGGAGGCGGGTCATTACATGCCGCCCGGCTTCCTGATTGGTTAGGAAGCCAGGCTGTCTAGCTGCAAGTGAAGCCGAGAGGTGGGTAATAACCTGCCGCCCGGCTTCCTGACTCCATGCTCCCTCTGACCAGAAGTTCTGATATTGGAGGTAAGTATCGGAGCATTTGGGTGAGTACGCGTATCGGTGCATCCCTACTATGCAGATATCCGGCACTGGTACTTTACACTCTATTGCTTCCTCATGTCAAAGCCTCTAACAAGGAGAAGAGTGAGCAGTACAGTCACCAAAGCTCATTTCAAATCTCCTGACAATAGCAGTCAGAGGCAGCAGTTTCTTAGATGATCCCACATTGGAGATATAGGCACAACAGGAGTGCCTAGGCACCTCACATAACAAGAAGTGAAGTGCTAAATATCAGGATGAATTCCTTACCGCTAAGACACAATTCGCATTTCTAGATGTTCCCTATAACATATCAAATGTTCACTTTTTGAGCTCAGGTCCACATTAACGAATGTCAACTACTTTTCAAAAAATGTAGATGACTTTGTATTTTGGTTATAAAATGTCTGTAAAACACTCTATGGTTGTCCTATGGTGATCTATTGTCCCACTGAAGAGAAAGTTTGTTTGCCAGAAGGATATGCAGACACAGGATAAGGCAAGAACAGGTTTAATCCCTTGAAAACAGTTTGACGATAGAGGAAGTCCTTTTAGAAGAATTGTCGTAAGGAAGCTTAGGGAGCTCTCTAAAGCACACTGTTATGATGATCTGTGAAGCATGTAAATTTGTATCTAGCAGACAAACTAATTCCTGTCATTTCACATGTCCTATTTAGCAATTCAGGCCCAATTTATTTGCCTACAAAGAGCATAAAGTTAATGGATGTTATTCACTCAAACATTACCCTGTACTCACTCAACCGTTTAAAAAAAAATTGCCACAACTAAAGCTGTAACTTCCTACATTGTTATAGGTGTGTAACTGTATGGCCCTGGTGCCCAGCATGAGGCTCTTTGGCACCTACTCCTGCACAGCCCTTAGGGCCCCTGTGGAGAATAGTCCGTGGTTTCCATACTTAGGTGCCTTCATTCCTTCCATACATAATATTCTTTAGATGGGCTTCTAGAAGTTAACTGGCTTGGTTTATTTTAGTCACACTGTCTTATTTTTTTTTCTGTGCTGTTCATCTGTCTTTTTTTCTTTGGATCCTATATAATGCATCTGAATATGAATATTAAATGTGAAGTGTAGGGAGCACAAATGCGGAATCATTGATTTGTTAAGGGGCTGTAATAGCCGTGATCTTTAGCAGTCTCATGAGACGTGTCTCTGGTCTATGATGAACTCCTGAAACCTTTCTTCAGTCTATGAATGTCTTCTAAAACATTTACATTTCTGTAGCATTACATTCAATTAATATTATGTTTGGCCCTTTGGTGATGTCAGGGGCCACGCTTGAGGCCCCATATATCATGAGAGTTGACCGCCCCTGCTGTATGGGCTTGTATGTTCAGCACAATGTACAGCACTATGTTTTATGTTGATGAACACAACTTTTACACGGACAAACACAAATGAATTCTGAAAAAGCTGACAGCTTATAATTTGGAGCAATTGCAATTTATTAGAAAAGGGAACAAGCTTTGTAATTAATTCCATCTTGTTAAAATACCTTCTTATAGGTTTTGGTTAAGTAAAAAGACCAGCAGGACATTTTGTTTAAGAATTCTTACAATGAGCATTTCCAAATTCCCATACGGTTTCTAAAGGCCATAGATTATTATTGGACTATGAACTATTTGTAGCAAGCTGGGGCTCAAAACTGCAATTTCCATTGAATTCTGTGATTCTGCATTTGTTTCCAATCACACTTGCATGATGGTCAAAGGCATCTTAATCCAGGGGTACACATAGACACTCTCTGTTTGTTGTTGGACATGCAAGGTTCTTAAAACCATTTGGCTAGCTTTGGAATGTGCAAATATGTAGTGAATGATCTTGGGGTGCCATTACTTGAGTCACTTAAGAAGGACAAGGTTTTGCAAACCTTAGAAGATGTAGTTGGGAGGTTCTGGATTAGAGATTGATATGTGAAAGTGAGTCCATACTAGGGGGCACAATGACTGTAGCCTCTCAAAACTAGCTGCTTAAACATGCTTTTGAAATAAGTGAGTTAATTTAAACTGGACATTTACGTGCCAAAAAATGCTAGCTTTTGATTGCAGAAGATTCATATTATGTCTATGCTTCTTAGGTCTTACCTGCCTGCTAGCAAATTTGTTTAGATTATACAACTCCTACAACTATATTAACTCCTGTGCTCATTCATGCCCGATTTACAGACTTGGGAGTTATGTTATCCCGGATAGGTCAATCAAGAAGTTTAGTTCTGCTTTAAACCCCTATTAACCCTATCAAACCAGCAATCTAAGCCCTGCTGAAGGGGCACCTTGAAGCCCCTGACATGTGTTGGTTTGTCATTGTTGTTATCTTTGAACACCTATGATGAAATAAATATACCCCGGACTTGTCTTTGTAACTTCCAATGTTTTACAAATACCAGTTGTAAATGTATACCACGTGGGGCAATTAGTATTAGACACAGTAGGCCTTTACTTAGGTAAAGGCCTTTACTTAGGTAAAGGTATACTATAGGTATCAGAGGCAAATAGGTGTTTTTTCCTCTGAAGTTAATGGCCACAGATTCGTCCCATAAATAGAAATACAGTTACAGTAGATAAGGTTATTTACACATTGTCACAATATTGTAAGCTGGAAGTGCCAAACTTTATGCACCTACAAGCTCCAATAATGAAAATAATCCAACTTTCATATAATATAATTACTATTCTTACTGACAATCACAGGTAACTGCTGCAGATTCCTGTGATCTGTGTAGATAGCGCAACGTCCACTTTAACAAGGGCGGCTAACATTCTACATGCTGAAGACTCTCAATGAACTTAAAACAGCTTGGCACAGAGAACAAATAGCTCTGCTTGTCTGGTTTGGGAGATTGGCTAATTAGCATATTAGCCACCCCTTCAGCTCCAAAAGCAGAGATAAAAATAGGACTTGGTTAGAGATCTAAACAGCTCGGCCAAAAGAAGCCTTCTTAAGGTTTTTATTTTGCATGGGTCAGAGTTCTTCTTTAAAGAGACAAAGTGACAGGTTCTATTGAAAGGAAAAATTCCCCAATTGATACTCAGCTTTCTTGTAAAATGCCTTGTGCTCCCAGTTATGGTGATGCATGTGACCTCTTTCCATTCTTCCTAGGATGTAGTGTTTGGGCACTATGATGTGTGCTCAGAACATGGGGAGTTCCTCTTTAAATTAACTCTGTCATTATACCCTGGATAAGTCTCTTTAATGGCTTTCAGAAGGGATTAGCCAAATTGAGAAGTTTCGATTCCACCAACATTTCTGTGGACATTGGGAGATTTTCCACCCCAAATTGCTCTAAAGTAACTAAGGCCGTTACTGGATATTCACCAAACAGCATGGGAGGCTGCAACCATTTGAGGAGGTAAGTATGGACATGCTATGTATATAGAGGAGGCTTGTGCAAACTGGCACTCGAAGAGAGATCCATACATACATATCATTTTGTTTCTTAAAAAAAGGCATATAAACAGCTAACAAACATGCATCGAATGCGTTTTAGCCCCTAAACTGTGCCATACTTATAGCCCCTACTATCCAGCTACAATTAAGGTCCAGTTTAGGGGCTGAAATGCCTTTGCTACTTGTTTGTTAGCTGCTTTTATGCCTCTTTTTTTTATAGAATATAAATACGGGCAGATCCTTACAGTGACGGTTTTCACAAGCTCATGGACTGAAGGCTCATGCAGAAGCCTTGCCAAGCACTGAGGTAGTGGAAGTGGATACGAAACAGTAGAGTCAGTTTGTACCTTTGAACTATACATAGCGGAGGCTAGGGTTAGGGGCTGACATAATTTTTTTTTAAAAAGGTAAACATGCACTTTAAGGTGAGTTCGGGTTCTTTTTAAGGGCTCAATTGGTTTAAAATTTCTCCCGAGGCTTACGAATGATCCTTTCAACTATCCTGGACCTGTTCTTGCGCCACAAAATGGCCTCTCATTAACCTTATGATCTTACATTTTTTTTCACAAACACAAAAAGACAGGGAAAAAATGGTAATATAAAATGATTAAAGCAACTTAATCAAATAACTACACAAAAAACACTAAATGCAATAAACAGAACTACCCTAAATACACCACCAAAAAACAAACAAACAAAAATAATACATTGAAATGTAAAAAAAGATAAAATAAGAGATTTTTAATGAGCAAAGTTGAGAGTTTTTACTTCTGTAATTTTTTGTTAATGGCAAAATTGGAACTTTTAAAGACAAAATAATTTAGTTGGAATCACCCCCCTCATCCCTATGAGGGTTGATTTTCGGATGTAGCATGGATGACAAACTCTCCTTGTAGTAACGTTTCAGTCCTCCAAACTACAAAGGTTTCCTTTGTCTACAGATTCCCAGCTGCAAATGAATATTTCCAATTTCTGTATTTTTTTGTTTTTGTTTAATTTTTTTGCATAGTTATACATCTTGATTTCTGGTAAATGTTATTATTTAGGTTTCAGCTTCCCTACAGAAAAAATCAGTCTGTGTATGCAGGAATTCTAGGTGGTATTCTGTGTTTTTATCTCCCTGTAATCTTTGGCAGCGCATTGGCCTTTGTGATTACCAGCTTAGCTAACTGCGATTAGATAGTAACAACTATTGCTTTCTTCCTTGTTCGTTCCCATTGGGAAGCTCTCATGCACTCCAGTGCCACTGGCTGTTCTGGTTGGCTTGCAGTCTAGAAGTAGCAGCCTGTACTCTGTAGTCTGTGAGGGAATGCAAATGATTGCTCTTCTTGCGTCCTTTGTTTGCCTTGGTTCACATTTCTCCCTGGTTCATTTACATAAACAAATACTAATGAGCTAACAAACTGGGTGGTCCAAACTACAAGGAAACCGCTGAGACAATAGATTTTCAATAGATACAGGCGATGCTCACCCGTCATCACACATTGCAGACTTAACTGGAAAGTTAAACTTTACTCAATGTCGTAATTACCCGGTCGTGTATTTCCTCCAAGTACATTCGATGAAATCCTTTTCTAATAACTGCTAATCTATTGATTTGCTTGCCTGTGTTAAAAGATAATTGTTTATTAACGTCATCACTGACTATACGTTGATACGCGATGTTATGTAAGCTGAATTAGACCTGGTGTAAGCTTCTTGCAGTCGCTGTACAGCAGAACATAGACAGGGTGAAACAGCAAAATGAGATAATCAGCTGTGCCTCAGCGCTCATGTGCTAACAAGGTGCATGCTGATAGGAGGAAAATGCAGAGTGAAAAAGAGATGAGATTATCAGTCTGCTGGTTTTCCTTTAACTGTCCAGTCACAGGCTGCGGGAGGGACAAGACCAGTAAGTGTTACTGAAAGTAGTATCAAACTCTTTTTTTCAACAATAAATCCAGATCAAACAAACATACATTGCCCAGCAAAAGTATTTCTTTAGATTTTTGCCCAAACACTTACAGTCATCAGTTAATAGAACAGTCGGCTCCAACTCTCTCAGCTCAGGTTCCCTGAACTTCCTGTCTAGTTCAAGATCACAAGTGGCAGCACAGTCTCCAGCAGCTGTCCATCTACTAGCTTGGGGAAGGGAGAAGGAGAGGGAAAATGGGAGGAGGGGAGTGGGTTGTCTTTCTGTTAGGGATGCACTGATACCAAGTACCGTACTTGGTACAAGTACTGATACTTTTCCAGCTCCAAGACTACACTAGAGAAAAAATCAAAAGTTAGGAGGCAGCTGTCATTTGTAAGGAGCACACGGAGCTCCTGGGATCCGTACATCTCTGTTTTAACCCCTTCATGACTGAGGCCCTTTTTTCATTTTTTGCACCCATGTTATATTCCACATTTTAGGCCTGAAAATGACGTAAAACCCCCCAACATTATATATTTTCTGAATGCCAAGACCCTATAGAATAAAATGGTGGTAGTTGAAAATTTTTATGTTGCGCAATATTAGCGCAACTTCTTATTAAACCCCAACATTTAGTGAAAAATTTAATAGGTGCATCCCTACTTGCTGTGCCTGTGTGTTTTTGGAGACACACACAGACTACTAGCACACATAAGGGACCCCAAACCAGGAAATAAGGGCCAGGGCTCAAGGGAGCAGCTAACTCTTCAGGTAACTAAAACTTCTAAAAATCATGGAGCAGCATCTATTGTAAGTGATTTAATCAGCATCTGAAATAGCTTAAACACCATTTGACTTTAATATCACCTGAACTATAGCAGAGACAAATCCAGGCTCCTACCCTGCCAGAGGGGGCTGGCAATTCCCTGTAATCCCTGTACAGCAGAGCTCAGGCTGGGACAGGGTGAAACAGCACAAGATGCCAGTCAGCTGTACTGCGGTGCTCAAGTGCTATCAATGAATATGCTGTTGTAACATCAAGTTGATCTTTTTTAGATGTTTATCTAAGAAAACCAAAAGTCTATACATTCCCCTTACAAGTAGGGCCAGATTTCCCACAAGGCCAACCAAGGCCCGGCCTTGGGGCAGCAGGGAGTAGAGGGGCAGCAGGGGTGTGAAATTCCTATCTCCCGATGCTCGGTACATGCAGTTCCGGGCGCCGGGCTGGTAGTTGTTTTCTACATTTAGCCCTGGTTTTGGCAAGCAGAGCTAAATGTACAGCGGGGAAGCCGCCGCTTGTTTTGTACAAGTGATCTCGACGATGTTGCCGAGATCACTTGTATGCAGCCTGCAGGTCTGCCATACTCCATGGGGTGGGGTGGGGTGGTAGGGGGGCGCATTGAGGAACCTGGCCTTGGGGCAGCAGAGAGAGAGTAAATCCGGCCCTGCTTACAAGTGCTATACTATAATCTGATTATGTGGAAATAGGCAGGTGATCCTTCATTCACCCAATGTAGATCCTCAAATCATCTCTGAATTGGAGCTGACACTGTCCTTCCTTCTGGAGGGTGGCTACTTTTGTTCCCCTGGGGCACCTGTGCATATTGTAATGTAGTCACCGCTCCAAGCTCGCTCTTGTGATAGATCTCACATTTAGTTTACTAATTTGTATTGAGATTGTAGTCTATCATGGGAGTGAGCTCTGACTGGTGGCTACTTTACTGGAGAACAAAAGTAGTCACCCACCAGAAGGAAGGACAGTGTCGGCACCAATTCAGAGATGATTTGAGGATCTACAGCCGAGTGGTACACAAATAAGATACATTTTTGTTAAGGGTACCTTAATGCATTTTTAATGTTTAACTCCTGAGTTTAGTGTCACTTTAATTTAAGTAATGTTACTCCCTCCCAGAATCCTAATTACTGAAATTACTTAAAAAAGAGGAAACTAAATATATCTGCAAACTGCTTACGTTGAAAGTAGTGATTCATCATTTATTTGGAGACACATTCATGTGACCAGACTCTCTGATTGGCTTGGGTGCTCATAAAACATTGGTCTGTTCTTTGTAGATGGCAGGGGCTCTTATGCTCTGTATCTGAAGATGAGACAAGTATTGCTGTGTAATGTGATTCCTGGCTTCATTTCTGTAGGTACAATGCAGTCATATACATGGTCTCTAACCTACACTGTCACCACAGCTGCTAATGGATCTGCCGAGAGCCCCCAGCAAGTCCCGTGTATGAGGAGTGCACACATGTCCCCTTCTGTCACACACAGAATACCTGGTTATCCACATCGAGAAGAACACGGGTAAGTAAAATGAATAACGCACCTCCAAAGTACACTCTAGATTGCGTTGGGAAAATGCCTTGGTTTTGGGTAAAATTAGAGCCCGATTCGATTTGATTCTTACTAGATGCAGGGGGTATGCTGTTTTTTATGGATGATTGGTGTTAAAATTTTTGTCAGATGAGACATCTTGTCGCTAATGACAACTCATCAGTGCCAGGATCCTTAGGAGCCTTCTTTAACTTTTCCTGTGAAGTTGTTCTCTTGCTTGCGCAGACCATTGACATGATGCTTCCTCACGGTTCCTTCACTAGCAAATGAGATGCAGCACCATTCGGGGCCAGTAAGGGAGCAGTTTCAATACAGTAAAAAGCTGCTGTACTTCGTTGATTATATCTCTAGGGGCAGAATCACCCACTTGACATGGACCTTACTTCGATTTTCCCCAGAGCTCCACTTGTAGGTGAAACATGAAGGGAGAGGGGTAGACATCTGAGAAAAGAGGAAAGGAAAAAAAATGGTAATATCTTTATTGTAAAGATATTGTAGATATATAATATCATATCTAAAGCCAAAAGTTTTTTGTTTTTCTTTTAGTTTTAGAGCAGGAAATAAGTATGGGGGTTATTTACTAAAGGGTGAAGAGTTTGGAGAAGGCAGTAAAGTGAAGAAGTCAAGAAGTGAAGAATCTAGGACAAAATAGCTGAACTGGAGAGTGAGCCCAATTGGAGAATTTTTCCAGTTCAGCTATTTTGGCCTAGACTGTGCACTTCTCCTAACCATGCTCCATGTTGGATGGTGCTGGAGCTTACATAGGGCTGATTATGCTGTACTCATCAGGTGTTGGAGTCTGAAGATCAGCCGCTCAAGCTCTGTAATTTCGCCCTAAATGTAGCTTGCATAAAAGAGTGCTACTATTCAGGGGTGCCTGGGGCATCATGCTGTCTCAATATGGCCTTGTCCAAAAGCTTTATGAACTTCTATATACTGTTTGTGACTTACAACTTACCGTACATAGTCTGTTTACAACTTAAAGTGACATTAAATTCAGGAGTTAAATCTTAAAATGGCATTCAAGTACCCTAACTTTTAACATCAATGTATCTTATTTGTGTATCATTTGGATGTAGATCCTCAAAAAATTTCTGAATTGGTGCTGACACTGTCCTTCCTTCTGGAGGGTGGCTACTTTTGTTCCCCATGGTCCCTGTGTGTGTTGTAAAGTAGCCACCACACCAAGCTTGCTTCCATGATAGACTACAATGTCAATACAAATTATTAAACTTAAATTAGATTGTAGTCCATTCCAGGAGTGAGCTTGAAGCCGTGGCTACTTTACAACACACACAGGGACCATGGGGAACAAATGTAGCCACCCCCCAGGAGGAAGGACGTTGTCAGCACCAAGTCAGAGATGATTTGAGGATCTACAACTGACTGATACACAAATAAGATACATTTTTGTTAATAGTTAAGGTACTTGAATGTATTTTTAAGATTTACCTCCTAAGTTTAGTGTCAAAAAACTCTAACTTTGGCATTCATTACTGTTTTAATATTTCAGGTATACAGGGAGCTATAATTACGGAACTTACAGCAATCAAAGCCATCATCCAATAGCATCGCAATATACATCTTTACCCCATGAAGCTGGAATTACAGGACCACTTCATTATACAGCCTACCACAGAAGCACCTCCCAGGTTTGTATGACTCCAGTCCACAGTTGAGCCAATATAATTTAGAGAGTCACAAATTCTTCAGATGTTGAGATGGTGGCTTCTCATCTCCAGGCCAAAGTTTTTACTTTGCTTTAGATACAGAAAGGAGAGTTAGAGCATCTGTCATCTGCTACAGCCATCTGTTCCCTTAATGGGGAGATCTCCATTAACTTGTAATGGTGCAACAAATCACAAGGTGAGAGTTTGCATTAGGACTGATTTGCGTCAGACATATATGAACACAACAGAAAACTGCACCAAGATTTACATGAGTATCTCTGAGCCAACATCTCAGTCCAGCTTGTAGATAGTGATCCTGGATGATTCCTTAACAAGGATGGCTCCAAAATGTATGAAAGTGTTGTTAGGGCGAGTGCTGTGATGTCTTTGAGGGGTAATAATTACATGAAAGTCTTTAATTTACACATGATATTCATGTGCTTAAAGGGGAAGTTCCCCATTTAAAAAAAAATGTACACATGTTCATAAAAGAAAAAAATGCATTTATTATTTTGTTGCATTGGAGCCAGTAAAGCTTTGCAGACTCTTCCTCCCGTTCCTGTCTGTACCAGGGGAGAGAGGAAGTATAAATGGACTACAAGTGCGGTGAAATCAGTGCACTTGTATCTCACTGAGAACTACAAGTCCCTCTGCTATGGTGGCTAATGAAACCTGCAGTTTCTCCATTTACAGATCCTGTCAAAGGATTTGTGAATGGATGGCACAGCTGAATGGGTGCAGCCATGCACAGCCACTTCAGATTAAAAAATCAATAGCAGCCTGCATGGACAAGAACCTGTGATTCAGGTAAGTGGAGGACAGGATGGAGGTGGTGGGAGGTTCAATGTGACCATGTTTCATGTTACACCTTAAATATGGGTGTAATATGAAACCTGGTCCAAAAGGTGAACTTAGCCTTTAATATTCAAAAATATATTTATGCTAGGTCTACTTCATTGAGTAATAATGATGACCACTTGAGTACCAACTCAACTGTATCTACTTTAAAATACAGAAAAATATAATAGTCTTACAAAAAGAAAAAATCTTGTTATTTGCCTTATTGTGACCTCTATTCCACCTTCTTATTCTTCCTCTGACACAAGTGTTTAATCACACAGTGACATCCAGAGAGTAATTTTTTTCAGAAATTGAACGGTCTCACAAGAAATATGCAACCTAAGCATTTAAAGCATTCATTCAGAATGACGCTTCAGTAAAGACAGCCCTCAAACATTTTATATGTTGCTTTTAACAAAACAGTATGAGGAAGTTGGGCTGTAGACCAAGCTGCTACACCTTCAATAAATGCCTTTCCAGGAAACCTCAAGACCCTAGAGATAAATAATAACGTACATCCCCTAATGCTGATATTTATCTGGAAAGAGCATGGTTCTTATTATCTCATGCCAATCTACTTCAGGGCTTTCATTCCTATAACAACAACAACAACAAAAATTGGTTGGATAGATATTTTATGAACAAGAGAATTAGAGTAGCATGATATGAGATAATGAGAAATATCGCTATTTAGAATTTATTTGTTTACTATTGGTATTTATATAGCGCCAACAATTTCCACAGCACTTTACATAGTTGCACATTCACATGAGTCCCTACCCTCAAGGAGCTTACAATCTAAGGTCCCTATCTCACATGCATATACAGTATACAGGGCCAGTTTAGACAGGAGCCAATGAACCTTCCAGCATGTCTTTGGAGTGTGGAGGAAACCTGAGTACCCGGAGGAAACCCACGCAAGCACAGGTAGAACATGCAAAACTCTTTCCAGATAGTGTCCTCACCGGGATTAGGGGGTTGTACATTATTGGTTTTAACAAAAATAAGTCCAAACAATTGAAATGATTTAAAAAAAATGAAAAGACTTTTGCAAATTGGTCCCCTGAAGCCTCACTAATTCCACTCAAGGCTTGCTAAGTTACACTGCACAGAGTAGCAGATATGTGACACACAAGACTGGCCAAGCAGAAATACCAATACTTCGGTAATTAAACAGCAAACCATTTTGTATTTCTGCTGTGTACTTGTGATTGCCTGCAGCTCTGCTTTTAGTATTCTACTTAATTTAAGTTTCACATGTATGATGGTGGCCTCGCCCATATCGATATGCTCATTAAACTGGCCAAATTGAATAACAATCGCAAACCAAAGAGCTTCCACTGGACAGATTTAATGTGCTCCTGATAGATTTTTGCTGAGTTCACTAGATATGGCGAACAATTATCTGCATGTGGTGAAGAATTGTAACCCGTGTACTTTAGATTCTAGTCTGAAGCGCCCAATGTTCTGATGCATATTGAATGCTCGCTGAAGACTGCTGAATGCTTATTTACAACAACCAGCTCTCCCCTCCCCACATGCTCAACTCTTCCGGACTAGAGCTGAAGGGTGGTTAGGGGCTGAGACTGAGAAAGTGGCCACAAGCTTTTTAAATGCACTGCAAATGCTACTGAACAGAATACAATTAAGGCTAGCATCTACAAGCTAAAATTAAAGCTGAATTCCAGGCAAGCATCTAAATACACAGATGAAATACATATATGAGAGCTGTTTTACTAGTCCTGAGATTTTTGCAGCTCTAAGAGACAATAGAGTCTAGCAATACAGTGGTGTCATCTCTCTACCCCCAGCATGCTGACTGGACAGTAAAAGAGCAGCAGCAGCAGGAGACTGATTAGGTCACCCCTCTTCTTATTCTGCTCTCTCCTACCACCAAGTTCCTTGTGAACACATTTGCATGCAGGACACCTTACTGATTCCCAGTCCTGCCCCTCCCTCCCCAAATCTGAGTGCTGCTATATTGGGAAGTTGTAAGGATGTCACCAGCACACCAAGCTGTTAAATTCAGCAAATATCCATTTTAATGACAAGCATTGTCATTCAATAGCAAGTACTTTCGGGGTTTCGCAGGGTCCCCGTCATCGAGGCCCCGAAAGTACTTGCTATTGAATGACAATGCTTGTCATTAAAATGGATATTTGCTGAATTTAACAGCTTGGTGTACTGGTGACATTCTTACAACTTCATATTTTTCACTGTGCCTCTGTGGTCACTGCGAGCACCCATCTATATGCATCTGTTCTAGAAATCCGGTAAGGAGTGCAGCAAGATACACATACTTTCTGCTATATTGGGAATTGCAAGAGGCTAATATAAAGTCAAATTCAGGTAGTAGCTGTATTTAAAAATGTACATGTGTTAATGAATGCACAGCTGCATTAACTTGTGTCTCTCTGCCCAGAGTTCAGGTTAAGAAATGGCAGTGAGTACAAGACGTTAAAGGATAAGTGCACATACCCTACCGGCCAACCCCCTTTGACCCAGAGTAGCCCACCCTCCCTCATCCACATGCAATTTTAACCTGTATCTCCCACCCACAGCCTGCCAAAAGTTTGATATCCAGCAACCAAAATCTTCTTGCTGCAACTGCGCACTCAATAGGTTTCTATGGGGCTGTCTAACCAGGCTGGAGATGCTCATCAGAAGTCTATGAGGTTCAACTGCACAGTCAATTGATTTCTATGGGGCTGTCTGTCTCACCAGATGTCTGAGGTTCATAGTCACAGCCAGCTGCAAGAGGATTCAGGAAAGCATACATCTGAGACAGGGACAAGGGGTTACTTTAGGTCTAGCCAGGCACGATAAGTGCGCTTATCCTTTAAACTACCAGGACTAAAGGGTTAATGCTTCTTGCTAGCCAAGAATTAGCTGACCAGAAAGTGGTCATTTCCTGTTGGGAATAGCAAAACAAATGTCGCCTTCATCCTCGACAAAGACCACTAGGAACCCGGCTTGTAGGACCTCAGTCCCCTTCATTGAACCGGATGCTCAGTGTGAGAGGTGACAGTGGACGCACCACACTAGCCCCTGTGCAGATGGCTAAGTTTGTATGTTGATAACAAGGGCTGAATAGAAAGTTCACTGGAACGTGGTGAGACGCATGCCAGTGGTGTGGTCTTAAAAAAATTGTCTTTCAATAGTCTCTTCACTGTAACAGGGGAAAAAAAATAATGAGTCATTTTCAATTAGCTGACCCAAAATGACAAAACTTTCCATGTTCCCGTCATAATAGCATTTATTATGTGGCCGAAGTGTCTGTATCATTTTTAGATTTTGTTTTGTCCTTTTAAACGGGTGACATTCACAGCTGTGACTGAGTAAGTGGAACATAGATGGCTTTGTTTTATTCTGTATTATCTTTGTCTTCCTGCTTATAAATATAGCAGAGAATGAATCAGGCAGCTCTGAAATCTTATATATTATGTAAGGATAGCAATATTTAAAGGTTTAGTCCGTCCAATGGTGGTATTCCAGTGTAGGGTAGATTTATGTGAGTTAAGTTACCCCAATGCCTTGAGATCCACATATCTTTAGCCAATTCAAATATATATATGTGTGTGTGTGTGTGTATATATATATATTTTTTTCTTTTTTAATGTTTTCAAATTATTATTTATTTATTTCTGCAGTACCCATTTAACAGTCAGACGCGTATGGAGCCCTGTCTGATGAGCAGCACTCCCCGACTCCATCCAAGTCAAGTAGCCCCACGCTGGCCAGATGTGGCCTCAACCAACGGCTGCTACTCTTCCCCTTCCATGCACTCAGGCAGATACGGAAGCTCTACCGACATGTACACATCCTTGGCGTCACGGAGGAACTCAGAATATGAACACATGCAGCATTTTCCTGGCTTTGCTTACATAAATGGGGAGGCGAGCACGGGCTGGGCTAAGTGAAGACTGCGTTTAAGAACTCTTGGGAACTTCTAAGACTATTCCTAAAATTATAAGAACCTGTTTATAAAAAGGGCATAGTTTAAAAAAAACGGACATGTACAGTGAATGAAAGTCCTTGTAGTGAAAGAGAATTTATTGCTACTGTAGAGCACTATGTGGGGCCAAACGGTGCCTTTAAAATGTTAATTATTTTGGTTTATGTGATCCTGTGTGATTCCAGTTATAAACAATAATTACGTCCCATTCGGGCTGTGGACTTCATAGATGGAAGCATTGTAAAGAAGAACTGTTCTTGTTGTTATTAGCAACCAGTTTTTCCCTATTTTTGGTTCTAAAGCAACGTAGGCGAATGAAGGGGAGAGTTTGATTAGTTGTAATGAGTAGCAGTAACAGTCCTGTCTTCAGTTTTAAACACGAGGCCCCTTGTTTGATACTCAGAGGTCATCAGATGTTTTCATGTTTAAACCTGCATTGGAAAGTCAAAGCTGAATCTTACTGGTTGTTCTGGTCAGCACCTTCACTTTCCTGTAATTTAGGGCCTGTGAACAAATGGCAACCTAATGCACCTAGGCAGTGCACAGCAAAGCACTTGTGTTATAGTGCACCACAACACACACATGTGAACCTTCTGTGTGCTGCGGTGTGCTGTGATGTGAATCATCTCTGCGTTGTGGTGTGCTGCATTGCTACATGTCCCGTTTCATGTGCATTGGCTCTTCGTTTTTCTAGAATAGATGGATATATAGCACAAATTGTAGCAGGTACAGTATTGCAATGGATAAACTTGGCTACTTCAGGATATCAGAAGTAAGGTGGCCATAATTATGCAAGACCCCTACCCAACACTTTTTACCTTTTTCTTATCTAAGCATTTTTAATTAATCCATTTGTCTATTTTAATCCTAATTGCATTCAGGTCATCATGGTTTTCAGGATTTTAATATGTAATGCCAAATGCCTAGTTGATACCTTACATAGCCTTATATTCAGAAGTAGGGAAAATGACGTCAGCAGTGCCTCCAACACCTTAGCAAATAAACCATACGGAATACTTGTGTGGAAGTGGTTGGTAAAACATAAAGCCATTTTCCTAAATGTTGGAAAACCTTTGTGATCACTAAGCTATGGTTTCTTTTGCTCCTTAGAAAGCAGATGGTTCCTTTACTACTGAGTTGCATGGGTATGCTGGATGGAGCAGAAATGAATATTACACTGGGTGCTACTAGCCCGGGGGTGGAACAAAGCTCTCTGTGTTATTTTTGTGCCGGACTAAGAAAAAATATGGAACCTGGGCCTTATCCCTACAGACCGAAAATGTGACCGGTGTGTTTGTAAAATACAACACATGGGTCTACTTCAGCTAGTGACACAGCTTTCTCATTAGTTTCACCTTTAAAGCACTTCACTTGGATTCACTTGTAGTCTGTGACATCACAATCTACCTGTATGTATGTCTTGCATTGCAACCCACCAGCAAAGCAAAACTAATAGCTTTCCCAGCTAGACCATGGCCTAAGCAATTTGTATTTCTGTATTTCTGTTAAACTGCAGTTAGGGAGAGTGGCCAGACTTTGAAGCATTAGTAAATTACCCCTTTTAAACCATCCTTGAGTTCAAAAATAGAGTAGGTTATCAAGCTAATGATAAAACTTAAAAAAAGCAGGGAAGTGTTTAGACTTAGGGGACAGACCTTTTGAAATATTGGCCTGAAAGACCTAACACCAATTACACTGCTTATTAAATTATATTTATCTCTCTATTAAAGAATAGTAAGATGCATAACTAAGTATTTGCACATTTGTATTTTGTGATAGTTCCAAAAATATCAACCAGTGGCCAGTTTTGCAGATGACCATAACATTAGGTGCCCATAGAATGATACGTGTCAAGGCCTGTGTCAATGGGCTTTTGTTCATTTTAAACAGATTTTGCATTCCCATACAAGTCTATAGGAGTGCAAAACCCACTTAAAGCAGGACGTCAACTGAATGTCTAATGCCCTTGTCAATATTCTGAATGATCTCTGATGTATCTCAACCTGAAGTCAAATTGATGTCAGCTACCTAAGCCCAAACCCTGTCGACACAGACCCTAAAGCTGGCCATACACCTATAGATTATCTGCAGATTTTCTATGGTCAGATGGAAAAAGTGCAACAGATTCCTCAATCTGCGCTAAACTGTGTGGATGGAGGAATCTCCCACTGGCCTCAGGATTTTGCTAGTTTGCCCCGCTGGCTGTCAAAATACCTGAACAATGTCTGCATCCAATCAGATTGTTCAGGTATGTAGACTGGCAAGATACTGAAGCTTGGCCCAGTGGGAGATTCCTCCATCCACACAGTTTAGCGTAGATGGAGGAATGTGTTTCCATCTGACCATAGGAAATCTGCAGATAATCTATAGGTGTATGGCCAGCTTAATTCTGATATGTATTTAAAGCATTGTAGGCCAAGGCAGACACCCTCAAGCAATTTTTTTTTTTTTATAAATGCCACCAATTTTCAAGCTTCTTTGGCCCTTTCATTGAGTTGGCAATGGAGCCACAGCATCCCAATCTTTTTTTTTTTTTTTTACAGTTATCTCTTAAAAGCTTTCACATCCATAATTGTTTGCTCATCAGACATTTTGTAGCCCAGAAACAATGAAATTCAATGATAAAATGTTATATTTGGCCAGCATAATAAGGCAATATTAATATAAGGAAGACAAATGTCAGCATTTGTTGAACCACAATTAAAAAAAATGCTACAATTTGGAGTCAGCTCGCACAAATCTACTTCATTACCATACTGCCATGTCAGTTCATAGAGGTCATGTCAATTTTTTCTGAACATAGCAACACTTTAGTCTAAACACTAGTGTTATAGTCCTAATAATGCATAGGTATCTCAAATAGGAACTGCCTTTACTGTCTGCAAACATCATACAAATATGAATTTTCAGATTCAAACTACTAGTTGGAATTTGATATTCTGAATTAAGTTGGTGGTTAGGCAACACAGTTTTCAGTGTGCCTTTTCCTTAAATGTGGCTCCTTATATCAATTTCTTCATTGACTATGGATCATCAGAAATGCAAGCTCTGGGTATATTGGAAGGTCTATGTAATGTCCACTTAAAGTGACACTATTCTTTGGCGTTAAATCCTAAAAATGCATTCACGTACCTTAACTATAAACAAAAAAGTACTCCTGTTAAAGACTACAATTTAGCGTTTAGTTTACTAACTTGTGTTAAAGTTATAGTCTATCACAGGAGTAAACTTGGAGTGGTGGCTACTTTACAACACACACAGGGACCATGGGGAAGAAAAGTAGCCACCCTCCAGAAGGAAGGACAGTGTCAGCTCCAATTCAGAGATGATTTGAGGCTCTACAGCTGAGTGATACACAAATAACATACATTTTTGTTCATAGTTAAGGTACTTGAAAGCATTTATCTCCTTTTAATTGTTAATTGTGCCAGTCAATTGGTTGAGTCAGTGATGCCCTTGTCATATAAGGTCATAACAGTTACAACTAGGGATGCAACGATACCCGTTTTTTACAGTATCGAGTACGAGTGCCAATATTATTTTTTTGGCCCTTGCCGATACCGGATACTGATACCGTGTAATGACTCGCCATCCGGGTTCCCGATTAGCCAGGAAGCCATCCCAATGCTCCCTCGTCACTAGGTGACGAGGAAGCAAGGAGTCGGCTTTCTGGACAATCAAGAAGCTGGGGGGCGGATAATGACTTGCCGCCTGCTTCCTGATTGGCCAGCTTCCCCGACCAATCAGGAAGCTGGGCAGCGAGCCATTACATGCTGCCCGGCTTTCTGATTGGCTGGAAAGCCGGCTCTATGCTCCCTTAGGACCAATCATGAAGCTGGGCAGCGAGCCATTACATGCTGCCCGGCTTTCTGATTGGCTGGAAAGCCGGCTCTATGCTCCCTTGTCACTTGGTGAGTAGGGAGCATGGAGCCAGCTAGCCAGCCAATCAGGAAGCTGGGCAGCGTGTAATGACTTGCCGCCCGGCTTCCTGATACCGGACGTTGCGGTATTGGGATAGGCATCGGGAGCATTTGAGCAAGTAATAGTACTTGCCCAAATACTCAGTATCGGCACCGATACTAGCATCCCTAGTTACAACAAACAACAGAATTGTTTAAAGATCTTGCTCTTGTGGACAGAAATCCAGGTTGTCAGGATGGTTCTTAGATGGTACTTCAAATTCTGGTGAAGTGACTAAATTGTATGGCTACTTTGTAATAAAAGCCAGTATAACACTGGAAAAAAAGAGATAATGTGTAGCCCTATATAACAAGCACTTCAGTTGCTGTTTTTCTTTAATGTAGAAAACAAGATGCCCCACAAGAAATGTGTGGCCTAAGCATAGATGGAATGTGAAGCCTTAGTTCCTACAGGCTGTAGATGTTCATGAGTATTGAGGTGGCTCTACTCATATTATAGCCTACAAAATGTTTATTATAGGAAACCTGTACCATGAGACTTCTGAAAATGCTAGCTGCCTGCCTTTCACGCTGATCCATTTGCTTATATTTGACAGACCTGTAAAATGTATCGCAGAATAAAAGATTTGACTTTACGCTGGCATTCATATCGGCATGCTTGTTCTAGGTCAGTAGCTCAAATAGTATTGACGTTAGAGGCAGCAGGTATTCATACATTATTAATTCAATACAGGTTTCCTTTAAAGACATAGCCCACCTTTTACAAAAATGTAATAAATACACCAACATTAATAAAATAAAAAATGTGCACTTGTTACATGGGTGCATTGTGGGCGCACAGGTTTCTGCAAACTCTTTCTCCAGCCCCAGGTCCATATGGAGGTACGAGCCTTGTGTTATGGGGCTGGATGGTGGCATGAAACAGGATAACAAAGGTAGACTAAACCTTTAGGCCTGGTTCACACCTAGGCCTTTGCGCATTTTTGTGTGTTTATCGCGCAATTTTTTTCTGCTTGTTTTAGCTTTTAAAAACATGTTTCTTGCAGCATAGAGATTTCTATGGGACCAAAACGACATCCGCCTAAAAATAGCTCCTGCATCTTTTTGCACGACAGGCGTTTTCCTACATGCGACGCAACGCTAAGGTTTATACAGTCACCATTGACTTGCATGGAAATGTGTTATGCACGTTTTTGCGTGACTAGATCCGCGTGGAAAAATGCTCAGGTGTGAACCAGGCCTTAAAGTAAACTTAATTGTAGAAATGTCACCAGCACACCAATCCTTTTAAGATAGCAAAAGCTTCATTTATTGAAGTTTTTTGGTCATATGACAAAAAACTTCAATAAATTAAGCTTTTGCTATCTTAAAAGGATTGGTGTGCTGGTGACATTTCTACAATTTTGCTGACATTCGCGGCGCTATCCGAGGTCGCTGCGAGCACCCCCCACTACAAGGGACATATCGGTAAGGAGTGCGACAAGGATAGTACTTATTGGCTTAAAGTAAACTTGTCACAAACCTTGGTAAATCAAACCTCATATGAGGAAAAAATACATAACCAGAGAAATCTACATATTTAAAAAGTAAATAGATCCAGGCAACTAAACATATATGCAAATCTTGACTTTTCTAGTAAAAGTTAAGCTTGACCTTACCTTTGCTACCTCCTGAGACTCTCTATTGTTCATTGATGCTGCCATTACCTTATAGGACCAATAAAGAGGTGGTGGTGGGGTGTGGGGGGTTACGCAGAAAGTTAAAAAAATTGGCTGCCTATGTTTTTGAATCTGCCAATAATTTTAAAGCCAAGTCCACGTTTTCTACCATGTTTCATATTACACCCTTATTTAGGGTGTAACATGAAACATGGTTGTATACCCTATCATCAAAACCCACATCGCCTTGCCCTTGCCCTGAATCAAGGGTGCATCATTCTGGAGAAACATGATTTTTTTCTTAACTTAGTATGACTGTGCATGGCTCTGCCCACACAGCCAAGTCATTCAGCTCTGTTATTGTTCACATTCAGTTACTATAGGTCCGATCTGCCACTGTGGCAGATGGGACATGTGCAGAGCCACGCTGGTAATCCCTCCTCTCTGAACCCCTGGTAGTCCAGCCACACTTCCTCCAGCCCTGATCCATACCTCTGTAAGGACCTGAGGCTGGGGGTAGCCATTGTTAGAGCCTGTGCATTGCACCCATGACCCATGACATTGCACTGATTGCAGGTGCAATGCTCAATGCTCTGCAGGTTTCTATGCAGAAAAAGAAGTATATGTAAATTAATCATAAGATCAATGTTGCTACATTCACAACTTTTTTTTTGTGTGCAAAAGGTGGACTTAGCCTTTTAACTTGTGTTTTTTTTACTGTTACAGCTGTTTATGTATTTTTCATAATATGCTCAGTTTGAATGTTGTGGGTTTGTGACAGGCTTACTTTAGTGATTATATCTAATCATAAGTGTATGTATAGCCATTTTTTTTTCTAGTTTTGGATAGATTAGGGGTTAAAACACCTATCAGGCTACTTTTGACTGTCTGTGGCTGAATGGCTGCTCAGCACTAGAACTGATAGTGCTGCGCTATGGGGGAGGCTGAGGTGCCTCTCACCTAGTGCACTGGAAGGCATGTGGCGACCCACTATACATGGGGTCGCGACTTACTTTTGGGTCACGACCCACCAGTTGAGAACCACGGTCTTAGACAGTTGTCACCCAAACATTGGTCTGCATTGGCTGCATCACCAGTACAAATTAAGAGGTGAATCTCCCAAGCAGAGACACAGCATGCTATAAAAACCTGACAGAGGGTCTTAATCCTTCCCCAACAAAAGTTTTGGCTTTGGATACAATTTAAAGTATAAAAACTGTCACAAACCTGAAAAATGTGAAGATGGATCACCTGGTTGATGCCTCCTTGTTAGCTAATCTTGCGAATGGATCAAACTATTGTGGGTAAAGAACAGAGCCAAAATGAAGATCACATGATACAAACTATCAATACTTATTGCGAATAAAAATGATATCTTATTGTATAAGGACAATTAAAAAACAGACCTTCATGCCCATTTCATATTTCTGTTCATGTTAATTTCCCAAATTCAGCACGAAAAAAAATGTATATATTGTAATTTGCACACATGACGGCTCTGTACATCACTAACTTTCACAATGATATACTTGTTGGCAAACAAAGTGGTGCCTTGCAGAAACTGCAATTTAACACAGGAGTATAAACTTTGTACTGTGCTTTGTCTTAGACATTTATGTGTCTAATTTGTAGCATTGTGAGGTTTTTTTTGTTTGAATAGAACCCATTAACATGAATGTATTCCATATTGTAAAGAAACGCACTGAGGAAATAAAGCGGACTTATTACCCTATGGGTAAGACATTAATAAATGGTTTATATAACATCTCAGCAATCTATTATGTGTAGATAATATATTTCCTAGCAGCCAGTGTGGTAACTGTGCGCATTGCAAGTGGGAAAAAAAAAAAAAACAACATATTATTTGTACTGTTGTGAAGCGAGTATTCACGTCAATAAACGGTTTATTGGAAATATATATTTGTGGTGATGGTGGTTATTCATGCAGGTTCAGATATTGCTGTCATTATGTCAACAGAACAAGGCATACTATAGTGGTAAGCAATGGCTGCTTTCCAGTGCTTCCAGAGATCAGAGGTTCAAGTCCAGTCAGGCCAATGAATGTATGGAGTTTTAATTGCTCTTAACAAGCTAGTAGGTAAGTCTTTGCAAGTACACCCGGACACAGGGAAACAAATGCTGCCGCTGCCAACTTCCTTCTGAAAGCAGCAATTTGAGAATTTCTACTGAGAGATCTCGGAGGTCACATTCAAGGCTACCAATTTGTTTTTAAACTTTATTCATACATATTTAATGTAGAGAAGAACTCTGGGCAAATCAAATCTTAACCTTTGCAGTGGGGCTACCCCCGCACTGTTTGCCTAGAAGGTTAAAATTAGCGATGTCCAGATACCAGTACAGATACTTGGCATTTTCATGAGAACTACCAGGGTTGCAGCGGTTGCAGCTGGGACCTGGCTCTGGCGCTCCATCACTGTCATTAGTCTGTATTGTTTTAGAAAAACTGTTACATGACAATAAACAAAAATGTATCAGTACTTGTATCTGTGAGTACTTGGACAAGTATCACTGCTTGAACTTGGAAAAATGGTATCGGTGCATCGCTTATATATGTTTATAAAAACAAAATCATACATTAAAACAGAGATGTACAAATCTCAGGAGCTCCTTACATATGACAGCTGCCTCCTAAGTTTTGAATTTTTCTCTAGTCTAGTCTTGGAGCTGGAAAAGTATCTGTAATTGTACCGAATACGGTACTTGGTATTTGAACATCCCTAGCTAAAAAAAGAGATATACGTACCCGAACTGCGATCCCGGCTGGCTCCTAGACCGGTCCATTCAGCCTTGCTCCCCCTCTGCTCCAGTGGTCTAAAGCCCTGTGAGACCTCATGTCCTATACAGTGTAAAGGATGTGAGGACGCCAAGTGATATTCCATCGCTGGAGAGGAGGAGGAAACAGGCTGAAAGGACCTGTCTAGGAGCCAGCTGGGATTGCAGTGCGGGTGAGTATATCTCTGTTATTTTAGCTCCCTTGGGAAAACGAGCACTTAAGCCTTAAAATGCAAGGGTAGCCCCACTCCAGGGGTTACGACTTTATTTGCCCAGAGTGCTTCTTTAACTGCTTGCCATCCGCCCGTTGTAAATAAACAGATGGACGGCAAGCTCCTTCCAGCGGGTTGCTGTATATTTACGTCAGGTTTTTTCCTCTGCTCGTGTGTGGCCCCTAGCGTGCGCGAGAAGAACATCGCAAAAGGTTTAAACAGCCAGTTGTTTCATACATGCTTGTATGGTGTCAAATAGTGTGCGGCCCCCGATCCGCTGCCGTGCCCCCCCCCCTCCACCGCCGCTGCCGGTTATCCCAGGCCCTGCTGTTCCCGGTCTGGGGCCCGGGACAAGCACCGTGGCTGCTTATGCTGAGAACGGAGGAGATATCAGCATTCTTCCACTTGCTGACCTCTCCTCCGATCTTTGTTGGTGTATGTGATGTGTATTACATCACTTCCGCCTTCAGCTGTCATTTCTCTGGCTGCTGTAGCCAAAGAAGAAGCTGGTGAAGCAGATCCCTGATTCATCAGCTTCTTTTGGTTCCCTAGGTGACACTAGAGGTCTTGGAGACCCCTGATGTCTCCATAGAGAGGACCTCTTATTGTATATTTGCTATCACCTAGGGGGCTTGTTAGTCCCCCCTATGTGATAGCAATAAAGTTAAGTGTAAAAAAAAAGTACACACACACAAATATAAATGTAAATACCCGCCGGGTGCGCCTCTATGTGAAAACAACGATTGCACCACACATGTTACATATCACCACAAATGTCAGTGATGACCACAAATAATTTTAGGGCCATCAATCACTGATAACACAAAACTGATGAGCGGTAAAAGCTTTTAAAGCGTCACCTGTGGCCAATTCTAGGTATGGTCATTTTTTGCGGTTTCGGGGGCGTGCGCAGTTTTAAAGCTTGACATGTTTGGTGTCCATTCACCCGACGTGGCCCCGTCTTTTATATTTTACCAAAAAATTGGGTAAATAAATGTTTTATAACATAACGTAGGGAAAACTGTTTTTTTTTTCAAAATTTCCGGTACTTTTTTTGTTATATAGTAAAAAATAAAAAAACCCCATTGGTGATTAAATACCACCAAAAGAAAGCTCTATCTGTCCCCCAAAAAATGGTATACAATTCATTTAATTACAGCGTTGCATGACGGAATAAATGTCAGTCAAAGTACCGCAGCGCTGAATACTGAAAAATGGCCTGGTCAGGAAGGGGGTTTAACAGCACGGTCAGCAAGTGGTTAACTTATGTAGACAATCAGATTCTGGCAATGGTTTAGCTGGATTTAAATCTGAACGCCAGGCAAACAGCTAAATACAGTTTATACATGACTTCCCCGCCAAAGTATTTGAAATTCTGTCTATCCAGTCTTGAGATTTGCCAAGCTGCACAGATTAGTGACCTACGTTTTATCTACTGCCGTTAGGCAATACAACTAGGTCACCTCCCTGCCCCCAGCCTGGTATTGGACAGTAAGCCTGGATTCTCACCTGGGCATTTGCGTTTTCACGTGTTTCTTAAAAAGCATTTTTGCACGTGTATACATGCGTTTTTGACGGTCTTTAAACGTTTTGCAGGCGTTCAGCTTAAGATGTTTTTCAATTTGGCCCAAGAGAAAGCTGTAGCATCTGTGACATCATGCAAAAAAAACACTTTAAAAAATGAAAAGAAAACGTTTGTGATGCAGGTTTTAGGGCTTGTTTACACGATTTTCCGGTGCAGATCTGCAGACGTTGTGCTATGCGTGCAGTGCGTTTTTGACGCGTTTTTACCGCGTTCCAGGTTTTTTTTGGGAGTGGGGCTGTCAGTATGTTAGCTGCAGTGCAGTGCATTTTCGTCGCGTTTCCTCGCGTTCGTGCAGTGTGGCATGCGTGTTTTCTCTGTCCGAACCGGAACGGACTGCGCACGTGAGAACTGTAGCCCATAAAACACATAGGGATACATTGGGAGCGCACGGTTCTGGTCCGGACACAATCCGGACGTCTTGTGAACAAGCCCTTAAGGCGTTTCCATCGAAGTCTATGGGGACAAAAAAATCTCAAATCTGCCTGAATTGAAGCTCATGTACTTTTTCAAGCTACAGGAGTTTTGCTACAAGTAACAGGAGGCTCAGGTGTGAACAGGGGCCATAAAAAACAATGGAATGCCTTGTGTTGAGCTACAAAACGCCTAGGTGTGAATGGGGCCTTACCAGG
>NW_017306282.1:1111685-1230921 GCF_000935625.1 Nanorana parkeri
TGGCCTTGTTGGGGTGGGGACCCATTGTCCAGCTCACTGACATTAATGATTGCCAGGAGCCATAGCCATAGCGTCCCCCTCAGCTCATGGCAGCCAGTGACGTTAGTAGGCTCTTAGCAACCTGGGGAGCTCTGGCAGGAAAGTTATACCTGGCGCCCCCCTAAGTGACCCAATGAGATGCCACCTAATGTAATCGCCTCGGGCTGCCTCATTATAGGGACAGTCCTGGGGTTTAAAGGAGCAGCAGAAGTTCAGCGTATTTGCATCTGATTGGATCCTAGTGCTGCCCCTATGTATAAAAAATCATACATAAAAACAGGATATGCACAAATCACAGGAGCCTCGTAGCCATTGTTTCTTAAAAGTAGGGTACTTGGTATCTGTGTATCCCTAAAATGTATGTCCAGAGTTGAGCTTTAAAGAGCACTTACAGGTTTTGTCCTTCCCTAGCATGTGACTGGACAGTGAAAGGAGAAGCAGCAGACTGATGAGCTCATCTCTATGTCTCTCCTTCTATCAGCATGTTCCTTGTTAGCGCATGAGCACTGCAGCACAACTCATTGGCTCCTTGTACTACTTTGCACTCTTCCAGCCTAAGCTCTGCTATATAGAGGATTGGAAAAGGCTGACAGCAGACCAAATTCAGTTACTTACAATGCTTGAAATAAAATAAAATTGAATTATGTATTAATCAATGCAGCGTTACATTAATTTGTGACTTTTATATAAGTCTGAAGTTGAGCTTTAAAGTCACTAAAGGGTTGAGTTGACAAATCTAATCACATGGCAACCAAGCTCAAGCCGAGTTTCAAGCCTATACATAACAAAAACTAATGGGCCCCTGGTGTGTATTTATCTTGTACAGTATTTGAATAGGTCCATTTACTGGAAAGTATATTACAACATGGAGGTTTTGGCACTTTGACAACACTAACAACTTGATATAAGTGAGAATTCCTCTATTATTACAATAGAGCTAACATGATGATGTATATCGATGTTTCCCAGTTTTAACAATGTGTGTAGCCCATTATAAAAGCCAATCAGCACTAGGGCTGCAACAACTAATCAACTAAATCGATAATTGAAAAAGTTGTCAACTTTTTCAATCATAGATTAATCGGCTTAAGGTTAGTTGGCCCTGTTCACGGCTCCACACACGCTGCGTGCCACACCTCCTCCCCACCTCACGCTCGCTGCTGCCAGACCTGATACAGCGCAACGCGGAATACCACTAGCTATAGAGGAATACAACAAATCCCAGCAATAATACATTATACAGCGCAATGCGGAATACTACTAGCTATAGAGGAATACGACAAATCCCAGCAATAATACATTATACAGTGGTGCAATGCCGAATACCACTAACTATAGAGGAATACAACAAAACCCAGCAATAGTACATTATACAGCGCAATGCAGAATACCACCAGCTATAGAGGACTACAAAACCCATCAATAGTATATTATACAGCGCAATGCAGAATACTGCTCTAATCAGCACCCACTAGATGTGGATACGTTTAAACCTATTACCCTCCAATTGTGTATAAAAGCTTTCCAAGCATCCTATTCTGTCTATAAATGGAATGTGTAGTAATACATATTTTCTTTGTTTATTTTTTACGGTCAAGACTAAAATTCAGGTAAATGTAAAATATTATATATGAATATTATGTAATTATTCAGCCGCCAGGTGGAACTTTAGGTTCCCTCTCACATTTTCCTCTATGTCCTTTGTTGTTAGTAGCCTGTCATTACAGAGCTTAATAACACAGAACAGTAATTCCTCCCCCCATCTCTATATGGCTCCGTCTGAGGTTTCAATCAGGCAGGCATGGGGCTTCTGATGTGTTCCCTATTTAGAAAGCTAAACAAAAATGGCAATGGAACCAATCAGTTTATACCTACCGAAAGTGAGGTGCATATGGAAGGGCCTTACGTAGAACAAACACAAAAATTTCCCAGCATACCTACCACCTTACATTTATAACAAGTTTCAACCTAAATGTATAAGAAAATAAAAATAAAGTAGGTACCAAACATGCCAATGCCCTAATGTCCAAAAGGCTGATGGGATACATGATATCTCCTAAGGAGAATATGCATATGATCATGTATGATGTCTATCAAATTGTGATTTCATTCTATTCAATAACACGCTGGTTGTCGGATTGTTAAACATGGTCATCTGGAAATATTGACATAGAAAATTTGTCGTTTGTGTCAGCTAAAATAATTTAAAAAAGCATCTATGCATTCCAGATTCTGTAGTATATTCAAAAGCAGTCCCCAGGTTTTAAAAATGATGCTGTCAGGAACCGGATCTGAACCCAGGGCCTCTGCTGTAGCTGGCAGTGGTTCTACCGGCTGAGCCACCTTAGAACCATGGATAGCTCCTTGCCTGATCTCCTGTGTAATCCTCAATTAAACTTAGTTTCGGCTGAACTCTGAACTCCTTGCTCCTCCCTTGAACTTCCTATTTAAGTCATGCCTCTACACTTCCTGTTTGCCAGATTATTGTGCTCCTGCCAATATCTGGCTTCCTTGCTCCTCCTGAGGTACAATCTGCTCATACTGCTACCCCTGTACCGACCTTTGGCTGCTTATTCACCGACTACTCTCATTGTCTTCCACTTCATGCCTGATACCTTTGGCTTGATCTCTGACTACGCTTCTGCCTGCTCCTATACTACTACCATCTGCTTGTGTACTGAACTCGGCCTGTTTGACTACGACTTTGCCTGCTGTTTCAGCTACTGGACTCCGAGCCTGATCCAGATCGTGACAGATGCCTAATTTGCAAAGTATAACTGTAGGCCATGCACAGCCTCTTCCCAGCCTGTCTGTAAAACTTCTAGAGTGGGTGACCCTCCCACCAGTCGCTGGACGCACAACCCCATCAGCGCAAAAACAAGTGCTCTGGCTTGTTCAAACCCTGCACATGTACAGAGTGAGCTCTCTCCGTTTGTTGTACAATGCTAACCTCAGTTGCGGCCGCAACAGAGAGGGAGAGAGCACGCGGCACAAGTAGAGAGCACAAGCATTCCTGTGCATCCAACGACCGGCCTATCCTACCATTTAGGTAGCACAGAGAGGGTCGCGCTCACTGGAATTTTTACAGACAGGCTGGCTAGAGATCATGATGTGGTGATGTGATTACGTCAGCATTTCTCTCTGCACCAGTATACCTTTTGAATGAAGGATGCCACGGTGATGCCTCCTTATGGGTCAGTGTGACAATGAGGTCTGATGAACCCCAAAGTGAGAAAGGAAAAGGGGGATTTGAATATTGTGCCACCTTCATTTTCCTAAAATTTGCAAGTCAGTGACAAATCAAGTAGATCTTGTGTGTGGGGACAGGTGTCGTGAGATATATCTCATATGGCTCACACCAGAACACAGATCATCCTCAAGAACCTTCAAACACAAACAGGCATCATACATTTGCAGCTCAAGCTGGAAGGACAGAATCGATATAATGGATACTGTGAACTGTGCGTGTTTCCGTTAAAACATGTGGTGGCAGATACTCTTTACGTATGTAAAGGGTTAACCGTGGAGCTAACCGACCCCAATGACAATCACTCTCAGTCTGCTGGCATTTAGATTGTTCTCCTGCGAGCTGGAAAATGTCTGTGCGGGGTGAGGCTGAGAATGCTATCATTATATTCTGATGGTAGCAGTGGGTTTTAAGATTGTTGCTGTCCCAGGCAGGGCCATGACACCCTGGACATACAGTCGGTATCAGTCAGCCCGTCTTCTGAGTTAAGTGACCTCTTGTGGCAAAGAAGAGGTACTGTAGTTGCCAGATCCAGATTGAAGGTGAGTATTGCACCGTGAGCTCCTTTTATTTTATTACTGCCTGGGGGATTAGTTTAAGAGTTGGCCTCTAATGTGATTCTCTAACTAAAAAAGGCAACAAGGTGGCCAGTCATACAACAGTACACAGTCCTTATTCCCTGCATGAAGAATGTTGAATAAGAATGTATATAGTAATGGTGTGTAGTGATCTATTAAAGCCAATCACATATCAGCTCTCATCAGCTCAGAACTTCCAGAACATTGTAAAATCATGTTTGATAGGCAGCGATTGGTTATGGCATTTTGACCTTTATAAAGGTCAGTTAGCATTATGTTCCTTCCTATAACACAAAGCATCACAGCGAATGCCTGTGGCTTGTGGCAAGGGTGTAATCTATACTCTGTTAGTAATATTACCGTAAGCAGGTGATAGATACTGATCATGATACTTTACCCCTTAATGACCCTGCGCAATAATGTAAAATGCATGTGCATATATATTTAAAGTGAACCTTGTACTTTGCCCATACTAGGCTAAGGAAACAGGCGCCATGAAGTGACTGTACTTACATTTCATGTGCTCGCTTGACACTTCAATCCACCCTAAACTGGAGCTGAAGGTTGCTTTAAAGAATTTAGGAAGCTGCATGACGCTTGGTCAAAGCATTGCATTTTTGTTCCATACATACTGCTCTTAAATGAGCTAAAGTGTATACAAGTTCTTAAAACATCTTCCACTTCATGGATACCTGTATTTATACGTCTTTAATATAAAGGCTCCTGTATGTCTAAAGAAGTCACAAATCCAGTTACTATGCACAAGCCTCATAAAGTAAACAACATTTACCTTCCTCCTTCATTTGTGGCTCACACACTCCCCCTTCCAGACACTGCAGCTCACAGTGGGAGGATTTCAGCAACAGATGCAGGTCTGTCAATCCAGAAAGCGGTAGGCAGGACTAGGGGTAGCCAGGAGATGATTGACAAGCTACAGGCAAGGGTAGTTATTGTGTAGTCCCTGGAGCTAGGCTTTAAAGTAGTAGTAAACTATCAAACTTTTCTCAATTATGAATCCAGATCATACAAAATATATATCACCCAGCAAAGCAAAGTATTTCTTTACATATTTGCCGAAGCACTTAGTCATCATGTTTCCTAACAGCTGACTCCAACTCTCTCGGATCCACTTCCATGAACTTCCTGTCCAGTACAAGATCACAAAGGACAGCACAGTCTCCAGGACCTATCCATCTACTAGCTTTGAGAAGGGTGGACCCAATTCATCCTTTGCTATATATGAAGGCTCTCATAAATTAGAGTTAGGACCGCACTATACAGAGGGGCCTTGACCAGGCAATGCGGTTTCCACATGTTTTGCAAAAGTTGTGCAACTAAAATCTTTCTGGGATAAAATGTTTCTCTCGTGGGGGTCAGTGAGCAGTTATCTTATAGCTGGAGACTCCCAGAATGTCAAGGTTGAGATGTCAGCTATTGGCGGTGGACCATGTTGCCAGAAAGGAGGCACTTTTATCGGTGGGGGCCAACGGTGCCAGTAAGGAGACATTGGTATTGGAGGGGTTTCATGGTGCCACGAAGGAGACATTGGTATAAGTCGGGGGCCATGATGCAGGAAAGGAGACACTGGTATGGTTGGGAGGCCATGATGCAGGAACGGAGACACTGATATGGTTGGGAGGCCATGGTGTCAGGAAGGAGACAGTGGTGTAGTTGCGAGGCCATGGTGTCAGGAAGGAGACAGTGGTGTAGTTGCGAGGCCATGGTGTCAGGAAGGAGACACTGGCATGGTTGGGCAAAAGCAGAGACACCGGCACTCCAGGGTGAAAAACAAACGTCTATTTATTGACATGCAGCATAACAGGTATTGCAACAAACGTTTCGGGGGCGCACAGGATCCTCTTCCTCATGCTTCTGCCTGAGGAAGGGGATCCTGTGCGACCCCGAAACGTTAGTTGCAATACTTGTTATGCTGCACGTCAATAAATAGGCATTTGTTTTTCACCCTGGAGTGCCGGTGTGTCTGATTTTGCTCATATTTGTGACGCCTGCCATCCGTCGAATACCATAACACCCACTTCTCGAAAGGGATTTTGCGGTCAGGAGTGCAATGGGACCATGGACTTACTGGCATGGTTGGGAGGCCATGGTGTCGGGAAGGAGACATTGGTATGGTTGGGGAGCCACAGTGTCAGGAAGGAGTCATTGGTATGTTTGGGAGGCCAAGTTGTCAGGAAGGAGACATTGGTGTTGGTGGCTTCAGTGGATCACTTACTTGACCACTGTCTGTCTCCTTGCTCTGCTGGAACTATACTTCTACTGTCGGGCAGGAGGTCACTGTTTGAGACATAGCAGCCACATTGGACTGTTTTGCAATACTCATTTAAATTCAACTTCAAAATGAAGTTATTTCAACTGATAATCTGTTGTCACAATAATTTTCCTGCCTGCATGAAGAGTACTATTTTATTTTAGTTGAGACACATCTTTCCATAAAAAGGCTGTTGGGCTACGAAAACATGGCGGAATTGGCCCGCCCTTTGAACTATTGCTTTGTAGAGTAGGAGCATGCGCAGTGTGGTCACGATGGTCTGGCTTTAAGCCAATGGTTACAATGAGTAGGAGAGAGGCGTAGCAACAGCATAGGTGGATTTTCTTTTGAATGATCAAGCTGGTTAGACCCGTAGCCTTGTTTGTGAATGCTCAGGCTAGGTGGAGCTGTGCTATTGCGCTCAAGTTCGGTTGAGCTGAGGGATAGGGCGCATGCGCAGACAGGGAGGCTGCGTGAGTATGTAAAGAAAAAGGGATTTGGTTGCATCTTATTCGTAAGTTCCCTCCGCTTCCGGCACAGACATGGACCTGGACACTGTGCTGGGGAGAGTCCGCCCGGGGAACCAGGAGGAGACGGCATCAGCCCTGAAGGAGTACAATGACCAGGTAATGCCTGTGTGCAGCACTGTGTCTGTGATCACTGCCTGCACTGCACTGTATGCACACACTGTGTGACATCTTCTCCATCGCTGCCTGCACTGTATGTACACCCTGTGTGACATCTCCATCACTGCACTGTATGCACACACTGACATCTTCTCCATCACTGCCTGCACTGTATGTACACCCTGTGTGACATCTCCATCACTGCCTGCACTGCACTGTATGCACACACTGACATCTCCTCCATCACTGCCTGCACTGTATGTACACCCTGTGTGACATCTCCTCCATCACTGCCTGCACTGTATGTACACCCTGTGTGACATCTCCTCCATCACTGCCTGCACTGTATGTACACCCTGTGTGACATCTCCTCCTCCATCACTGCCTGCACTGTATGTGCACCCTGTGTGACATCTCCTCCTCCATCAATGCCTGCACTGTATGTACACTGTGACATCTCCTCCTCCATCACTGCCTGCACTGTATGTACACCCTGTGTGACATCTCCTCCATCACTGCCTGCACTGTATGTACACCCTGTGTGACATCTCCTCCATCACTGCCTGCACTGTATGTACACCCTGTGTGACATCTCCTCCATCACTGCCTGCACTGTATGTACACCCTGTGTGACATCTCCTCCTCCATCACTGCCTGCACTGTATGTGCACCCTGTGTGACATCTCCTCCTCCATCAATGCCTGCACTGTATGTACACTGTGACATCTCCTCCTCCATCACTGCCTGCACTGTATGTACACCCTGTGTGACATCTCCTCCATCACTGCCTGCACTGTATGTACACTGACATCTCCACCTCCATCACTGCCTGCACTGTATGTACACATGTCTTCCCCTTCTGTTATCTGCACTGTGCTGTCAGTGACTGTATGGTACACTGCTATGTGCACTGTGCTGTCAGTGGCTTTATGGTACACTGCTGTCTGCACTGTGCTGTCAGTGACTGTATGGTACACTGCTATCTGCACTGTGCTGTCAGTGGCTTTATGGTACACTGCTATCTGCACTGTGCTTTTAGTGGACAAGCCCCTTTACACACTATGATTGAGCTGTCATTTGTGTTACTGATTCAGACCTGAGGGGGCGGAGTCAGCACACACTGGTCCTCGTGTATTTTATTTGTATAGAACAGGGGTAGCCAAACTCCGGCCCTCCAGCTGTGGTGGAACTACAAATCCCTTGAGGCATTGCAAGATTCTCAGCCACAGACATGACTCCCGGAGAGAGATGCATCATGGGATTTGTAGTTTCACCACAGCTGGAGGGCCGGAGTTTGGCTACCCCTGGTATAGAAGAGTATGACCCATCCCCGGAGTCACATGATCTGTAAATCACAGACTATGATAACCTGACATTGGATTGTGTTATGTGGCCTGTTTGTTGTGGATCCAAGTCATGCTCAGTGGAGTCCTCCTGTGACCAGGTCACATTACGGTACAACATTTCTGTGCCATTCCCCTGCTTGCTTTATAATCTGCTCAGTGAGGAAAGTCTGTTCATGTTGATTGTGTGCAGCACTGTAGGATGACTTAGAGTGACGTCATTGCCAAAACAAACCTCACACAAAGGAGATGCATTACCTCCCCATCGGCCATGCCTCCTGTCCTCACTCTCCTCAACAACTACTCTGGGTAAGGAATCTTTATCACTGAACACCCTTCAGGTCTGTCAGATGCCAGGTCCCCCTTTACATATTGTAGTTCTAGCCGCCGCCCCTTATGTCAGTACAGGATGCAATGGTGACACAGCGGCTGGCAGACGTGTGCCAAGGAAAGGGGCAGCGGCTTTTGTCATAATGTGAATTACTTGGACAATATGACAGACTTGCTTCTGGGATTTCCCACCTTTTTAGATCCGATACCGCGGCTGCCATCACCCGGCCTGGCATCTTCTCTATACAGCGATTGGACAGCCAGTCAGAGACCTGAGGAAGGGAATCCTGCGTGACCCCGAAACATTTGTTGCATTGGTGTGACATGCTGCACCTCCGTCTATAAATAGACGTTTTTGAATTGCAACTGGAGTGCCGCTGTCCCTGTTTCTGCTTATGCATGTAACGGTTGCCATCCGTTGACCACCGCAGCACCCATCTTGTTTTTTTGTGGAACAAGCGGTTAGGAGTGCGATGGGTTCATGGACTTCCATGATTTAAGTATGACGTACGCATACTTACATTGGACCAAGCTGGACACATGTGGGTGTACATAATCATTTATAGCTGGAGTTCAGCTTTAAATATTTAATGTTCTGCTATGTGAATGGGAACATGTAACAAGTATAAGGCCTCGTTCACACCAGATACAGTGCGTTCCGGCCCCATTCTGGCCAGAACGCACTGCCTCTCATTGCGGCTGGCTCACTTTTTTTTGTGTGGCAGCAGGGGCGTGGCGGTTCATTGAAATGAATGGCACCGTGGCCACGCCCTCCGGCCGCAATGTGATCGGCCACATGGGATCGCAAGGCACATTATGCCTACGCTCCGATCAAAATAGTGCTTGCAGTATTTTGTTTGGACCGGGCGTGGCTATGGTGCCATTTAAATGGACCGCCCCCTCTGGCCCCACAACAAAGCGAGCCGGTCGCAATGCGAGACAGTGAGTTCTGGCCAGAATCAGGCCAGAACGCACTGCATGTGGTGTGAGGCTAGGTTCACACCTAGGCGACCCCTGCAAGATTGCCGCGCGGTCAGGAGTCGCCAAGGTGTGAACCAATCTCGCTGTGGGTGCCATTATTTTCTAATGGCACCCCAGTCGCATCGCACGGATTCCCACTGCGATTCCCAACACGATCGCAGCTAAAACAGCCGCTCGTCATATATCGCAAAAAAAAGGTACGCGTCACCCCATTGAAATTAATGGGGCCGCGCGGCAATAGCTGCCTGTATTGTGCAGGTCCGCACGATCCCGGGAACCGCGTCCTGGGTGTCGTGCAGGTGTGAACCTAGCCCCAACGAGGCCTAAAGAAGGTGTTATTGCAATTTGGCTGCAAAGGTATAAAAACATATTAGGTGTCATCAAGTCAGTAAAAAAAAAAAAAGAATTGATGGGAGAGCACGTCTGTAAACATGTCAATAAAACACAAAATGTGTGTAAAGGTTTTCTTCACCTTGGAAGTTGGCGGTTTTATTTTGTATGTGTGTCTTGTAGTGTGCAGCCTGAGCTCGCTCCTGCCGGCAGATTCACCAGTTGGCTTGTTGAGAGCAGTCCAATAGGAACGTTCCTGGGTCTAAGTATCGGTAATTACAATGCAGGCAGAACATTTCTCTAGACTTGAATTCTTTATTTCAGGATCATGTCACTTTAATTTTCTTATAAAGGGCTGAGGGAGCTCTGATACCCGAGGTGTTCTGGTCATTTTTTTACTGTGGTGAGAGCCTGGCCCCACCACCCTCGCACAACAATATTGAGCTATGATTGAGATGACCAAATAGTGAAATGCCTCTGAGTAAAGCATTGGTGCGATACCATAGTATACACAAACACTTCGGGTCCATTCACACCGGATCCAGTGCATTGCGATCCGTTGAGTTCCGACCAGTTTTTCAACAGATGGTAATGGTAGGGCAGCGAACAAATGAATGGGTGTGACTGGATCTAGTCCACACCGCTCTGTTTCGTTGTAGTAGAGCATGCACCATTTTTATTTTCTGCGCAATATAACGCAACAGATCTAGTGTAAACTAGCCCCATTCACACCCATTCATTTTTTTGGGGCCCTTCCGTTAGCATCCATTAAAAAACGGATCTGAAGGGCATTTAAAGGCAAAATTGCAAGTCAATGATCCCTCCATTGACTTGTGATTTCCTTCCGATTTTGGTGTGTACAGGCCCAAACATTTACAGGGTTATCCACAAAAGAGTGAAGAGTTTGGAGAAGGCAGGAGAAGTGAACAATCTAGGACAACATAGCTGAACTGGAAAGTGAGCTGTATTGGAGAATTTTTCCAAATCCTCTATGTTGTCCTAGATTGTTCACTTCTCCTGCCTTCAACAAACTCTTCACCCTTTTGTGGATAACCCTGTTAGCTTTCTTACTGAGTGTCTTGGAAGTTTGGTGTAAGGGGGATTATGATGTGGGGGGTTCAGGGGTTTGGATTGTCCCCTTAGTTCCAGTGAAGGGCACTCTTAAGGCATCAGCATACCAAGACATTTTGGACAATTTCATGCTCCCAACTTTGTAAGAACAGTTTGGGGATGGCCCCTTCCTGTTCCAACATGACTGCGCACCAGTGCACAAAGCAAGGTCCATAAAAACATAGGTAAGCGAGTTTGGGGTGGAGGAACTTTACTGGCCTGCACAGAGTCCTGACCTCAACCTGATGGAACACCTTTGGGATGAATTAGAGCGGAGACTGCGAGCCAGGCCTTCTCGTCCAATATCAGTACCTGACCTCACAAATGCGCTTCTGGAAGAATGGTCAAACATTCCCATAGACACACTCCTGAACCTTGTAGACAGTCTTCCCAGAAGAGTTGAAGCTGTTATAGTGGCAAAGGGTGGGGCAACTCAATATTGAACCCTACGGACTAAGACTGGGATGCCATTGAAGTTCGTGTGTGTAAAGTCAGACTTTCCAATACTTTTGGCAATATAACTGTAATGTCTTCCTTATATTGTAAAGCGCTGCGCAAACTGTTGGCGCTATATAAATACTATGTAATAATAATAATAGTGTAGCTTAAATTTCAGTCAATTCCTGTTGACTCAGCCAATAGCAATAGGTGGCCCAGTCGGCACCACACAGCTCAATGAAAGTCGACTGGGCTGGGTAAAAAATGTTGGACCACACAGTGACTTCATCCTATTGGGTGCTGTGGCTGCTTGAATACAGTAGCTGGTAGAGCAGTTTCCTCCATCCATGCCCAGAAGATTCAAGTGATTTTCTCTAGGATAAAGCAGTGCATGTAGAACAATGGTTGGAGATTGCTGCTCTTATGCAGAGAGCCTCTGTCCCATTCTCTGATTCCTGCTCAGCCACAGACTTTACAGCAGCTGCTGGAGATTGTTAACAAAATAACATTTGCTTAATAAAGTATTTTTACCTCAAGTCGAACTATTGACGTTCCCCGGAAGGCTCAGTTAGCTTTAAAGGATAAGTTCACCTTTTGCAAAAATTAAAGAAATGCATAAATAATATATTTTAAAAATATGTATTTCTTTAATATTTGCATTCAAGCCTGGAAAGCATTGCAATAGTGATCACTCGATCAGAGCCGCAAAGCTCGGACTTCTGCACATTCTCTCCCAGGCAGAGCTCATACTGAGGTGCAGAGTTTCAGTTAGGAGAGATGCGGAAGGACAGCTGGACTTCAAACTGCATTAAATCGCCTCATACAGCGTCCAGCCGTCCTCCCTCTAGTAGAGCTGCCCATATTCCCGCATCTACCTAGGAGGACGGCTGGACGCTGTATGAGGTGATTTAATGCAGTTTGAAGTCAAGCTGTTTTTCCCCATCTCTCCTAACTGAAACGCAGTACCTCAGTACGAGCTCTGCCTGGGAGAGAATGTGCAGAGGCCTGAGCTTTGCATCTGTCATCGAGTGATCACTATTGCAATGTTTTCCAGGCTGGATTGCAAATATTAAAGAAATACATATTTTTAAAATATTAATTATGCATTTCTAAAATTTTTGCAAAAAAGACAGGTCCTGCATAGCTGAAAGGCATTTCCCTAACCCCCAATAGCCATTTAAAGCCCATCGCACCCAACCAAATCCCTATAATCACCTTCCTCCAATCTATTTAGCTAAATGATGACATTTTGGTGACATGTTTCTGATTTTTGCCAAAATTTTGGTACACCGAAAATTCCCAGTTTCCCTCATCCCTACCAAAGATATATTTTGAGGCCCAAAAAAGTACTTTTATATCCCTTACATGCTTGGCTCTTAGGGTTTAGCCTAGCACCTTGGTATAACACCCCATTCACACTTGCGATTGGGTCAGTCTCATGAGTCTTAAGGTCCCCACACACCTTACGATAATCGCGGGAAATCCCGCGATCGCATGATTATCGTAAGGTATGTGGAAGCCGTGCGACCTCTACTACTGTAAGTAAATAAAAGTAATTCACCGGCACACACTTGAAGGGTTTTTAAAGTATTGATATGTTTATTCAATACCCAATGTCACATACTGTCATACAGTGCTAACGTATCGGGTCCGCACAGGGATCCTTCATCAGAGTGACAGTGGTTGGGTGCTGAGGAAGGATCCCTGTGCGGACCCGAAACGTTAGCACTGTATGACAGTGCTCCATGAGACTTCTGGGATCTTCTGCAGATGGGAGGTGCTGTATAATCCAATGATAGCTACCACCTCCCGAACTCTTCACATGCCATTCGCATATGGTCACATGTACCTGCGGCCGATTGCACCTGGATGCAGACTGCTTGGATCTAAGTGCAATCATCTGCAGGTAATTGCAGTATGTGCGATGACGTGAACAGCTGCAGGCAGTGGTATCTGTCATTGTGTTGTATAGCGTCTCCCACCTGCAGCACATCGCATGAATCTCATGAAGGAATTCCTGACACTTGTGTGATCGGCCCCATTCGCTTAGAGGAGGGGTGAACACATGAATATGGAATTCAGAAGCCAGGTTTTCTAATCCAGGAGCCAGCAGAATTTTTTTTACCTGTCCGCTCCATTGAGAAAAACTAGAGAAAACCTCAAAAGTTAGCTGCCAGCATTAAATTGTTAAGGAGCACTGGCACCTGGGATTCGTCCAGGCCTGGCTTAGGCTGGGCACACACCTTACAACCATCGCAAGACTTCTGTCTTGCGATGGTTGTAAGGTACTTAAAAAAACGTACGATCTGCCTATGTTGCATAGGCAGATCGTACTTGCAATGATCGCAAGCCACGCCCCCTGAGGCAATGCCGAACGGGCAGTGTGCGCTTGCGCACACCGGCCCGTGCGGCTGTTATCGTACGGATATGCCACAAACCCGCCGAACATCGTACGATGCTCGGCGGGTTTTCGAACATGTCCGTAAGTTTAAAGTCGTGCGACCGTACAGTAGTAGAGGTCGTACGGCTTCCACACACCTTACGATCTCGGGATTTCCCGCGATTCTCGTACGATAATCGTAAGGTGTGTGGGGACCCTTAGAGCCATGCCCATATCAGCTCTTTAGTAATCCCTAGATAGCAGCTGTAAAATGTCTGTATACAACTCCATTTTACCTTCAGGTGTTTGATATCCATGATCTCTGCTTATAACATCATTCCACCTTTCCAGCCAATGATTATGGCGTCACTGTATCTGTGCAAACTCTAATAATAAGAAAGCCCAGCACTACCTGCATACATTCTTCTCAGTCATTCTACAGTGCGTGCAACCTGATTTCTCCTGCACTCGGAGAAAGATCCCCGTTCTGCTTATAACCACCTGCTGCCTGTAAGTTATAAAAATATGTATTTATATGGCAGTCACATTATCATCTATGTAGAACCCCCTTTTACTACCTTTTTAAAGATGTCAAAGTTGATCAATTTAGACAAAGAATCTGTTTAGTTTTACACTGAGCTGTGAGTGTCTTAACATGACACCATCAGGGCATATACTGTACGTGTACTGGTATTGTTTACTGGAAAACATGACCCGCACAATGTTTGGTTGCCTATATAAACTTCATCTTCAGGGAAATCATTAGAAAGGCACGTCAATGGTGCTTTGCATACAGGAAGTGTTTGATCTGTGCTTAGTGACGTACATTGTGATCTTTGCAAGCCTTGGCCAAGCTGTGAGGCTCTGCGTGAGGCATATGGGCAGACCTCAGACTTTCTCCTCTTAGGTTCTGTTTCTCCATATACGTATACAGAGTGTTGCTGTTTGATAAAGGGTTTTATTTGGGTGCACTGCAATAAACAACAAAATTGGCAGAATTAGAGGATCCACGTTACAGAGATAGTAGCGGCTTAATATTGTATTATTTGGTCTAAAGAGAACCAGTCATAGCAGGAATTGAATATTCAATCTTAAATCTGAACTCTGGACAAGCAGCTAAACACACTAGCTTCCTTAGTTAGGTCATGTTCAACCACCTCAGCCTCTGACTGGACAGTAAAGAAGCATCATCAGGCTGAAATGGTCATCTCTCTGGTCTTTCCTACTGTCGCCATGTTTCTTGTCAGCAGATATGCATGCAGCGCACTTAATTAAGTCCCACCACTCTCCATGTCTGTGTGCTGCCATACAGGGCTTTGTAAGATGTGAAGTCAAATCCCTAAACGTAATGCTTAACCTCCCTGGCGGTCTGATTTAATTTAGTTTTTCTGGTTTTTTTACCTCGTTAACTTTACTGTTAAAATTCCTGCCGGTTCTGCCCCCTTGCGACGCGGACGCTCGCAAGGGACGGAAGACGGATGCCGGCATCAACCGGAGGACACAGCACGGCTCGCGGGACAAGTAAGTAACACTATGCTGTAATCCCAAGTGTGGCTCGGGGTTACCGCTTATGGTACTGAAAATTAACCCAGAGCCACCCTCGGGATTACCGCCAAGGAGGACTTGTTCAAAAATGCATCCAATGTATTCCAATGGTATTTTGGGCTCCAGTTCACACCACAGCGTTCAGTTCCAGTGCATGTGGAAAACCTGCAGGAGTCGCTATTTTTTTTCTGCTTTGGAACATGCCAAAACATATGCAAGCGCTCTGGAATGCACTGGATCACACCTGAAAGCCCATTTTAGGCTTAAAAAAAAAAAAGGACCGGAACGTGTCAAAACGCACTGCACTGCAAATGCAGAAACTCATCCAGATCTGGTCCGGATTTGGTGTGAACAAGCCCTAACTGAAACCAGTAAATCACAGCAATAGTTTGTATTTGTTTATGAAGAACTGTGATACAAGTGGCAGAAACTGATTGGAAATCTAAAAATATAGTTGTCACCGGAAGAGTGGACATTTTCCAGTGGGGATGGCTGTTCTGGGCACCCAGGTCAAAAATGTCATAGGTTTTAAAAGATACCACACACAAAAATGTGGGCTTCCCCTTCACATTGAAGTGCCCCCTTCAAATCAAAATCCCCCCTTCACATCAGAGTCACCCACATTCACATCAGAAGCCCCTCTTTCATATCAAAGTGTCCCCCCCACATCAAAGTGCCCCCTTTACACCAGTCTTCGTTCACCATTCATATCACAGTCCCACTACCACAAATTTTTGAGGCACCCCCGATGAGGCCAGAAGATACACCAGTGTGCCACACTCTGGTTGAGAAAGGCTGCTCTAAATCTATTTTGTGAGTGGTCATGTGACTGGAAGTTCAGGGAAGCATTGCTAAGCGAGTAGGGACCAGTGACTTTTATTACAACATATTGTGATTGGGGACATATTTTAAATAAATAATGTGCACATTTCCGTGTTGGATATGAATCCTTTTAATTTGAAAAAGAGGAGGGTTTAGTTTAGTACTACTTCAGCTCTTGGGTGGCATGGTAGAATATGAGAACATGTCTGATCAGTATAGACTCACAGACCACCCACACACTACAGGTAAGCTACTATAGAAAGGCAGTGCAGGGTGACCGGCTGGCCCCATCTGCTCCTTTTAGGTGACTGTCGAGAACAGGACGCTTCGTTTTCTTAGGATTTATAGAACGTTATGCACTTCAGCTTTTCTTTAGTTTTGCTAACAGGGCGTCTGTTTTTCTTTTTTTCTTGATAGAATCGATCTTTGTTCCAGTTTGACCCGACTGATGAAGAGAAAAGAAAGGCAAGTATGGCTAATGTAATTGTAGCACACAAAAGGCAAAAAAAAGCCTATTGAAAGATATAAAATTACAGAACTAGCTTTTGCTGCAAAATTCTTCTTTAATCCACAGATCCGCCCCCCCAAACGGTATTTTTTTTTTTTTAAGCTAGACATCCTCAATCTGATAGCCAACATCATTCAAGACACTTTCTCCGAGCCTAGGTCTACATGGGCTCAGAGTATGTGGGTTGAATGATGCTAGCAATCAGACTGAGGACCTCTAATGACAGGAAAAAAAGGACTGTTTGGGAATTCTCTGTGAATGGACAATGAAAGGAGAAGCAGCACAGTGATGAGCTCATCTCTCTGTCACTTTGCTCTCTCTTCCCATCAACATGCTTTTTGTCAGCACATTAACTAATTGCCTTTCACATTCCAGTGCTGCTGTACAGGGACATATTAAGGTACTGCTTGCATGTAAAAAATAAATGTAATGATGTATTACTGAATACAGAGCTACATACTGTATATATCTATGAACAAATGAACAGGTTTTACAGCCAGGCACACTCGTATTAATGCTCAAAAGGTTGTCTTCTGTTTCTGGTGTGAATTTGGTTCTGCCTGACTAGTTCTTGTCAGTTTCCTCCAGTTTCCAAGCACAATTCGATGTTGTGTGAAACTGTACTTACTGAAACATTGGCTTTTTTGCCATTTCTTAAGTAAATACCTACACTTTTAAGGGTTATTGTGGTCTTTCTGTCACCCTTTGTTAACTGCAGTTTTGTACTAATTATTATGAGAGCAATATACTAAGGCCCCATCCAGGGCCGGATTTCCCACAAGGCCAACCAAGGCCTGGCCTCGGGGCAACAGGGAGTATAGGGGCAGCAGGGGTGTGGAATTCCTATCTCCCGATGCCCGGGACGTGAAGTTCTGGGTTCCGGGCGGGTAGTTGTTTTCTACATTTAGCCCTGCTTTGGGAAAGCAGAGCTAAATGTACAGTGGGGAAGCCACCGCTTGTTTTGTACAAGTGATCTTGCGATGTCGCCAAGATCACTTGTATGCAGCCTGCAGGTCTGCCATTCTCCATGGGGGGGGGGGCTCCCGGGTAGGGGGGCGCATTGAGGAACCTGGCCTCGGGGGCAGCAGCGAGAGTAAAATCGGCCCTGGCCCCTGATCGTGAGGGGATCCATGCACGGAAATCTGTGTATAAATGGACTCCCGTGTTTTAAACCCGGCTGCACATAGACTAGCATTGGGCATCTGATCGGGTCCAGCCAAATATTGCTTCAGAACGTGTAGAAACGCAGTTCATTCCAACACTGCTGTTTTACAGATTGAGGGTTTGTAAGTAGTCAACAAGGGACCTGGAACACCTATAAGAATTGTTTGCATCTTTCAAGGCTCCATACTTCCATTGCTGTAGAAAAGTTGTTAATACTTTACCTGTTCCCTTGTTAATGTTAAACATTGCAAAAAGTACCCGGTACACTTTTCAGTACTTCTTAGGCACGATTTCCTAAATGTTCCCTATAACATGGCAAATCTTCACATTTTGACGTCCACCTTAACAAAGATGGGAGAGCTGCATGAACTGATGTTCTGAGACAAAAAATGCATCATGCTTTGAGGGCCGGTTCACAGCAGCTCTGGTGCGTTCCAGCACGATTCACTGCTGGGGTGCACTGGAGCGCATCACGGCCAGCTTCCTGCATTCAGGGGTAGGACGGGGTGTGGCGGTGCATTGAAGTCAATGGCACCGCAGCCACACCCCCAGCCTGCAGTGCGATCTGAAGCATTTTATCAGATTGCACTGGACCGGAACACAGGCACTGATGGGTTGAAAATCTCACTATTGGCAGATTGCGGTAATGGGCCAGTAGTGTGACTTGGCTAACAGGAAGGGGTGATGCCAGACTGCCACTTTATTATGTTGATTTTCTTTTTGTTTTCTTCTACAGAAACTGTGTAATGTTCTGTTTCAAGTACTGGAGAAAGGAACAAGTACTTCCTGTCAGATTGTCTGTTTGGAGGCTCTCCGAATCCTCTCCAGGGATAAAAAGGTGTTGGCGCCGGTGATCACAAGAGAGAACATGAAGATCCTCATGAAATTAGCAAAACTGGATCTTCAACTGAAATCTCTGGGTGACTCTGCAAGCTTTCCAGTTACTGTGGAGTCACTGAAGTGCTTGTGTAATATTGTGTTTAACAGTCCCGAGGCGCAGAAGCTGAGCCTGGAACTGAACATGGCTGCTGGGCTTTGCCACCTCTTGAAGATATGCACGGGTGGGCGTACTGTCAATGACATTCGCTGCTTTGATCTGAGACTGCTCTTTCTCTTAACCCTGCTGCACACGGAGATCAGGTCTCAGCTGAAAAAGGAACTGCAAGGATTCCTGCTGCTGACAAACACCCTAGAGAGCATTCTGAGTATTCACTGGGTGGGGAAGTACCAGGCTGCTGTTAAGGTTGGCAGCCCACAGCTGGCTGTGCAAGAGACGGACTGCACCATAGAGGCTCTAAAGGCTCTTTTTAATGTGACGCTGGACAGCTGGAATGTCCACAGCGAGGTAAGATGCCTAATATTTTGCTTACAATCTTCATCCATATAATAAGTGGGCTTAAACTGACAATGTCTCTTAACTACCTCCGGGCCGGCTGTAGTAAAAAAACTCTCTAGATCTGAGCGGGCGTCTTTAGACATCCGCTCAGATTTTTGCTAATGAGGGGAGGAGTTGCTGATAAAACTTATTAATTGGCAGATTGAAGCTGAACTTAACTAAACACACAGGTGAAATGCACACGTGGACAAATATATTGGTCATGGAAACAATAGTGATTATATAATATGATATATACTGATATGTCAGTTAGTATATTAGTGATACACATGGACACTAAGGGGGAGAGTTGTGGAGTGGAAATATATATTTGTGTGTCATCGGCATAGAGATGGTATTGGAAGCCATGTGAGGTGATGAACTGACCAAGGGAGGAGGTGTAGATAGAGAAGAGAAGGGGTCCAAGGACAGAACCTTGGGGGACCCCATTAGAAAGGGGAAGAGAAGGAGAGGAGTTAGATTTGTAGGTGACACTAAAGGAGCGCTTAGATAGGTAAGAGTAGAACCATGAGAGAGTAGAGTCTTGTAGGCCAAGTGAGTGGAGTTTTTTGAGGAGCAGCTGGTGGTCAACTGTGCCAAAAGCATCAGCAAGGTCTAATAGCAAGAGTAAGGAGTAGTGGCCATTGTTTTTAGCAGTTAGTAAGTCATTAGTGAGTTAAAAGTAGAAAAGAGTTGACGAGGTTTGGATGAGAGTGTGTTAATGAGAGTGACAAAATAAGTCAGTTTGACAGCACGGAGGGAGGAATTATATTTTAGGAGAGCAGCTTTATATAGTGTGACGCCTTGTAGAGACCTAGTTTTACCCCACACTCGTTCCAGAGCGCGGTTATGTCTTTTTCAGATTTCTGGTCTGTTTGAAGGGTGAGTGAAAGGGTGGTATGTCATAGACTGAAGCAAAGAAAGTGTGAAAATACATTAATGATTGCTTACTCTACAGAAGATATTCTAAAATGGAAAGGACACATTTGTTGGTACCCCTGGAAAAGATTATGAATAATTGGATCATTGGTGATGTTTCAAAGTAGCTGTATTCTCTAGTATCACACATATCTTCAATCTTGTAATCAGTAAGTCAGGCTGTTTAAATGGAGCAAAGTAGTCACTCTGCTGTTTGGTATCATCGCGTGCACCACACTGAACATGGACCAGAGAAAGCAAAGGAGAGAGTTGTCTGAGATCAGAAATAAAATTACAGACAAGCATGTCAAAGTTAATGGCTTTAGGACAATCTCCAAGTAGCTTGATTTCCTGTGACTACAGTTGCAAATATTATTAAGAAGTTGAAGGTTCCTGGGGGTGTAGCCAATCTCCATGGACATGGCCACAAGAGGAAAGTCCATTTCAGATTGAACACAAGAATAGCGGGGATGGTAGTCAAATAGACAAGGAAAACTTCCAGAGAGATACAAATTGAACTCGTGTCTGATCACACATTCCATTTCTTTTTTGAGTGACAGAAAGGCTCAAAGGAAGAAGACCCAGGAGGACTCCACTGTTGAATGAAAAACATAAAACGGGCAGAATGGAATCTGCTACAATGCATATTGATAAGTCCTTTGGACTGATGAGACATAACAGGAGCTTTTTGGCAAGTCACATCAGCTCTGTTCACAGATGACAAAAAAATATTTCAAAGAAAAAAACTTCCTACCTACTGTGAAACATGGAGGAGGTTTGGTTATGTTTTGGGCAGCTTTGCTGCATCTGGCATGGAGTGCCTTGAATACGAGCAGGACACAATTAAATCTTAAGACTATCAAGTGGTTCTAGGGCAAAACCTACAGCCCAGTGTTGGAAAGCTTTGTCTCAGTCTCCCAGTCTCAGATCATGGGTCCTTCAACAGGGTAATGATCCAAAACGCACAGCTAAAAGGTCGGTGAAGGTTCTCATTCATCCAAGTCATGGTATATCTGTATAAAATAAATCAAGGCAACTGGACTTGCTGTAGTTTTTTTGGAGACATTCCGCTGGTCATCCAACTAGCTTTCTCAATTCAAAAATGGAGATCAATTTTTTTTTAATTGAGAAAGCTAGTTGGATGACCAGCAAAACGTCTTCAAGAAAAATAAGTCCAGATGCCTTGATTTATTTTTAAGAACAAAACTTTGGACTATTCTGAAGTGTCCTTCTATGAGCCCTGATGCAAATCCTATTGAACATCTACATGTTCAATAGGATTTGACACATTCAGTGTGAAGAAGGCACCCTTCAAACCTGGGACAGCTGGTGCAGTTTTCTCAAGAAGAAAGGGCCATATTTCCTGTTGGCATGTGCAAAGGTCCCATTGAGAGCTACGTAAATCACTTGTTTGCAGTGATTGCCTCAAGACTTTTGGGTCAAGGGTCCCATCATTTTTTTTCATGGATATGTTTTTATTAATATTTTGTTGAATCGAAAGCAAAGTCGGGTTTTTGAAATATGGAATAAACCATGGAAGCCAATTACTTTTATTAGATTCAAGTTATTTCAGAATAAATTGAGGGTTTCTTTATTTGTGGTAGGGTATCAACAAATTATGTCCATGGCTGTACATATATGGGAGCTGTTTACCTGCTAAAGGATTTGTACTGCTGTTCATCAAGTGAGATTTACACAGCTCCACCTCACAGCACAAAGGCCTGAGTTTTGTCTGCTGCAGATGAGTAATGCTTGCGAATTTTGTCCCTCACCTCAGTCATTGACTGGACAGTGAAAGGAGTAGCAGCAGACTAATGTGCTTATCTCTCTGCTTTCTTCTCCTATTGGCATGTTCCTTGTTATCAATGTCTTGCTTTTATCTCTCCCCCAGCTCTGCTGTACAGGGGGCTGAACGAGGGTGATACCGGGTCAAATAATTGTACTGACACTGTCTGCATTTGAAAAGAAAATGTGTGATGTATTAATGAGTGCAAAGCTTCATTTGTAACTTTAATATCAGCCTGGAGTTCATCTTAAATTTCCCGGTTGAGGGATGGGGTTAGTTGGAGGCAACGTTTCGCATTCATTTTCTATTATCTTAACTTCCTTGTGATGCTAAATACACATGTACACAGTGAGGGAAAAATCCATAATGACGCAAAGCACCCTGCAGGAAATTGGAAGTGAATGTACTGCTTTCATGTTCATTGTGTATTGTTATATAATGTTAGTGTGATGTAAAAACTGATTACACTGAAGGATGAAGCTCCGTACAATCTACAGAATGCAGAGCCCTCTCCACTCCAAGAGATAGATGATAAACAATGGGGAAAGGAAGGGGGTTTGTCTTGTACACGTAGCATGGAATTTACTATGAGAATAGACTGATGTCATTTATAATGGTCAGTACATTAAAGGAGAACTATGAGGTGAGTGAAAATCACTCAACCTCATAGTTCTAGCCGACCTATGACAATGAAACTGTCACAAGTCGGCTCAATAGATTGGGAAGTGACCGAACACATACCGTCGCTCGCTCACTTCTCGATCCTGTTCCGGCAGAGAGTTGTGACTGTCACTCAAGGCTCTCTGCAGGGATTCCCCCCTCCCCTGTCTGATTAGGGTCCGCTGACTGGCGGAACGGACGGGGGGAGGGGGCTGGTACAGCTGGCTCTGTCTCTAGATAGGCAGAGCCAGCTGTCAATCACGCAGCTGGGTGGATCTCAACAGTAATGTCAGGATGTGTCCCGGCTGCGGCGTCTCAGTATACCGCAAGCTGTAGCTCGCGATATACTGAGCTTTGGGTGACGGGAGGACGCTAGTTTGTGTCCTCCCGTTACCGTTAGGAGAACTGTGGGAAAAAGCCCTAACCCCATAGTTCTCCTTTTAAAGGAGAGACAAATGCATGAGGGGCCCTCTGGGCTCTTGCTGTAATGTGCAGGTACGCAAAGCATATTGATACATTATGGCACACGCGCCTGCCAAAGTGCCCTCCACCAGCGATTGTCCATACTCTTCCTCGGCGTTCTGTCACCGCCACCGACATTTTTTTTGTTGTTCCCGTCTTACTCCGGGTCCGGAATTTTCATCCTAATTGGCTCGCCCTTGATGACGTAAATGTGTGCTTGCACATGATGGTTATTTTGTCCCGGTACCCATGGCATGCTGAGATTGTACACTAAGCTGCACATGTGCGGTGAATTGTCTAGGAAATGCGGTAGAAGTCTAGGAAATGGCCTTGTGGGCCGGATTCGGCCCCTGGGGCTTGAGTTTGACACGTGCTGTAGAGAAACACATTTTGAAAAAAGGTAAATATGTTTGCACCGTTTTCTTTGATACTGGTTTTATGCAGGAAAGGTTTAATTTCATGGCCAGAGGCCACTGAAGTCTTCCTGTAATATTTTCATCGTTCAGCCCATGGGCTGAACAATTTAAGATCTAAGAGATCCCTCCATCAGTGCTTATGAGTGTTTATCAAGGAATCTCCCGCTGTTTGCATTGTATTCTGATAACGGCCACTAGCTGCTGTCGGAATATCTGAACAGAGCCAGCAGCTCATTGGCTGCTGGTTCTGTTGGTTCGAAGTTTTCCCCACCAGCTTCTTCAATCAGCTGATGGAGGGATGTCGGCCGCAAGGGTGCCAACAGTGGCACCCACTGTGTGAATTAATCGAATTCAAGAACCAGACAAAATTTGCATAGTGTACGGCCAGCTTTAAAGTCATATTAAAGCTTCATGTTTAATTTTTTAGAAATCGTGTGGTGTGTTTTTTTTTTTTAATGTTGAATTCCTCCTTCTCTAGTGGCTCCCCGCAACGCTCTCCTCCCGTCCCCTGCGCGAGTGCCTCCATCAGCTAAAGTTGAGCTATGAATGCACCCTGCCTGCTTGTGCCAAGCTGTGCCGGCAAGTGGCTGTGTGTCCCCATAAACACACACAGCACTGCGGCAGGCCACATCCCTCCTCTACGCCCAACAGGTTGATTGATGGCAGAAGGAGCCTATGGCTACTCTGCCCTCAATCGCCTCCACCACAACCAGGAAGTTCGAAACGGAAGATAATTGCTGCCGGCGCCCAGCGAGGAGGCGAGAGCCGTTAGGATGCCAAGCGGGGCAATGCGGGAGAGCTGGGCTCCTGTGATTGGCGAAGCACTCAGGATTGAAAGTGGAGCACAAGCACTCAGCGTTCATTGCTGATCGATGAGTGTTTGTAAATAACTGAGGCCATAGTAAGCTTACTATGTCACTACTTATGAATGAACAGGAAATGTTTATGAATGGGGACATAGTAAATATTTATATCTGCTCACTTTATGAATGAACAGGAAGCAGCTCAGTACAGAGGCTTCCTGTCCATTCATGGCTGGGTTGATAGTAAATATTTACTATGTCCAGATTATGAATGAACAGGAGGCCTCTGTACTGAGAGCTTCCTATTCATTGAGTGCTTGGGCTGCAGAAAAAGAGACTGAGGACTCTGTTTCTTCAATGTTTTTTTTTCTATTTTAAAAGTCCCTAACAGTAAAGTAAAAAATAAATTTAAAAAAACGTTGGAAAAAGTCATTTTTGGTTTCGGCCTGACAAATTTGTTAGTTTCGGTCTAAAAATGTTATTTCAGTGCATCCTTAATGTCACACATGTGATTTACATGGCACTTCCTGTCAGTATAGAGACCAGGACAGAGCTGATTCAGTTGTGCTAACAATCTGTGCATATGTTACAAGTGTAATAAATACCATTTTTCTCTTCTTTTTTTTCTTCCTTTTTGTTTTTTTTTCTGTATTTTTCCTTCCCCCCACCTTTGCCCTCTCCATGCTATTTCCCCCTTTTTCCTCAGATACCTTAACATCCCCTCTGCCATTCCCCGACACCCAGATCCCATTCTCTCCCTTCCCCCTTGTCCTTTCCTCCTCCCATCCCCTTACCTAACATACTGCATAACCCCAAACCCATGAGTATGCTGACTTTCTTTTCCACACCTGGCTATACACTGGTAGATTTTGGAATAAACTTTAATAGAAAAAATCTTGGGAGAACATTCGATAATGCCATCAGAGCCTTGATCAATGTCATTCGAAATTTTGTTTGATTTTATCATTTGATTTTGGAATGAATGGAGTTAAATTGACCCCATTGACTGTTAAAAAAAAAAATCAAACATACGTTCTGAAAACACATTTTTTAGCAGCGTAAACACAATTTAAGTCCAATATACATGAAAGTGATCTCCAATATTGCAACATCACACTTCAAGTTGTACCGTCACACCTTGTAGTAGCCAGGGAGATTAATTGTGTTGATGCTTTCTAACATGACAATCTGGCATACAGTTTATTGGCAAAGATTATGGAACACGATCCCTAACCATCTCTCGATTGCATGTTTACTGTATTGTACACCAACCAGACCTGGTATTGTATGCACCCCATTGTATGCACCTCATTGCTCCTAACTTAAACAATATAATGCTTATAAATAAGGAAATAAAGCTCTCCATGTAAAACTCAGAACGCTCTACCATTCTGCTACAATACAGGAAAATTGCACTTATGGGATCTCCCATTAATCAGCAGGCTTTGTCGGTTATATTTTGGGGGTTAATATCTGTGGCTGCACAAATTACATAAATGTTGCCTTGGTAAAAGTTACAGGAAAAATATTTTTTTTAGAATTATTCGCCAATTATTCCTAATGGAAAAACCAAGGGGAAAAAAATTAATGTATCCAAATTTTATACCTAATAAAAAATTATATATACTGTATATTAGTTACATCCAACAGGTAGGGCGTTGTAGGCAAGGGACCAGGTTTTCACCAGGTGGATTTCCTGCTATGCTGTGACACACACACACACACACTCCATATAATACCTTGTGACCATTTCACCATGTGTATGATTTTGTTCTTATTGCAGTGAATAACTGGTATTTTCAGGTATTTTCCTTTTACTATTGATGATCTTTTCCTTACAATTTATCTCGCACAGAGTGATGCTCACCAGTTTCGTCACCTGGCTGCCATCTTACGGTATATTTTGCTATCCCGGGGTCCTTCCGAGGAGAAGACGGAGGAGCTGCACAGGTTAGTTAGTTTTGATCTTGCCGTTTCATATAGAAAATAAACTCCTATTAAAGACAAACTGTAATGGATTTGATTCAATTCCATTTTTTTCTCAAGCACATCTAAACCTAGAAAAAAAAATTTCGGGTTAGAAGTCCTTAGATGTGGATTAGTTTTCTTTTTTTTTTCAGGGTAAGAACCTTTTCAGCAAGTACAGAAAATACCTGTTAATCTTGGCAGAAATGCAATGTCCTGTGACCTTTTTAAAAGAGCGCACAAAGAACTTTATTGTGTTTAAATTCTAGACCAATCAATTCACTATATGAACAAAGGCAGACATGTTTAAAGGCCAGTCTCTGTGACAGCCATAGCTGCCCCCATAGATACAGTTGAGTCAAAAGCGTAGACATGAAGAGACAGGAAGTGTGTTATTTGCAGGATTGCCAGGTATATATAAAGGGGAAAAAAAGGAAAACAAATGCAGCCACTACCTCTCATCAGGCTGCAGTATATTACATTTTTTTTTTCAGATTTAGATATGATTTAGGTCATGGTTTTTTTTGTAACTGAAATAAGGAAAGGTTAAACTAAACTATAAACCACATTTTAAATGTTGCCTCTCCATTGCTTACCGTGGCCCCGCATTCATTTTCTAATACATTTCTAATTAATTGCAATATCATAATTTTTTAATATCATTTGTCTATGCGATCATGTGACCACAAAGCTATGACTGTTACTACTCTGTGTGACTGGAGAAAGGCAACTTTCCCCCACCCCTTCTAAGGCATGGCAATGTATAGCAAGATAGCTCTGTTTACAAATAGCTAAGAGTAACCTGGTAAACTTATGAAAATGAACCTCCACCCGTTGGTGGGTAAATAGAAAATGTATCTCATATTTACTGTACATGAATAAAAAAACACTTTTATATTGTTTTAGCCCTACACCTAAAAATGAAATAAAGAAAAGCATTCTATATGACTTTTAAAGTGTATGTAATCCCTAACAATAACCTTATTCCTGTTTGCTCCCTTTTAGTGTGTTTAAAAATACCATTGGAAGTGTTTTGTTTTGTTCTGTTCGATAAGTGGGAGAAAAAAATCTGTTGATCTTGCCAGAAATTCTGTGAGATCATAACTTTCTGTGCACTGTTATTGCTTAGCAATGTTATCAGTTTTTTCTTTTCAGACTACAGAACACCTCTCTGAAAATAAGGAGGGGGTGTTCTGTAGTCCTAAAACACTTTTTTTTATTATTTATAAAACCTCCACTTAGCGTATAGCTGGGCGGATGTCATTTGCACAGCACTAGGGACCCTAGATGGCGCTATGCTGCACCATCTAGGGTTTGGTTCTCAACTGGTGGGTCATGACCCAAAAGTGGGTCGCAAGCCCGTGTTCAGTGGGTCACCGCATCCCACTTTTCTAGGTGAGAGGCTGCTCTGCCTCCCCCTAGTGCAGCACTGTCAGTTCTCGCACCAAGCAGCCATTCAAAATATGCTGCCCGGCACTTAGTGTCAGCTTGAGGGGGATGGGCTGGGGCTATGGCCGCGAGGGAGCTCCATCCATGCTAAATTTCACAAAATTCATGCTTCTGCTTTCTGTTGTGTTTCTCTGAGCTCCTGCCAATCATCCTGAAATGTGGATATGTAATTACAGGTACAAATATTGAGATTATAGCAGCCCCTTTATTCTAAATAAACATTCATATTTTCACATAGAGTATAACAGTATATTTAAAAGGACAGGGAACACAGCACAACACCAAAAATGAATAATGAAAAAATGTATCAAAAATGTTTTTATTCATTATCCATAATAATATATAACCTTGAAAGGAGTTGTGAAGTCCCAGCATATCCTCTCCGGTTATAACATCAGCATTGTAATAGGAATACATATTAGAGTTGTGTTTGATAATGCAATCACAGCTTACTTGAAAAAAATTCCCTCTGAGGTCCCGTTCACACCATGGTGGTTCGGTCGTGCAGATTTGTCAGCGCTGAACCACCAACATGAACAATCCCAAACATTCCTATGGGGACCGTTCATGCGATCGTGCGGCTCTTCGTGATCCGAACCGCCTGCCGCCCGAAATGCTCCCTCAGCTATTTTTTTGCGCTAATCAACACGGATTCCATATAGATTTCAATGCAAGCTCGTCTTTGGGTGTTTTTAATTGCGTTTCAGCGGTGAAACGCAATTAAAAACACCCAAAACTGCCCTTTTTAAAATTTGTGCGGAAACCGTGCTGAAACGCACCCGCCCTGGTGTGAATGGGGCCTTATGTAGTGAGTGCTGCCTTCCGTCTGCCCATCACTTTCAACGACTTCCTGGATTCCCAGTGTGCTTTGCGTCCCTTTCCTTGCTGCTTGATGTGAAGACTACGTATCCCATCATGCATTGCTTCCAGCAAGCCATGATGATATTACATTCTGGGTGTTTCCTCTGTTCACTGTGAGAGAGGGGGAAAGAGTTGAGTTGTAGTTCAGAAGGCAGGCTCTGTGAGAATATTTGCACTAGGAAATGCATATTTACAGGGCTGAGGGAACTTGTATCAGTGCATTGCGGAATTACTTCCTATGGGCATCTTCAGGAAGTAATAATACGACCTAATATATAATATTTATTTTTAGTTCGACCATAAATACCCTCCCAATTATTCATATTATAAAGGCTAAAAAAGCCAAAGGAATACCCACTCAAATGTGTTTTGCTATTTCTTTGGCTTTTTTAGACTTTTTAATAAGGATACTAAAAAGTTATATTTTATCAACATTTTTGAGATAAAGGCGCCTTTTTAATTTTTCAGTTTTTCATTTTGTTTTTGTGCTCTGTTCCCAATCCTTGTATAAATATACTTTTATGATTTGTGGGAGGGTGTGCAGCTTTTTTGTTACTATATTATGGTATTATTTCATGAAATCGAGCAATAATTTCTGCTCTGTTTGACTAATTGTGTGCAAAGTCCTTTTCTTATAATTATCATCAGTCTGACTTGTTTGACGTCTTTGTAATGGCTGCTTACGTCATGTGCAGTCCTACTGCAGTGTGTCTGCAGATTCCTGACACCTGACACACAAATCTGTCAATAGTCCCTTATCCTTTCTTATTAGGTTTCCTCATTCTTTTTCATATTGTCTGCACTGATAAATCATTTAGGTTGTGACGCTTCTGGCATAAAGCCAAATACTAAAGTTGCCTAATAGATCCATTGTAGCTGTACAACATATTCATGTGAGTAAATGTTTATTAAATACTAGGGATAAGCTCAAGCTCATCCAAACCCCAAAGATAGACGTCAGTGCAAACCCAATCAGCTGTGGCCAGGGCATTCCCCTTCCCACAGCTGCACATAAACAAAGGGGTGGGATGCTGGTGACATAATTGACCTTATATGGCAACATAGCCATATTTGGTCAATTTAATTGACCTTATATGGCAATGTGGCCATATTTGGTCAATACAAATGACCTTATATGGCAACATGGCCATATTTGGTCAATACGATTGACCTTATATGGCACATGGCCATATTTGGTCAATGTAGTTGACCTTATATGGCCATATTTGGTCAATGTAGTTGACCTTTATATGGCCATATTTGGTCAATGTAGTTGACTTTTATATGGCCATATTTGGTCAATGCAATTGACCTTATATGGCCATATTTGGTCAATGTAATTGACCAGATGGGGCCATATTTGGTCAATGTAATTGACCAGATGGGGCCATATTTGGTCAATGTAATTGACCAGATGGGGCCATATTTGGTCAATGTAATTGACCAGATATGGCCATGTGGCCATATAAAGGTCAACTACATTGACCAAATATGTCCACGTGACTGAACACAGGGATGAATGAGCAAAAACTCAGTGTATAGTCAGCTTTAGAGAGCAGTGACCATAACCATTGTGTGGCACAGCAGTTCACAAAGCAAAGTATGTACTAAGCAATATGGCAGCCACCATACATTTATAATCCCTAATTAAAAATCTTCATAAAGGAGGACTGAGCTCCATCAAAACAATGACCATAAAATGCTGATGCTTTGACTTATCTCCGCTGCAAGACCTGTGAGTGTCTCTGCCTACTTTGGATTTATCACTAATTATGATACACTGCCTGGCCAAAAAATGTCATCACCTGGATTTAGCTAAGCAAATAGGTCAGAGCCTTTTATTGGATAATGGGTCTAGGTTCAGAAACATGATGTCCCCAAAAGATGAGGTCAGCTGCCTTCCTGAATATACTGAATGACCAGTTTTTTTCCATCAATGGATTTTTTCTTCCCTGATGGCACGGGCATATGCTAAGATGACCATGCCAGGTTTCAACAGGATCAAATTATGAGAGTGGGTCAGGAGATGAGACATTTTCATACTTGGATTGATCAGACCTGGACCCCATTGTGAATCTTTGCCATGTGCACAGACTTTATACAGTGGTCTGACTCTCCCATCATCACTACAAGGTCAATGTGAAAAATGAATGCGACTCCGGATGGAAATACATTTTGTGACATTGCACAAGCTTATTGAAAAGATGCCACAGTGAGTGTATGCCATAATCAAAGCTAAAGGCAGTCCAACTTAATATTAGATTGTGTGACTATTTTTTATGACCAGGCAGTTTAGGAAGATGGTTTAAGAAACATTAACATTTATAAATAGGGTTATCTTCATAATTCTGATTTATTTGACAAAGCTATCTAAAAAAATGTTTGAAAAGCCTATTCATGCCCTATTAATAATTTATGATGGGATATAAAAGCCAGGTGTATCTCCCAGGATGGTGTTGGCTTGCAATGATGTAATGAAGCTCTCTGTGTAACAACACTTAGCAAAGGCTGTTAATGTTTAATAAGTTTGTGCCCTAATAGACTGCCACATGATTACTTAGAACTCGGCATTTCGCTGCCAGAAGAAAACTTTGTCCAAGAGCTTTGCACACATGTTTAGGAATTTAAAGTAAGGATTAATAAAGTAAACCCCTGGAAGGTTAAATGTCGGCTGCTAGAAGTGTCTTCACATGGTTTTAGTTAATCTATAGAATGCTCTTTTCTACCTATCCAGTTTAAGAAATATGGGTTTACATTGGCGGCTTGGCACTCCGCCTCTCCCCTCTTGATTCTCATTTGTTTAGCTTTTGTTATGGTGACTAAAAGTGAGGTGTCGAGGGTACAGTCCGCTCAACTTTACTTCCTAAAGACAGACTTTGTATAATGGTGTACCCAAGGTTTTGGGGTTCTGGGACAAAGCTGCAATTAAATGCCAGGCTATGCTCTTCTTTAAAGTGCTAAAAGGAGCCCCTAGGTGCTTTTAGCCATAATGTGCTGGCAGACTTCCCTTCCAAAGCAATCCCCTTCAGCGCCGCAATGTCCGCTCTCTCCCCCCTCGCTGGTGCTTTAATCTTCGTCTCGGCCTTCTTCTGGGTTCGGAGCCTTCATCCGATTTTATTGGCGGGGCTCCAATGAGGTAACTCGTATCTATGCACATGGGAGTTGCTTCATCTTAGCAGGAATCTAGCTGAGACTGCACTAAACTGCACATGCGCAGCTGAGTGCACAGAAAAACAAAAAAGTGCTGACATGCAGATAGGAGGATCTATGTGAGAAGAGTCTTGCACAGTATATATAACACCTCCTCTTTAATGCTGGCTCATGCAACTCCCCACCTGTCTGCTAACCACTGGCAATAGAGAAAAATACTCTGTACATATTGGGTATGGGGGAGCATGTGACTCTTCTTCCTTCCTGATATTTGGCTGTTGATATTAGCACTGATATTAGCACTGTCAAATGGGAATGAAAAGTCAGCCCTGTGTAAGCTTCAACTCTTCTCCTCCTCACATGGGAGCGAGAAGTCAGCCCTGTGTATGCTCCAACTCTTCTCCTCGCATGGGAGCGAGAAGTCAGCCTTGTGTATGCTCCAACTCTTCTCCTCCTCACATGGGAGCGAGAAGTCAGCCCCGTGTATACTCCAGCTCTTCTCCTCCTCACATGGGAGCGAGAAGTCAGCCCTGTGTATACTCCAACTCTTCTCCTCCTCGCATGGGAGCGAGAAGTCAGCCCTGTGTATGCTGCAACTCTTCTCCTCCTCGCATGGGAGCGAGAAGTCAGCCCTGTGTAAGCTCCAACTCTTCTCCTCACATGGGAGCGAGAAGTCAGCCCTGTGTATACTCCAGGTCTTCTCCTCCTCACATGGGAGCGAGAAGTCAGCCATGTGTATACTCCAACTCTTCTCCTCCTCGCATGGGAGCGAGAAGTCAGCCCTGTGTAAGCTCCAACTCTTCTCCTCCTCACATGGAAGCGAGAAGTCAGCCTTGTGTATGCTCCAACTCTTCTCCTCACATGGGAGCGAGAAGTCAGCCCTGTGTAAGCTCCAACTCTTCTCCTCATCACATGGAAGCGAGAAGTCAGCCCTGTGTATACTCCAACTCTTCTCCTCACATGGGAGCGAGAAGTCAGCCCTGTGTATACTCCAACTCTTCTCCTTTAGCATCAGCATGTTGAGACGCAGACTCAGAAAATCTATGCAGCAGGGCTTCGAGACTGCCACTATCGCAGCAAGGATCGCAGAGCCAGGAGGAATACCAATAGGGAGAGTTCTTATGAGTTCTAGGACATTAGTGGGTGATTTCTACTCGCCAACATTCAGCTCTGATGAAACCTCAATTTTTGTGGGATGTCCCTGTCATAGATAGTATATCATGTAAAAAAAATATTTTTTCTTTTTATAATCAACATTATGCTGATCAGACAAAGCACAAGTTGAAACTATAACTGTTCAGTGGCCAATTTTCTTATTATGTTCAACTATATGGAGCATCTTGCGTTAACACTTCTCTTGATTCCCACACAGAACTATTGCTGAGTGTTTTTTCCCATTGTTATTTTAATACAAAACGCAGCGTGGTGGGAGGAGTGGGGGGTGCTGAGGGGGTGGCTGCCAAGTCTTAGTGATTGATGATCTCTGGGGGAGAGGAGAGAAAAGTATTGGTACATACATCCAAGCTGAAGAATGCAGGTTGCATTGTGGAAGCCCTAGATCTCAGGCCCCGGCTCTGGTATAAGGAGAATTTCATACACTTGTACTCCACAAATAAAACTGACACATTAACGTCACTGAGTCGCCCTAGCCGGGAACCACATTGTTAAGGGGCATTGATGCGGAAAATGTAATTCAGCAGTGAAGAAATTTTGGCTTGGACTTGTTAGCAGAAGCATCATATATAGACCTGTTTAGGAAGGGAGTGTAAACCACAGTAGCAATGTACAAAGGGCTGAATGCACAGCGGGCAGTCATGTTTCTTCTGACTTTACATTGGTCACTTAGAAGATTGCTTTTGATTAGCTGCTAGGAGTTAGTTAGCATAGTATCATAGTTCTTTGTGCTGATTTGTTGGACCTGTTTGTAAAAGCTATTGTAAGGAATGCAGAGGCGCTGTCTGGAGTAGGGATGCAACAATACCATTTTGTCCAAAACGTGTACCAATACTTTTTCTCAAGTACTCGTCAATACCAATTTCCAATACTTCTTTTTAGTGTCGTGACATTTTCTAAAACAATACAGACTAATGATTTTAGGACAGTGGTGAATTGCAGGGTCCCAGTCCTAACTGCGACCCTGGTAGTTATGCCACTAACTCCAGGCTGTAGAGGGACTACAAATCCCAGCAATACATTACCACCAGCTAAAGAGTTCTACAAATCCCAGCAATCTGTGTTGCTCACAGGATCTCACCGGGGCTGTGTGTGCGGGGTCTCACCGGGGCTGTGTGTGCGGGGTCTCACCGGGGCTGTGTGTGCGGGGTCTCACCGGGCCTGTGTGTGCGTGGGGTCTCACCGGGGCTGTGTGCGCGGGGTCTATTGTGATTGTAATGTATTCCTTATATTATAAAGCACTGTGCAAACTGTTGGCGCTATATAAATCCTGTATTATAATAATATAAGTTTGTTGGACATCCCACTACAAAACAATGGGAGCTGTAAGAGCCTCCACTCTTTTGGGAATCCAGTTTGCATTGTGTGTCTGTGGTAATATGTGCCATAAAAAATGCGTGAGGGTCAGATACTGTTTAATAAGACCTAGGTTTCAGTCGCCCTAATTATACCAAAAGGTATTCCATAGTCAGGGCTCTGTGCAGGCCACTTGAGTTCCTCCACATCACACTCGTCAAACCATGTCTTTATGGAGCTGGCTTGCTGGCACAGTCATGCTGGAGCAAAGAAGAACCTTCCCCAAACATTTGCCACTTTTTGTCTTTGTATGCTGTAGCATTAAAGCCCATCTCTGGGCAAACAAAACCCCTCCTCTTGCAGTGTGGCTACCTCCGCACTGTGTAGGTTAACTTCTCATTTATGCTTAGGGGACTGGAGTTGAGAGTTATTACTTAACTACCTTACGTCCATGGCCGTTTGTGAACGGCCAGATGGACGTCTGCTCAGAGCGGGAGGGCGTCTTAAGACGTCCTGCCCCTCCCCCCTCTCGTGTCCGCGCTGAGCGCCGCACACGAGAGGGAAAACCGTCAGCATGTAAACAGCCAGCGATGGCTGTTTACAATTCCATTGGCTTCAAGACGGTGCCTGTAGCTTCTTCCCCCTTCCACTCCAGCAACTAAATGATAAGTAAGGCTTACATTTTGGAATAAAAAGGAAGTTTATGGCTCTTTCTGGGAACAGACGCTCTGGTCTCTGCCAAAAGGCCAATCAGTGACATTGCCTCACTATCCGTCCCAGAACCCCCTTCGGCAGAGACTACATGAGCAGTTCTGTGGCATTGGTTATGTATCCTGCCCCCAGAGACAGCCTGAAGCAGTCTTTCTCAACCAGGGTGTCTCGGCACCCTTGTGTGCCTCCGGGCCTTCTCAGTGGTGCATCAACATTTTGTAGTGGGAATGTGATGTAAAGGGGGTAATAAAGACTGATGCAAACTCTGATGTGGGGTGGGGAGGGCTCTGATATGAAAGGAGGTTACTGATGCAAAGGGTGACTTTGATGTAAAGGGAGAAACCCCACGTTTTTGGGTGTTCTTGCATGGGGTCCTCCCTAAAATCTGACATTTTAGACTGGGGTGTCTTGAGAGTTTGCATACTTTTAAAGGGTGCCGTGATTAAAATAAGCTTGAATAGCGCTGGCCTAGAGAGCAACTCTCTCATCCTAACATAGGTTTTCAGCCTTTAATTAGCATAATGATGAAGAACCTTTACAATGACTCTCATTTAGGGTTTTTTGGGGGTTTTTTAGGTCGGTTTTAGATGAATGTCTTTTGAATTCATGATTTTGTAACCCACAGTTATTTATAAAATTATTTATGTTTTTTTTCAGCAATACAATCAATTTGTTGAGCAATGTTCCTGTCTCCTGCCTGGATGTGCTCATCACCCCATCTGGCCAAGAAATGTCTGCAAACAATAATGAGCCGGACATGGAGGCAATTCAGCACACTTTGAATTTTATGGAGAAGCGAATAGATAAGGTATTGGAGATGCTACAGCAGTTTGGGTTTGCCTCTGTCCCCTCCCAAAGTCCCCCAACAGAGAGCTTTTGGAGAATGAAGCTGTTTTGTTTTTTTGTTTTGTTTTTTTTAGATTGTAGTCCATCATGGAATGAGCTTGGTATGGTGGCTACTTTACAACACACACAGGGACCATGGGGAACAAAAGTAGCCACCCTCCAGAAGGAAGGATAGTGTCAGCACAAATTCAGAGATGATTTGAGGATCTGTATCTGAGTGATACACAGATAAGATACATATTTGTTAATAGTTAGGGTACTTTAATGCACTTTTATGATGTAACTCTTGAGTTTAGTGTCATATTTTTAATTTTAGAAAAAAACTTCCCATTTGATTATATGTGCCTTTATAGGAGAACTATGGGGAGAGTGAAATGCAGTCATCCTAACGTCGGCTCTATATATCAAGTACTGAGCAATCACATACCACTGATCACTGAGTTCCTAATCTTCTCCCTGCGGAGAGCGATGACTGTCAGACACCACCCCACGCAAGTCGTTAGTAAATGTCCTCCGGTGACCCAAAAGAGAACTAACGCCAAAAAAGGTTTGGCCATGGTTCTTTTTAAAATAGTTTATGCATGTTACCTATAAAAGCCTCTCTTGTGTAGACATCCAAAAGGCCAGAGACTGCTGCCAGGATGTGATGTCAGCTGCCCCAGTCACAGCTGTCAGTGACACTCCATAGGTTTTACCTATGTATGTGGGGAGGGAATGGGCAGTTTGTGGAAAAGAAAACCCCAGCAAGTACGCATTTTAAAAGCCTTAATTTTCTGTGCTTTTTAACTTCATTTTTTTTAGGTTGTAACAGGGTCTCTTTGATATCCATGTATGGCATGTCTATTGTAAAGTGATAGGTCCAGTTTAAAACTGTTTACCGCTCTCTATGATATTTCTATAATGTTCTACAAAGCATCCTGCGAAGTGGCCAATTAAGAATTATATTTTTACTTATTTTCTAACCAACCACAACCTGGAAGACAAAAACCATCCTCAAATAAACCCGAATCCTCTTCAGTAGTTTATTCCCCAGACGTAATGTTGCATCAGAGTTTGTGATGTTTGTACAAGTCCTTTTAATTGATAAATTGTCGTGTCTGTTTGGAGCCGGGAATCCTGCGTGTCATTGTATCTCTAACTGGATAGTTTAAGTTGATTGAATTTTTATTTCCTGTTTATTTGCTGTCTGCTTAACATCACAGAGTGCCTTTTCTTCCTGTCTCCTCTTAGGGCTGCAGCTACAGAGAGGGTCTCACGCCAGTCCTTAGCTTACTGACCGGATGTTCCAGGGTGCACAGAAGTATTCGGAAATACATCAAAGCAGAGGTAAGAGCTCTAGATTCTTGTGTCTGTAGGGCGAGGAATACAACATAAGTGCTCTTATGACTGTAAAATCCTGGGTAAAATTTTCTTAAAGAACCTTGAATGAAACTGTCCCATGCTGTTAGCAAATACAAGGTAGGTACGTTGTTGTGTCCACAAATTCCTTTACTAGACAGAAATATCCCTGGTCCTCTCTGGCTGCACCAACATCCCCAGCGCATTTACTTGACTTCAGTTTACTGTTGAACCTAAAACCACACCCTTACCTTCCCTTGAACTTGTGCACATACTAAACACATTAAAGTATTAACATATTGTTAATAGGGATGCACCGATATATATCGGCCGAAAATAGCACTTTTTGCAAAATACCGAAAGTGCAATTTTTCTGCAGATATAGCGGCGCATCCCTTCTTTCTCTCGGGCTCGACCGCCTGTGGCAGTTTCTCTCCTCCCCGCTGGGACACAGCGCCCAGCGGGGAGGAGAGAAACTGCCACAGGCGGCCGAGCGTTGTGGGAGGAGAGCGCTGTGCGCAGCCGAATTCTCACCTTCCACACCGCTCAGCCTCCTGTGACGGATCAGAGGAGAGCGGTGTGTGTGGGCGAAGACAGCCAGCGCTGTCACAGGAGGCTGGCTGGCTGGCAGTGCAGGGGAGGAGTCAGCTGTCAGATCGAGCTCTCCTCCCCGCTCTGCTCGCTCAGCCTCCTGTGACAGCTGTCAGGAAGGCGAGCGAGGTACAAACACTCAGAGGGGAATTTATCGAAACTGGAGCAGACAAAAACTGGAGCAGCTGTGTAGGGCAACCAAATCTTAACTGAACAAATTGAAGAGAGAAGCTGATTGGTTGTCATGCACAGCTGCTCCAGTTTTTGTCTGCTCCAGTTTCGATAAATCCCCCCCATGTGAACAGCTACATACAAAGGGCATTGTATGGTTACTATATCCTCAATTATGAATGAAGAGGAGTGATCTACATCACTTCCTGTTCATTCATGATTGTGGCTATAGTAAACACACTCTGTCCTCATGTTATAAATGATCAGGAACACTCAGCATTTCACCTTTCATTTATAACACGGGCTGCAGAAAAAGAGATCGAGGACTCTGTTCTCAATCTCTTTTTCTATTTTAAAAGGGAAATATCAGGGATCTGTTTTAGACCCCTAATATTTCCCCAAAGCATCTATAAGTAAAGTAAAAAATATTTAATATAAAATGATGACAAATTTAAAGTTTATAAAAAATGAATAAAAATTAAATATTTTAAAACATGAAAAAGTTAGAAAACAAACATTTTCGGTTTTCATCCGGTTTTGGCCCGACAATTTTTTTTTTTTAATTTCGGTTTTGTTTCGGTTTTAAAATGTTTCATTTCGGTGCACCTCTAATTGTGAACAAGCACTTTAAAACAAACCCTCACCTATGTCGGTATAGGCATTGTGACGAAATTCATCTTCAGACATCACAGCAGGAACTCTAAAATCTCAGCTCCCCTCACCTTAAGGCACCAGTCACGCTCCATTCTTAATGGCACCTAAATTCAGCAAGCAAGACGTACGTTGCTGCACACACTGCATGAGCTTCTTTGCTGCGTGTAAGGCAGCCAATTTAAATGTATAGGCCTATGCAGACATGCAACAAACACGCAAAAATGCTATGCATTGATGCCTTGCCTTGCTTTCAGTAGGGAGCAGAATCTTGGGAGTGTGCTAGTCCTTTAATGTAAACACACAATAGCTGTTGTAAGTTGTTAGAACCCTAATGAAACCGGAATTCAGAGGAGCTGTTGTGATTTTTGAGTGTCTTTGAGAATTAATTATTTCACAATATATACATCTAGAAAGGTCAGTGAGGACTTATTGTAAAACTGTTTTACTAATTGTTAATGGTATGTAAAAACGTGAATGTCTATAGTCTATTCACAGGTGTAATTTAAAGGACCTAGGCTATGGACATTCAAATATTTACATGTATTGAAGAAGTAGTAAATGAGCTTTAGAGCAAACAGTCATTGAACATAGTACTTGTAGGCATTGTGGAGCAATTGTTCCTCAAAGTTCACAAGAGAATCAGTCAAGTCTGGTCTTGGCACTCTGCTGCTCCCCTTTTCCTGGGTTTCTCCCCTGTGTTTGTATCAGAGATTAGAAGACTGGCAGGCTAATGAGTGACTGCTGGGAGGGGGAAGCCAAGTAAAAATTAGGAGAGTTGTCCCCTGATGCAGTGCTACGCGAGGGTAAGGATGTGTGGGTGTGGATTTTAACCCCTTCATGACTGAGCTAGTTTTCAGTTTCTGTTCATAAATGACTGACACACCTTTTACATTTTTGCTGTGTGATTCTTCCACAGCAGTAATATACTTTCTTACTAAACGTACCAACTCATATTATATATTGTTTTTTTGAGGACAGATAGGGCTATATAATTATATCAAACATGTGTACTTAACGCCTCACTTAGTTTGAATAAAATATAAAAAAATGAGGAAAAAAACTAGAAGAAAACACTTTTTTTCACAAGTTTTGATTATTATTATTATTTTTTTTTAGAAATGTGTTATAATAATTATAGTATAACAAATATATTTATATATCATTTTTATTTTCCTAAGTAACTGCTGAGAATCAGTGGTTACCGGCATTACAAAGCCTGATATAACTCATCATGTACAGTGTACGTGGCCAGTCATATAGGCACTTCGTGACTGGACGTACAGTGTACGTCTCCCGTCACGAATGGGTTAATGCTAGGTATGCAGCTTCTTTAAAGTGCGGACCGGGGTGTGCGACGCTACTACCATACAGTGACTTAGTATAACATAAGAAATAGGAATGACAACTTGCCATAGAGCGAATGATGACGCGATATCATCGACGAGGGGTAGATGGATGGGAATCCTCCACTGATGGGAATGGTTTGCACTCACTTATGTGTGTGAACAGATATGGGGAAGGTGAGGCAGGCACAAATGGATACGGTCTGATTGATCCTGACAGCATCAATCGGCCTGTATCCATTCATGCCTGCCAGAATCAGCAGTCCCCTTCTATCTAGGACCCCTGCAATACACAGTACTCAGACCCAGGCTTTCACTGCCATCGAGCCCCCCACAGCCCCAATGGCAGTGAGCAACCCATACACCTCCTCACCTTCCCCCATATATGTTCACACACATAAGTGAGTGCAAACCCCAATTCCCAACCATCTACCCCTCGTCGATGATATCGCGTCATCATTCACTCCTTGGTAGGTTGTCATTCCTATTTCTTATGTTATACTAAGTCACTGTATGGTAGTAGCGCTTCTGTCCTCATTTTTCTGTTCTCAAGGGGGAAGCAAAGTAAGCTGCTAGAGAAAATGAAATAGTTTTTTTCTGTAAAGTTACAGGGATTAAGAACTGTACTCCACTGTGCATGCAGCTACAGAGGACAGGGAGTGCTTGTTTTAAAGCTCATTATTTGCTTGTTTAGAAAATGTCACTAGCCTGACCACAAGTCGTCTTTGCAGCTTTCCTGAAGCCACATTTGTGCAGTTATGTTTATATGTCTTATTCGTGGTTAAGTTGTGTAATTTGAATACACGTGAACACCAATGTCTCTGTATTAGAAATGAGTTGCAGTTTTCAATTTTTACCATCCATGCAAAGCACAAGGGGAATGTCTATGACCACTGTTTGCAGGGGCCCCTGTGACATACAGCTGTGCAGTCACTTACAAGCCCCCATCTTTCACCCCGAATAGCGATGGAGAATCACCTGCACACCATAGAGCGCTTGAACCAAACAAAATGTCCATTGGTGCCCAAAGTGACGACACGGATGGCGCCGTGCTACAGTCCAAGTAATCATAGAAGTCACCAGCACTCACTTGTAATGTGCAAAAAGCATAGCACGTTTATTGATACGCCACATGCGTCAAAAAGCCAACTTTTCGGGACCACGCAGGGTCCTTCATCAGGGCGACATTGTGACCACAATGTCGCCCTGATGAAGGGACCCTGCGTGGCCCCGAAACGTTCTCTTTTTGACGCATGTGACATCAATAAACGTGCTATCCTTTTTGCACATTACAAGTGAGTGCTGGTGACTTCTCTCTTTACCCATCTCTCACCCATCGCAATGTTACATATGCATTCCATGTAGCAGATGTTACCGATTAGGCAGGACATGTATTTATGAATCTCACTCTTAGAGATGTGCTTATATTAGCACTCTGCCAAGCTGCATTCTTGAACAGAAATTGGAGCAGGTAAAGAATTAAAATGGTGGTGCCATTTTCAAAAAACATTTTAGTTCAATTACATTACAGTATTTTCTAGATGCCTACAGTGGTGTTCAATTTTAGCTTTATTTATATAGTAACATATATTTTATAATGAAGGCTATAATCCCTAATAATTTATAAAAACTGGAGCAGACAGAATCTGGAGCAGTTGCCCATGGCAACCAATCAGCTTCTCTCTTCTGTTTGTTCAGTTAAGAATTGAAAATGAAAGAAAGACGCTGATTGGTTGCCATGGACAACTGCTCCAGATTTTATCTTCTCCAGTTTTGATCAATTCCGCTCTTTGTTTTTTACACATTTTTAGGTTCTTCCTCCACTGAGGGATTTAACCAATCGGCCAGAAGTTGGGACAACCGTACGGAACAAGCTGGTGCGCTTGATGACCCATGTGGACCTAGGAGTGAAGCAAATTGCAGCTGAATTTCTGTTCGTTCTCTGTAAAGAGAGAGGTAATTAAAGAAAAATGGTTGTGAACAAATTAATGTACAATCCAGGAGCCGGCTTTTAAAAAAACAAACCATAAAGCCAAGACTGCACAACAATGATAATGTCCTAGAGTCAGTCTCCAGATCTCAGTCCATTGTAGAAAATATGGCCTGATCTGATCCCTATGCAACCTGGCAGAGCTGGAGATCTATCCACACAGAATGTGGCTGTAATTGCTGTCAGATGTGCAGCCACTTAGAACTGAGTTGCATGGTGGTGAATATTTATGCAGTCATCCATTTTGTGTATTTTAATTGAAATTAATATACATAGATCCAGACTTCTTTCCATATGTTTAGCAGGCTATACCTTCAGGTTTACAAAACACAGAAAATCCCCAGCTCACCTGCGAGCTAGCCTGCAACCAAACAAATTGCCCTGTCAACAGTATGCGTTAAAATCAGAGGTTTTAGTTGCACAAACTTTTGGCCAAAAATATGCCAGCTGTCAATCACGCAGCTGGGTGGATGCAGACATCCGTCCCGGCTGCGGCGGTCTCAGTATACCGCGAGCTGAGCTTTGGGTCACGGGAGGATGCTAGTTTGTGTTCTCCCATGGCCCTTAGGAGAACTATGGAGAAAAACACTTACCCCATAGTTCTCCTTTAAAGTGGACCTAAACCCCATTTTACTAAAAATCACACTAGCATGCAGCTCTGCTCAAAATACCTTTCCCCGGGATTGCACAAGAGTTTGCAGTTTACAGATGAAACTTCCCAACAATGCAATGTGAGTTAACCTTCCTGGGCATGAACTCTTAGGCATGGGCTACATCACCTGAAAGTGGAAAAACAGTAATTGTAAGTAAAAGAAAAATATATTTTTATTTAACGAATGTAAGATGATTTCATCTCTTAAGTGCTACTGCAAGGGTTTAAATACCATGCCCTTGCAGCACATAGGAGATTCGGGCTGATGTTCTCACACTCAACTTCCCTGGTCCAATGCACCCTCGGAACTCTGCTCCGGAAGCTAGGTGGCTGTTGATTAGAGCAGTGTACAGGGGGCGTCTGATCACTGGGGTTGTGTGTGTGAGCAGCACTTCGTTAAAAATAAATGCAGCCTGACTGCATTACAGTAATAAATCAAGAAGGTTGAATTGTTCTTTATACCTACAATACCCGAGCCCTAAAACTTCAGCGAACACCAAACATTACCTTATAACTTCTTTACTGTAAAACTAAAAGTGATTGTTGCACTTAGTATGAATTTCCTTGCTTTTGGCAGTGGACAGCCTCCTGAAGTATACTGGTTATGGAAATGCAGCTGGGCTTCTTGCCGCCCGAGGTCTCTTAACTGGTGGGAGAGGTGATCACTGGTATTCTGATGATGAGGATTCTGACACTGAAGAATACCTCCAGGCAAAACCAAAGTAAGGAAGTGTGGAATATGTATTGTAGCTGTTGTCTGAACTCGATGGTTTTATCACCTTTTATGTGCTGGAAATGGAGGTGCACTAACAGCAGCCCGGGGATGTACAAATATGCATGTTGATTTGGGTGAGTGGGAGCACCCTGTAAACACCCCCGACTCCAGCTGATCTGGGGTAAACCTGCTGTTTTTGGTTGGAAGGTTTCCACTTAGCAAGTGCATAAAAGTATTTTATATCTTTTACATCTCGAGGCCAAATTTACACCTACAAAAAAAGATTGAGACATAAACTAAACCCCTTAATTTTTGTAATCCAGAGATTTGTATTTCACCAAACTCATCCCCTTGTGTTTCAGCATAAATCTAATCACTGGTCATGTGGAGGAACCAATGGCGAACCCAATTGATGAAATGACAGAGGAGCAGAAGGAGTATGAAGCTATGAAACTGGTCAACATGTTTGACAAACTGTCCAGGTACAGTCATCAGCAGCCTTTGTACAGTCTCTTGTATCTTGAAGACCATTAGCGGTCAACTTCTTTAAGTTTTAAGTTTATTTATTGCTACAGAAACCAGTCAAGGACAGTGGACATCCTACAGGATAGGGTCATAGATGCTGCATATGTTGTTGGAGACTGGGGATATGCTACACAAATTGATCAGAGACCGGGGACATGCTGCACAAATTGATCAGAGACCGGGGACATGCTGCACAAATTGATCAGAGACAAGGAGAATGCTACGGGAGATGATTAGAGACAAGGGACATGCTACGTGCTACAAGAGGTAGTCAGGGCTGGATATATGGTACAGGAAACGGTCAGATCCTTGGGACTTGTTACATGGGACTGCTAGAGATCCCTGCCATTACAGACCCCTTGCAAATCAATGCTCCTACATTTGAGCTTCCTAAAGTACTCTTTAAACTTACTGGCACCACATTTGATATTCCTCCCAGCAAATTCCATTGTAACAGATTAGAAAAAATAAATAAATAAAAGGCATGGACAGCATGGAAAAAGTAGGAATGTGTAAGAGGAATATCCCAAACCATTTAACTAGCAGAATCTAGTATAATTATTTTTTTCCCTTCGCTGGCCTTAAAAAAGAGCTATGGCCCAACCTTTTTTTGGCATAGTTCTCTTTTAAACTCAGCATATAGTCTGGATACACCCCACTTCCTGATTGACAGCTGGCTCTGCCTCTCTAGAGCCAGAGGCAGCTGTGCCAGTCCCCCCACCCAATTTGTCCCTCCAGTAAGCGCTGGAGGAACGGAGAGGGGAGGGGGAATCTCCACGGTAAGTGGTGACTGACAGTCACTGCTCTCTGCAGGGAGATGCTCAGGGACTGAGTGATTGATGGTATGTGATCACTCAGTTCCCGATCAATAGAGCTGACACGTGACAGCTTCAGTGTCACACGTTGGCTCTGATTATGGGGATGAGTGTATTTCACTCTCCCTGCAATTCTCCTTTTACTAAATGCCTAGTCTGGGAAACATTTATTACTGTCTGCTGGGGCTTGATGGCATACAAAATAGAACCAAAGAGCCACAGGTTGGGCACCGGGGGAAAGACACTGAAGGGACGTGAATTGCCCATATCAAGATAGCTCTGAAGATTTCAGGCAGCTATGCTACCAGTGTTAGAGAAAAGCGTATCAAAGCACTTTAATGAATACACAACTGTACTATGGGGTGCTTATTATTTCCTTTGTGCATTAACTTGTCATAATTTAGATTGGGCTGCCAACACAAGTCAACAGAACAAACATCAGCACTATTTTTTTCCTAAATTCAGTGCACCGCAGTGGACCGTGTGGTACATCAGCACCTACGTTAGGGTGCCATGCTCTGTCTCCCAATTGTGATTTTAATGGAGACTACAAATGGCTGGTTCAATACCCATTACATAGGCATGGTTCACTCTTGTCACTGTCAATATACCCGCCCTGAGAAATTACATGCAGCCATAGGCAGGGTGCATGCATGTAGACAGGAAGTGGCTGCAGGAGATCAGCAGTACTGATACGTAACAAATTATTAAAGGAGAACTATGAGGTGAGTGCTTTCCACTCACCTCATAGTTCTAGCCGACCTGTGACAATGAGACTGTCACAGGTCGGCTCAGTAGATCGGGAGGTGAGCGAACACATAAATAGGATACTGCGAACTGCGGCGTCTCAGTATACCGCAAACTACAGCTCGCAGTATACTGAGCCTAGGGTGACGGGAGGACGCTAGTTTGTGTCCTCCCGTTACCCTAAGGAGAACTATGGGGAAAAGACTTAACCCCATAGTTCTCCTTTTTAATAAAAGGTGCACAAATTTATTATCATTTTTTTTTAAATCTATTATGCAGAATGCTTTACCAAAATGGCATTCAGTTAGGGTTTGCATGTAGTTTAAACTGAAAAATAGGGGTATGACTATGGCCCTCTCAAGACCGTTTATGAATTTGTATAACAAGTGATTCTGAATGCAGAATTTCTATATTACAAAGGGATCCAGTTAAGGTTTTGTGCTGTCGTCCAATCTTTTGTTGACATTTGGAATCCTACAGTGGAAGCCTCCGGTCCAATTATCCCGGCCTATGTTGTGTGATATATTCAGTAAAGCGGAGCGTATATAAGAGAGCGAGCGCCAGCCAGCTCATTAAAAACACATAATTACCAGCTAATTGTTCGGGCAATGCTGCTCCCGCCGCTTCTGCTCCCTTTTGTAGCCGCTGACCAAACAAAATCACGTCACAGAAAGCCGACAAAGTATTGTTGGAATTCAGACTTCAATTAACAGAAAATATTAATGGGCAAGGAACACAGTCTTGTGAAACAAGGGCTTCTGGCTGAATAGTGTTTGTTTCTCCGGCGAATCATTAATGTCCTAATGAAAAAAGCTGCCTTTTGTGCCGGGCTGCGAGGGCGAAGACTCGCTGAGGTAATACATCGATTTGCAGCTAGTGATTAAATTAAACCTGTGCAGGGCCTGCAAGCTGGCTAGGTGAGTGGCTATGTCTAAGGAGATGTGTAAGCAGGTGATGGAATGCAACTTAGAAGAACAATCAACTCAGTTAATTAAAAAAAGGTTGTTTTTTTTCAAAAGGGAAACAGTATTTCTATAAAAATGCTTTAGAGGTTGATATGTGTTCAGGTTTCATGTGACTAATCTTAAAGTGTATCAAAACCCAGAATGTAATATAGTGCAGTTTACCAGTCCTTAGATGTAGTGACTGCATTAGTCTTCTTTTTTAAGTTTTTATTTTTATTAATTTATTAGCTTTATTTTCACCCTGAAATCCTGTAAATAACACACTTCCTGTCCCTTCATGGCTACACTCACTTCTTTACTGTATCTATGGGGAAGCCATGGTTGTCACCCTGGTAGGACTTCAAACATGCCTTTTTATCTTCATTACATCATGGATCAATGGGATAGTTTACAAAAGAAAGATGGCTGTTTTTGCTGTCATTTTATCTCCGAGAGAGTTACCAGTATTTGGCCTATTACTAGGACTATTTTTCTTGCAGGATCAACAGGTATTTTCTCTCTTACTGTCCTTAGCCTGAAAAAAGAAAACGTATGCAACCAACACATCTAAGGACTGAGCTGGTCACCACATTCCATGAGCACACCTAGTTGCCTAGCTTACCGTGAACCTGTTCTGATCCGGGGCCACCTACATTTGCTATAGGTGTCCTCTGTTCGGGGTTTGTATAAGTAGATCTGTTATGTAGTTACTGCATTCTTGTCATATGCTGCATACATTTAAGAGAACTGCACCCCAGTTCCTTTTGTTTTCGTGCATAGTTGAGTTGCTTAGCCTTGTTCCCACGTCGGAGGTATGGCTTTTTGGCCCCAAGGCCACAGAAAAAGGGCAGCGGGTGCTCTGGATTGATGAGTCAAAATGTGAAATCTTTTGCTGTAGCAGGAGGCAGTTGTTTTGCTGAAGGGCTGTGGAGCGGTACAATAATTGAGTGTCTGTGGGCAACAGCGAAGCATGGTGGAGGTTCCTTGCAAGTCTGGGGCTGCATTCCTGCAAATGGAGTTGGAGATTTGGTCAGGATCAATTGTGTCTTCAATGCTGAGAAATACAAGCAGATACTTATCCATCATGCCATACCATCAGGGAGACGTGTGATTGGCCCCAAATTTATTCTGCACCAGGACAACGACCCCAAACATACAGTCAATGTCATTAGGAACTAACTTCAGTGTAAAGAAGAACAAGGAGTCCAGGAAGTGATGGTTTGGCCCCCCCACAGAGTCCTGATCTCAACATTATGGAGTCTGTCTGGGATTACATGGAGTGTGTGTGTGTATTGTAAATAATAGGAATGCACCGAAACATATTGGCAGAAAATGCCATCTTTCGGCCGAAATTGTTGTGCATCCCTGTTTTCTCTCCTCCCCGCTGCTCTGTGTCCCCCTCATACAGCGCAGTGTCATGGGGGGGAGGAGAGAAAGTGTCACAGGAGAGTGATGTGAGCGGCCGGCGTGTCACAAGAGGCCGAGCTCTGCTCCCGCCCGCCCTGCTCAGCCTCCTGCGACAGATTAGGAGAGCGGTGTGGGGGCGGAGACAGCTGTCACAGGATGCCGGGCCGGCAGTGTGGGGAGGAGAGCTCGGTGTCCTCTGACAGCTGACTCCACCGTTCGCTCAGACTCCTGTGACAGCTGTCAGGATGGAGAGCGAGTGATCAGTGATCGCTGAGTGTTTGTAGATAATTGAGGACATGGTATGGTTACTATATCCTCAATTATGAATGAATGGGAAGTGATCTACATCATCTCCTGTTCATTCATGATTGTGGTTATAGTAAACATACTCTGTCCTCATGGTATGAATGAACAGGCACACTGCGTATGAAGGCTTCCTTTTCATTTATAACAGGGGATGCAGAAAAAGAGATAATAAGGGAAAGGGAAATATCAGCGGTCTGTTTAGACTCCCAATATTTCCACAGAGCTCCCAACAGTAAAGTAAAAAAATTGAAATATTTAATTAAAAAAATAACTAAATTAAAAAAAAATGTAAAAGGTTAGAAATGTTTTTTTCGGATTCATCCTGACATTTTTTGTAATTTTCGGTTTCGTTTTTGAAAATTTTGTTTCGGTGCACCTCTAATATATAATACACTCACGGTATATATGGTAGAATAAAAATTGTAAATATGCCCCCACCCACATAAAAAAAATCATACATACAGTGCTGCATGCCTGAGATCCAAAGCCATCCTGTGGCTGAACACATTGGACATAGTCACCTTCAATGCGAGCAAATGCACTTGGCGCATCCAAGTAGTACACAGCATTACCAGTCCACGGTCGGCACTCTCTTTTATAGTTCGATAACGTTGGAAATTAATTTATTGCGCTCATTTATTAGTTTTTAAATCAATAATTAAGGACTACCTAATGAGGCAGTGGCTTGTGGGCTAGATATAATTGGATTGACGATGGAGAGCTGTTGGAAGCTTTAAAAGGATTAAAATGATTGTCAGCTCTGTAATTAAACTGTCGCGGACAAAAAGCTACAGAAAGAAGGTTGACTAATTCCTTGTGAATCGAGCAGGTCTCAAGCACCACTAGAGGATGTGCAGGCACAACCTCACCTACATTATTTTCCGTTTCCTAATTAAATCAAAACTCGACATCTCCTGTTTAACTGAATGGGAACTATTTGCTGAACTGGTGCTGAGTCTCAGGCAGTTCAGTCTTTTTTTTTTTTTTTATGGAATAAAATCACAGACAAAAGCGAACTTGTATTTACCGCAGCGTCCTTGCGTCCTTTTCCAGCACTCATTAAACGTGGACTTCGGCGCTTTCACTTTAATTGGCAGACGGCGACTGAGAACGAGCCGCATCTATTCTTTGCATTATTATGGCCCTTCAAGGTCAACTTTATTTGTTAAACATTGAGCTGGAATTAATAAAAGGGGAAAATATTTGTATGCCGCCCCTGTCTGGGAGCCGTTGCATGTAATCCTAACGCTGAATAGAATTTTATTTTTTGTCTTCCAGGGAAGATATTATTAAACCGATGGGCGTGAGAGCAGATGGGACGATGGCACCATTGGAAGAAGCTATACACTGCACACAGATGCCCGAGCCGGAGAGTTCAGATTCAGACTAACGCAATCTCCTGTGGTTTTTTTAAATTTTGTTTTTGATATCTATTTATACTCTTGATAAGTCAGAACTTATTTTGTCTTTGAGAAGTAATAATAAGGTATATACATTTTTTTTTGTTGTTGTTGTTAAATTTCCACAAACTTAAAGTACTGTCCAGTTACATTTATAAGCTGTTTATAAGAAACATAAAATCGTTCTTGTAGGGGTGATGGCAGATGGGTGTTTCTGCAAGCTGTGAATATTTTAAAGCAAAAGCCAATGGCGTGATTCATCCATCGCTGTGAATATTTTAATGAAAACATATGAGGAGATGAACCTATTTCCAAGCAGAAAATAGAGACATTTTAAAGCTGAACTTCGAGGAAATTTCAAAACTAACTGTGCATTGGGGGATTCTCCCACACTGCAAGGGTTAAATGCTCTTTTTGTCTGGTGTACCATTATAGTAATGTAGCGTTAGAAGATGAACCACGTTACCCAGGGTACCACATCCAGGTAATAGTATATACTTTGGACAAACGTTGTTGGAAATAACGGACTTTTAAAGTGATACTAAACTCAGGAGTTAAAGTGACATTAAACCTTTGTTTTTTGTATGCAAGGGAGGCACACATGGTATGCATTTAAAAAAAATAAAAATGTAATTCCCTAGTTAATGGGTCCCTGCATCGCTCTCCTCCCGGCCCCCTGCACTGGTGCATCCATCAGCACGTTCCCAGCCGTGCCCGTAAGTAGCTGTGTGTGTCCATAGACACACGCAGCCTTGCGGCAGGCCACGCCTCTCCTCCCAGCAGGTTGATTGACGGCAGAAGGAGCCTGTGGCTCCTCTGCCCACAGTATCCCCCCCTGAAATCCAGGAAGTCCGGGGAACAAGGATCGCTTTGGGGACAGTCAGCGGTGACACAGCTGTGCACAGGTAATTGTGGGGGAACTTGGACACTAAACGTTTTTTACCCTAATGCAAAGAATGCATTAAGGCACATGTGTCAAACTCAAGGCCCAGGGGCCGAATCTGGCCCACCAGGCCATTTCCTAGACTTCTACTTTCAGATCTAGGTATTATGTTATTACTAAAACCAGTGATAATTGAATGCAGAGGCAATTATGATAAAGATTAGATACATTTATATATTCTTAAAGATACCTTTTGAGGGAAACCATAATGTTGATGCGGCCCACGATTAAATTGAGTTTGACACCCCTGATTAAGGTAAAAAAAAACGACCAGCCTTTATTACTATTTTAAACCTTAAAAATACATTCAGGTACCCTAATTATTATTAACAAAAATGTATCTTATTTGTGTATCACTCGGCTGTAGATCCTCAAATCATCTCTGAATTGGTGCTGACACTGTCCTTCCTTCTGGAGGGGGGATACTTTTGTTCCCCATGGTCCCTGTGTGTGTTGTAAAGTAGCCACCGCTCCAAGCTCACTCCTGCGATGGATTACAATCTCATGTTTTAGTTTACTCATTTGTACTGAGATTGTAGTCTATCATGGAAGCAAGCTTGGTGTGGTGGCTACTTTACAACACACACAGGGACCATGGGGAACAAAAGTATCCCCCCTCCAGAAGGAAGGACAGTGTCAGCACCAATTCAGAGATGATTTGAGGATCTACAGCCGAGTGATACACAAATAAGATACATTTCTGTTAATAGTTCAGGTACTTTTGATGCATTTTTAAGATTTAACTCCTGAGTTTACTGTCACTTTAAGGTACCCAAAGATTGAGTTTAGAATAAAAACAAACTTTATTTACACTTTATACCGTTAAAAAAATTGAATTAGGAACATATAGCACATTAAAGGCTTCTTTACAATTCATGAGTATCTCATTACCTTCATCGATTACCTCAATGTATCTAATGCAATATAATTGCATACTTTACATCCATTGATTCTTCAAGTTTCAACACATTTTTACAGTAGAGGTAACTGGCCGATGGGTATACATGTTCTATGCATTTCACGGACCCAACGCTTCTTCAGGAGCTTATGAGCTCTTCTAAACATATAGGAAATAAATCAAATCTATTCAACATGTAAGTATAGTTGTAGTCAATAAATAACATTATAGCATAGTCATATTACCATCAATTGTCTTACTTCTATAGAGCTAGTGTACCATTAAAAAGCAGTTTTACTTACCTCATCCCTTACATCTGCAGGTCCCCCGAAGCAACTTTGCTTTTTTGCCGCTTCCTTGGTCGCAGGCACTCTGATGTCATCACATACAATGCATGACCAGCAGTCCTGCATTGTAAGTGAGGACATACACAACCTGTAGCGTCAGAGATAAGAGGAGAGTGCCAGTTGCTGGGGAAGGGACAGAGTGATAAAGTAAGTAATATTATAGTGTTCCTCTAGAAAAAACGAGCACTTACCTTTGCAGCGCAGGTGGAGCTACACTGCAAGGGTAGTTTTGACATTTCCCTGGGGGTTCAGCTTTAAAGTGACAGTCGTTTATGTGCGGGATGCAGCAAGGAAGGGTTTGAGTCCAAATCGGCTTTCTATTGCTGTCCCTACTGGGGGGATTCTCCTCAATTCTTGACAGTGGAGCAGAGAAGGGTTTGAACTTCTGACAATGTTCTTATTACTGTCTGTGCCTTCCCGATCCCGTGCCAATCTCCTTTCCCATTTCTTGTAGCACAGGGACAGGAAGTGAGAGAAAAATCTCCAAAAAACACAGACTTTTGAACTCTTCCCCGCACTATCCAAGAAGCAAATGGTTTAGGCTTTAAACATTGCTCATTGTCTCAAACAAGCTTGTGGAAAGCCTGAATCCTGGAAGAAGATTGTTTGAAGGTTTATCCAGGGCTTCCATTAAGATCTGAAACTGAAGGGTGTTTTAAAGCCTTCAAGGTTATTGGCCTTTTGAAGTACTTTTCTATTTTGCTTGCTAAAAGCACAGCGCTGTGGCCAAGCATCTACGAGCCAAGATTAAAGCTGAACTCAAGGCAGACATGAAAAATGGATGCAGCTCTGTATTCAATAATACAACATGAAATGTATTTTTCTTCTTATGTATGCTGTGTAACTGGCTGGATTTCGCTTAGTATCAGTCTCTTGTACAGTAGAGCTCAGACAGATGAAGAAGCAGCACAAGAAGCCAGTTAGGCTGTACTGCAGTGTTTATGTGCAAATAAGTAGCATGCTGATAGAAGGAGAGAACCGTGTGAGAGAGTGTGCTGCTTTTCCTTTTCCTATTTATGTACCGGCTGGGGGAAAGACTAGACCTGTAAGGGTTATGGAACTGCAGCAAAAAAAAAAAAAACATGTCTCCTGCCTGATGAGTGTAAATCTCAATACTGGATGGACAAAAATACAAATCTTTAGCAGATACAACAGATACCATGTATGTTTTGGTTTTTTCTTTTTTTGCGATGTATATAGCTGTTTGCCTGGAGGATAGCTTCAACAAATGTGAGGCAACAGAGACTTACAGTTGTAAGGTCTCAATTCCTGACATAGTACTATGGCTACTTGAGTTGTATAGAGCAAAAGGTACTGCAGTTAGAGTGGTGTCACAAGGGGGGTGCGGCCCTCACTGGTTGACACCACAATGACTGACAGGCATTTTGGTGTCACCCCCACTGAACAGTTGGGCACCGAGAGCCCGACAACTGCACAATAGAGGAGGGGACCTGGCGGCATACCTTATCCCTCCAGCTGAAGCCCCCTTCTCTCTCTGCGGGCGTCCATTACTGAGATGGCCACCATGCGTGACACTGAGGACGCCTCTGCCAGCTTCTGCTTCATTCCCTACATGTTTCAGTCCTATATTGAAACAGAGTGACAGATCGAGTGTTGTCCAATGAGAAAGTGGCTTTTTCAGACATACCTGAAATGAGATTGTGTTCCAGCGGAATAAAATGGTGGAACATATCAATCATTCTATATCCTCTTGTAGTTAGATTTATAGGATGTAGCAAGTACAGATGTTTTTATATAACAACAGCAGGTATAGTAAAGTCATTTGACTTTTGAACCATGGTGTTCTTTTAATATGGAGAAACACTGGGCAGTTCATGGTTTGGCATACAGTGTTCCATGCTGAGTAGCAAAATGCTGTGGTTGTCACTTCTGAGAACTGCACAAACACCCATCAGCCATCCGCCAAATAAAGACATCACCCTCTTCTATTAGGAGAGAAATGTTTGCTCATTCCCGATCTTATCTGAGATGAAGCTGCATAATCGGGCAGTGGGCTTTAAATGCTGTATGTTGGACTTCCCTGATCAGTATTAAAGCCGATTGGGCACTTGATTAAAAGAATAAAAAAAATAAAAAGCCCAGCCTTTATCCAAAAGTTAATCCTTACTGTCCTGCTAGCTGCAGATCTTTGCCCCCTCGAAGAGCTACAGCGGTTTAAACAAAACCTTCTGCATCCGACACATTTCTGGAAGTGTCGGGCGCCTGCTCTCTTGCTGGACGCTGTAGTTTGATCCACCGGCCTTCATGTCACTACTGTATCTTGTAGCAACGTAAGGGCTGGTATATGGAACCAAAGAGCTCAGTCGGGACCAGCCATTAGACATTTGAAGCTGATCTTCAGCTCCTAAAGAGGGTAAAAAATTGCAGCAGGACCGGGAGTATTAACTTTTTGCTTTACAGGAAGGCCTTAAAAAAAATTCCTAGTCATTGTTATGAAGTTCAGGTATCTCATATACCTGCAGCAGGGTCCAAGCCCTTTTTCTACCCTGAATGCCAGGTTGGTCTGATGGGCAAAGCTCCAACAGTTCCTGGATCAAGCTTGCTACCTTCCAACCATTACTATTGGTTCAATATTATGAAGGGATACCTCATTAGCCAATAGCACTGAGTGGGAGGCGGGCAAGCCTCTTGGGGTCTGTACTTTATGCTTAGCAGATTCAAAGCACCTTTTGTAGTCTTTACAAAATCTTCCGCTGATGCAGGAGAGTAACTAAAGAACCACTAAACCGTAAAGTAGATCTAAACCCTAACCCTCCCCGCCTACATTCTCAAATAAGCTTTAACATATCATCATTCCAAAAGTGGTTTCCAATCTTTTAAAGCTGCGGTTTTCATTAAAGTAATACCTGGTGCTCATGCCACAAAGGTCCTTTTTAGGCACTCCCGGTCCTAGGGTGACAACATGAGACTGTCGCAGGTCGGCTCAGTAGATCAGGAGGTGAGGGAACACATACCGGGTTCCCTCACCTCTCGATCCTGTCACGGCTCTCTGCCGTGACAGGGGGAGGGGCTGGATTCACCTCTCCCCGCTCCGATCTGCCAGCGCTGGCTGGCGGAGGGGGCGGGTACAGCTGGCTCTGCCTCTAGATAGGCAGAGCCAGCTGTCACTCACGCAGCTGGGCGGATCCCGTCATCTACGTCGGGATCCGCTCCAGGTGCGGCGTCTCAGTATACCGCGAGCTGCAGCTCGCGGTATACTGAGCTTTGGGTGACGGGAGGACGCTAGTTTGTGTCCTCCCGTTACCCTAAGGAGAACTATGGGGAAAAACACTGACCCCATAGTTCTCCTTTAATAACATTCGTAATTGCACTCCATTCATAAAAGGAAAAACGAAAGAACATTTATAGATATTAGCAGTGCAAACAGCCCTGCAAATTGTTTATAAATAAACTCCTAAGTATACTCCAGGTATAGTTTAGGTCAATTTTAAAACCATTTTGTCTTGAAAGAATATATGCAAATGCATGGTACATTTACGTCATTTTAATAGCTTTACATTCAGAAACTTGTCTTATTAGTATCAGTGGGGACTACATGCTTAGCACGTGGCAGTAGGGTCAGGATTGCACCATACACGTGTGCAATCTTTTATATAGGTGTAGTACACTAGGGCTGCAGGTAACGATTATTTTCATAATCGATTAGTTGGCCGATTATTAAGTTCGGTTAATCGGATAAAAAAAGGCTCCAGTGATGGACTACTAGTTTGTGGTGAGATTGTAGTCCATCACGGAAGCAAGCTTGGCACGGTAGAAGTAAAAAAAAGAGTGTGGTGTGCAATATAGTACACAATACAGCGGCGCAGTGCAGAATACCAGCAGCTATAGAGGAATGTAGCAATACTACATATGTACTATTGCTGGCATTTATACACTGTATTACCATATAACACATAGATCCAGCCACCCAAGCTAAGGTCCACCGGAGTATAGCAGATTGTGCAAGCAGAATATGAAGACACTCAGCATATCACTAAGTATTAAGATAAATTGAAGTCTTATAAACATTACACAGATAGTAAACCACATATGGGGCCATGTAGTAACTTTATGACCTGGGATCCCCTTGTCTAAGCATCACTCCAGTGTGCAGAAAATCTGAGTTTATGGAAGTCATTGTGTGCATAGATCTAGGTTTGCTCCTCTCCTACCTGATAGGGCTGTAGTGCTGCGACATGCTCACCCCATACCCTAAAGGTCTCTCTTTGCCTGTGCTATAGACAGTTGATGGCTATAGTGTTGATAGTTTGACTATAATACTTAGTCATGGCCCCCGAAACAATTATAAACTTCCCTCCAGTGTTCATTTCTTTCATGCTCTAGGTCTGTGACTCGTACCTCAGCATAACCAGGCAAGTAGTATTTTCAGAATAAAGATGCCAGTTGACTATCTGCACCTTCAGTATTTTCACCAAGCATTCTGCAAGTGAAGTCAGAATTCCCAATTGGTATATTTGTTCCAGGTCAGCAACTCCGTGTTCATCACTATAAACTGCTGGCCAACTAGAATTTTTTTTTATAGGGGTCAGCAAAGCAATCTACATATTCTCTCAGTACAGGTCTCCTTTAAACACAACTCCTGTAATTTATTCCAGAAGACTGAGGAGGACATAGTGTAGGGTGTCATGGACCTGCCCACTGAGGGAGCATCACCATGGCACCCAGTCCTCAATGCAGTGATACAGAGCCATCAATAGTGCTCTCTCGGTCATTGGGGAATACCCATCACTTGGCTAAATGTTACATTTTCTGCCATCATCAAACCCCTAAACCACCCTATTGCCCTGTACTGATGATCATTGGTTGCTGTCACTGTCCATGATCCACAATGAGTGCAGCAACCCACCCTCATAAGCATAGACAATTTTAAGGTATTGTGAGGTTTGCTTGACTGACTTAATGCTAACCTACACAGGCAAATGTTACATATAAAACCGCACTGGCTTTAGTGTATGTTAAAGTCTTATTATACCTTCATTGCAGTATTGCCATTGGTACCAATAACAAGTGTGGCAAGGTAGAACCCATTCTGATTGCATATTCCGGCAGTGTAAAAGGTCTTATACCTTCTAGTGGACCAATCTGTGCCGTTTCCTGGGTCTTTTCGGAGCTTGTTATGAACGGCATTTACAGTAAACCTGCAGATACTTTTTAGACTATGTTTACAGGATTCATGGTGACGTAAAAGTCAGCATGAGAGGAAACCTTCTCCCACCATTCCTCCATGCAGTGCTGGGACTTCAGCAACTTTTCGAAAGGCCAAAGCATAGCCAGGTTTGGGAGGGGGCTCCTTATAAACATTCTCAGAAGCCAATAGAATTTGCCAGGCTAAGTAAGGTCAGGGTAGTGACAGGTTTTCTTTGAAGGGCACCAACTCAAAAATGATCATTCTGGCAGGTTCAGTCATCCACCAATGCAACTTTGCTCAGAGTGCATGTAGCACAGTGGACCATATGCATCCCTTTGCTAAATGATGGCTATGGATGGCCTAATTGATTTGGCCTTCATTGAAGGGAGTCTCAATTTTCATCATGTGGATTGCATAATCAAAAAATTAACATGATGAAAAAACAAAACAAAGCCAGGTCATTGACTGCTACCACTGGTTTTCTTCCTTGGTAAATATAGTTTTCTGTATCCCTTGTAAAATAATACAAAATAACCTAACCTTCATGAGCCAATTAAAAGCTGAACTCTAGGCAGATATAAATTCAAAATATTACAGCTCAGTTATCAGTAAAGCATCATTTTATATATTTTATTTTTAAATGAAAGCCCTGCGAGTACCTGAATCTGATTTGGTGTCAGGCTTGTGCAATCCCCTCTAGAGCAAAGCTTAAGATGGCCATAGACCGTAAGGTAAGATAAGTTGATTCCCCCATCCACACTAACCATAGATTGAGGAAACGCCTCTGTCAGATTTTGTATTCTGACAGCAGGTGTCCGCAGTCACTGATCGGATGACAATTCTCCACCCACATCCAACAAATGTCAGTTGAAAAACTGATTTTGGTTGAGCCGGGTGGTGCTAGCGGGTCCACCCACAGATCAGTTTTCAGCCAGTTCAGCAGAAAATGGATGATATTCGATCTGTGTATGGCTAGCTTTAGATTGGGAGAGGACGATTCAACAGAAGTAGCCTATCAGCTGTGCTGCAGCACTCATAAGGCAGAGTGGAGAAGAAAGCAGAGTAAAACATGAGCTTATCAGTCTACTGCTTCTCTTTTCACTGTTTAGTCACAGGCTGGAGGAGGGACAAGACCTGTAAGTGTTACTTAAATGCAGAAGACAAAACTCAGGTCTTCTGCTCTGCCAGGGCTGTGTGAAGCTCATGACTATATGGGCCGAGATGAAAGACCCTTTGGCAGGTGAATGAGCTCCTATATACTGTAAGTATTTCATCTCCAATTTTCCTGAAGTTCAACTTAAAAAAAAAAAAAGTTGACTTCCTCATTGACGTCAATGCATTTTACTAAAACACCTGGGTTTTTTTGCAAAAGTTTTGGCAAACGGTTTATTTCTTCCATTCATCTGTAATAAACACAAATGGCAATCTTCACCTGTAGAGTACGATTTACTGTATGCAGAATTCAGAGGCAGATAGACCCTATTACTGCGTGGTATGTAGTCTGAGCATGGCTGCCGAAGGGGACTGGAGCTGGGATCTCTGGGGAGGACTTTCCACTGGGGTCACCAATGTCACATCCACCCAAAACTAAACTGTACATCTTGGGTAAACGTATACTTTAAATTCCAATTGTGAATTGTTCGTTGACATTTGCTGGGGGAAGGAGGAGACTGGAAAGCACGATAATGTTATGATGTTCCATTTAATAAAAGGCATGAATTTGTTTTATGAATTGTTCCTGCTCACCTGTCAGAATAAAAGCATGGCAGTTTCTTTTTAACAGCTTTTGTATTCTTTTCTAGAATATTTTATGCTTACTATAAAAAAAGGTAGGGTGGCTTAATGGGACCACATCCTGATAAATTAATTTAGCTTAGGGCAGGAAACAGAATTTTAGATGTGCCCACCACTTACAAAGAACTGCACATGAGAATGGTGTAGTCTGTTTTTATCCACTGTTAATAAATGTATTTGGAAAGAATATCACTGCCTGGCCAAAAGAAAAGCCACCACCTGGATTTAGCTAAGCAAATAGGTCAGGGCCTCCCATTGGATAAGTTATTATCTGGGGTTGCTTCAGTTGGTCAGGTCTAGGTTCAGCAATGTTATGTGCTCAGTAAATGGGGTCAGCTGCCTATCTGAATGACAAGGTTTTTCCCATCAGTTCATTTTTTGTTCCATGATGGCACATTGGGCATATTCCAAGATGACAATGCCAGGGTTAATCGGCTCAGATTGTGATAAAGTGGTTCAGGGAGCACGAGACATCATTTTCACACCGCAGAGTCCAGACCTTAGAATCTTTGGGATGTGCTGGAGAAGACTCTACACAGTGGTCCGACTCCCATCATCACCACAAGATCTTGGTGAAAAATTAATGCAGCTCTGGTGGAAATAAATGTGACATTGCATAAGCTTATAGAAACAATGGCCATGTGAATGTGTGCCCTAATCAATGCTAAAATGGCATATTCGTATGTGTGAATTTTTTTTGGCCAGGCAGCTCATATATTGTCATAATTGGGTACCATAAAAAGGTCTTGTTTTCTGTCCTAAGCTAGATTGTTTGATACACCAAGGTGCTGTAGCAAGTTTAATGTAATGGTATACATCTAACTTTGATTGAATTTGTAGAAGAAAAAAAAAATGTATTCATAGTTTGGGTCATCTTCCCTGGGGGAGAAATTAAAGTCCATACATTTTATCTTTGCGCCAGCTAGGGTGGGGCTTTAATTGGTAGTTTTTCAAAGATAGAAAAGAAATCCAAAAACAGGTTACTCCATCAATGCTAAACAGCGTGTATGGACGAATCTCCCCTTGCGGCTATAGAATACATGAACAGAGACTGCAGCTGCTTGGCTTTGGTCACTGTTTAGACAAGCAATTGTCAGCCTGCCTTCTTTGTTTGGTTGCTGGCTAGGTAAAGCCCATTATAATGGGGTTGAAATACTTCCCTATAGCCAATATTGGTTCCTACTGCTGACATGCAGCAACATTCTTCTTTGACACCCCCTTCTTACAGCCACAGCTAAGGGCAGGAGTATAAGGAATAGATATTGGAGGTGTGCCTCTGAGCCCCCAATTATTCCCCCTACCTTATACAGGCATAAGGAGGAACTGGCAGGAAAGGCGGCAGCTACATGCCACTGGAGGCATCGGCTTTTATTAGTTTCCTGTGCCACCCGTCTACTCTTTGGACTACTGGTTCCTACCCTCCTAAGATAAGCCACCTAAATGGCCTCCTCCATCTCCGGTTTAGAAGTATTATGTAAAGCCTGATTGACCCGACAGCACATGCCCCCCCCCCCATTTAAAATGAGATGTCCTGCACTTATACTGGCTGTATTTTGAAATAAAAGGTGGACTTTCATACGTCAATTAAGTTCCAAATAGATATTGGAAACCGCGAGAATAAATAAAATGCTAATTAGGAAGGCAGTAGTTTTATTCAAATATACATTCACAATAAAAAACAATTAGAATACACATCTATAAAATGTTAAATAGTTACAATACACACATATATAAAAGTTAGGCTGATGCCAGACGGGCGACAGTCACTAGCGATCCTGCTGGTATGTCCCTGAAGAATCGCTCCCTCTGTGGCTGAGGCAGTGAGATGTCATCCATTGATAGAGAGCAAGATGCAGCACCATTCGGGGGCCGGTGCAGTGACAGAATGACAGCTCTCTGCTTCTGTCTACATTGGCAGCGAATCCATAGGGACAGACAAGCAGACTTCTTTAGCGATCCTGCCGCTGGCAATGTGTCTAGTGTCAGAATCGCCCATCTGACATCAACCTTAATCTAAACAAAGTCGATATTTACTGTAAAAAACACCAGAAGGTGGCTTGTTGGCTTTCAGGATAATATTTTTTCCAATCTGCAGCATCTGGATGACCCTCAGAAAAGATCAGGAATGATGGACGTCTACAAGGTAAAAAAAAAAAAAAAAAAAGTAAAACCGCAAAATCATTGAAAGTTGAATTTGACTTATAAAATACTTATGTTATGTGGACATCTAGAAAAGGTTCATTGTGGCCATCATTACCCTGAACAAAATGTGTCTGGAATTCCACTTGAAAACAATAAATAAATCAGTGTGCTTCCTGGTAGGTCAGGATGTCCAGGCTCTCTTGTACCTATAGCCACATAGTTGTATATCGGCAGTGCGAGATCTAGGGCAGCCCTGTTCCTACAGCCTTATAATATTGAGTCACCCCAGTCTTAAAATGTTAAATAAAAAAAAAAAAGTGTGGTCCCCCATCACTAGATCAATACTAAATCCTGGACAGGGGTCTGGTATGGAATTTATATTTACCCCCAGGTAGGCATGCTAAGATAGAAAGGCAAAAAAAACTGTGTGTACCTTGCTCTTCTCTCTGACACGCTGTCACAGGAGGTTGATCGAGCAGTGTAGAAAGGAAAGCCAAGCCTCCTGTGACAGCGCTGTCTCCGCCCCCACACCGCTCTGCCGGACTGTGATAGGCGGCTGAGCGGTGTGGGAGGAGACGCCAGCCGCTCACTGCGCTCTCCTCTCGCAGCACTCAGCCGGCTATCACAGTTTCTCACCTCCCGGCTGGGACATAGAGCAGCGCCCAGCGGGGAGGAAAGAAAGCAGGGATGCGCCGATGTATCGGTAGGAAAATGGCACATTCGGCATTATGTTTCGGCGGCCGATATATCGGTGCATCCCTAATGTAAAAGCATCAAAATGGACTGAGTCCTTGATTGAATAGCTGCTGTGGATGTAACAGATTGAGAGATCGAGGAGACACTCAAGACACTGTGCTCCTCAAAGTCCCACTGCTAATGCTTAGCGGCTTTCGCGGACACACATCCTTCTCAGAGGTTAGGGATGCACGGATATCGGTGCCGATACTGGGCATTTTCATGAGTACTTGTGAAAATGCCCAAATACCAGCGCTTTCAATTTGTAAAAGGCAACGGGCTGTCCGAGGTCCAGTGCTTGCTGGAGACCTCGGCAGCCTTCCTGTAAATCACGGCGACTATTTACAGTGCCGGCCCGCACATCTTCTGGGGAACCACGGGGCGCCGCTTACAGCACTTCCGCCAACCATGAGACCCTCTGGACCCCACTCAGCCCTCCTGAGAGCTTGGAGACATCAGACCGCCACCCCGGAGCAGCACAGTATTTAGCTTCATATTATTCTGCATTGCTGTATGATGTATTGTTGGGATTTGTAGGAAAAATATCGGTACTCTTGTCTGTAAAAAGATGGTATCAGTGAATTCCTAACCCAAGGTGACGTGGATTGTCCCCCCAGGAAATTTGGAGTGAGACTTTGTGATGTCACTATGTTACTGGAGGCTGTGACAAGAAGCAAATCCCTGCCTCTACCCGAGATGGCAACCTCCATACAGAGACCATGCAATACAGGGCATGGGGGAAAAAAGAGGAAAGATCAGCTACATGATAACCACAGTTAATACTAATCACTAGTTCTATGCCCTCGGCTTGCCTTGTTTTGGGCACAACTTCCAGAGTTCAGTTCTTGTTTAAGGGAAAAAAAATGTCAGGACAGAAATATTGGGGCTTCGTGCCCCACTTTAAAGTGGAACTGAAGTCCTGCAATATACCATTGGAAGAACATGGAAGGTCTTTTTTTGACACACACACACACACTTATGCTCCTAGTAGGTTTTTAGTTTGCATGCACCCCATGGGGCATGTGAAATGCAATACAGTCCCAACTCATTCCCATCAGCTGTAACTAGGGTTGCCACCTGTCCAGGATTCACCCGGACAGTTCGGGTTTTGAATGCTGTGTCCGGGTTTCATGGCAGCTGAAACCCGGACACATGATGTCAGGAAGATAGGGGCTCCTGGGCCCCCACTGAAAATAGTCAGTGAATGGGTGACTCTATGTACATATGAATAAGCTATGACTCCTTCTCCCCCAAAAAGTTCCGTGTGTCGCTAGAGTGTTCGGGTTTCGCTGGAAGAAAAGGTGGCAACCCTAGCTGTAACATGCTGAGAACCAAAGCTGTAAAGAAGCAACACTGGACAGAAGTGGATAAGGACCGGCCATAAACTTTGCTAAACTTCTTGCAGTGTAGGTGGTGGACCTAAAAAAAAAAAAAAAAAAAAAAAAAGAACTTTCCGCATAAATACCACCCACAGCTTCAAACAGTAAAATACAATTGTAACCCAAATGAAGAAGATGCGCTAGTACATGCCTATAACGTGTGGGATCTCATCACGTCCTCCATGTCCTCCTGCCAGTTAAGTGCCCTGACAAACTTCCTAGTGACGTCACAGAGATCTCCCAATTCTGCCAAATCTCTGCTTTTCCTTGTTTTGGTTATAAATGGACCAACCAGATCTCTGTTGATCAGTAAGCGGGGGACGTTGGGTCGCACCGCATTGACAATATTGGCGAAAGGTTCAACCTGAGGGCATAAAAAAAAAAAAGTCTTATGTTGGCGATGCATGTTCCAGGTATTGTACAAATTCCTTTAGATCAGGGGTAGCCAAACCCCAGCCCTCCAGCTGTGGTGCAACTACAAATCTGGTGGGGCATTGCAAGACTGACAGCCACAGGCATGACTCCCAGAGGCAGATGCATAATGAGATTTATAGCTTCAAAACAGGAGGGCTGGAGCTTGCCTGCCCATCTTTAGAGTAAACAAAATCATGTAATAGGAAGGCCTACCCAAACAATTCATTCCATTTTAATGCCACCAGGCAGGCCCTTGCAAGACCACCTGCCATAGTGGACATATCCTTCTGAAAATGCTTTTTGCCTGGCAGTCACGTGACGCAATAATTTCTGAATCACGGACTCAGAATTCTGACTTAATTCTGACCTTACCTCATGCTTGCTCTGGGGTCACCAAAGCAAAATATACTGAAAGCACTGATGGCCAGGTAAAATCGCATTTTCATATAGTGGTTAGCACTGGCAAGCGCCATATTGGTTACAATAAAGGTTTCCTTTAACACCTATCCAAGCTGCTGAATATATACAGCAAGGCTTGCGATCTGCATGTGCCAATCAGTTCTGCTTTCTGCCTAAGGCTGATCGGATGTACAGGATGACAGAAATGTAACAAATGAGAGTGAAAGAACAAGAGTGCCAGGTTGTGGGGATTGGTGCACAGATTTCTTTATTTGTCACAATAAGAGTCTATTAAGAACTGACAGCCAACACGCTTGAGGATAAAAGCTGATTTTTTTCAGGGACTCTGTTGGGGTTCTAAGCTGCCACATTAGCAATCATATGATTGGTTCAGAACCTCCAAGTCCTGCACTCCACCAGCCCAAAGATCTCACAAGTATGATTGCATGCCTACTGAATAATACAGATATGACCAGATACCTCTAAAGAAGTTCCCATTACAATCAGCAGGTCGGCCTCGGGAAAGTCTTTGGAAAATCTGTCAAATGATTTTGGAAGGGCTTCACCAAAGAACACGATGTCAGGTTTGACAACTCCATAACACACCTTACAATGGGGAGATCTGTCATTCATTATGCAGTCCTATGGAGAGAAGAAAGTACAAGATACAGCTGTCAGGATGTAGCAACTAAAAGTTACCCTGTCACAAACATCAGGAACGCATAACGAGAGGATAATTAACTAAAAAACTGCATTTCAAAACCATCAGATTCAGAGATATAGGCAGCTGAAGTCATTCAAATCTGCTTTCCTTATAATGACAGATTGGCCCCACCCAATGCCACCTAATAAGGCCACCCATTCATATTAAAAAGACCAAAAAAGGAGGAGGCAGGACAGGCTCAACTTTCACATGCAAAGGCTTCTCTCTCTCTATATCTATATCTATATATATATATATTACACACACACACACACACACACACATATACATACATTTGCTGGGCTACCTTTTACATTCTTTGTATCCTGTTTAACATAGGAGGTTACATGTCCGTATGTTTGATCTGGGAGACACCTGGTTCAATGTGTGGTCACATATTTGGCAGCTGAGCGCTTGGTTTTGTGTTTTTCAACGTAGACATGAACAACCTACCTGAGCTTCTTTTGCAGGGAAGGAGGTGTAACACAGGTGACAAGAGGCTGCTGAGAATGTTCCATGAGCTTCAACAAGTTTCTTTGGAGGAATTCCAGCCACTAGAAAATAGGCAAAAATGCAACAATGTGTATAGAAAGAAAAAAAGAATCCACAGATTGTTCACAAGCAATCTCAGGGCCTTAAACTGTCCAGCCCTCCCTCTGATCGGAGGGGGAACAACGTTCCATAAAATTGAATCCTGACTTGGTCCATTTTTTTTCCTGAGGTTTGAACTACTGTAATGCATTCAAAACCCAGTAGGAAGGAGTTGGGTGGCTATTATGGGTAAAGCAGCAGAAGGGAGTCATGACTATTATAATGGTGTGTCTTTTCTGGTCACAGTATTCAAACTGCTGTATGAAGGAGCCTCTTGCTTAGTTCTTGGAGGTCATTTTTCTTTTCTCACCTGTATGACCTTTTGAAAATGAAGCAGAGAAGAATGCAACTATACAGAAAGGTACTAGAATACAGTCATCATGGCTGAGAAAAGTCTCTGCTGGTTTCCATGCATGCACTATGGTAGTATAAACAGCAAAATGCAAGATTGACATTTCACTACCCTTCATCCACGTCCCATAGGTAATAACCATCAAGATACAGACCTCTTCTCTCATGCAATGGCCTTTCACGATCTACTATATAATTTCTGCATCCACAAGACGTCGAGCCTAATGCCAATGCAAGGAATGTATTTGACCCATACCTCTGTATATATGTCATACTGTTGTGATTACCCTTGTATACCAATATATCGGGGTTATTCTCTGTTTTTATTATCTGTTGTTACTTCGGAATCTCAACAAAAATATTTGGAGATTTTTTTTTTTAAATAAAATTATAAAGACAGAAGGGATCAGGGGATGCTGAATTTTATGAAATACAGCTCCCCATGAAGCCTAACGACTGCAATGTTCCAACATTTATCTAAAGGCAGAGAGCTGTCTAGGAGGCTTTTATTTTATTTTGTTCCTTTACAATGTACAATTCCTGCACAAAACTATGTTGTGGGGCCACCCCTGAAAAAGTGTCTACCTTTAGACTTGGGGCCCACATAAAAGCAAACTTGTGCATTACCCTTATTTTAATGCTGCCCTTTCCAGCAACCACCTCTCATTTCCACACTTTGCCACTCCATTCTGCCACCAGGAGCAACGAAAATACTTCAGGTATGGTGGAAAAATGTGGCTCAGTCCACTTCCTCTCATGTAACTGCGCTGGTGCTTGTGACAGCTCTGGGCCAATTACAAGGGGAAGGAAAGCCCTAAGCCCTGTGTAAGCCCAGACTAAAGCTACTTTGAGCATACGAAGTGCCATCTTTCATTGCTTTGGGTGCCAGAGAGTGGAAAATGATTGAAAGGAAGGACAGTAAGAGCTGCAGAGAAGGGCATCATTAAAGAGAAACTGTTACTCTGCCATTAAAAAATTAAGGGCAAGTCAATTTATGCGATTTCTCCCTTCCACTAGCAGAAGCTTACTTCTTTCCAGGCCATCAATGTTCTGTGTATAGCACCTCAGCAGCAAACCCTTCTCATGTAGCAGCCGCACAAAGTAGTGGATATAATTCGGCTTGTACTTCCCAGGATACAGTTCTTTAGCCAGGGTAAAGAAAGGTTGAGGGTTGTACGCGAAATAATCAATGTCAAAAATGGCTTCTGGGTATGGCACCTTGTACTTCTTCAGATTGTCGTACAGTCCTGAGCCCGGAGTCCTGCAACATGGGACAACCAGAAGGTGGTTACATGAATCATTTCCAATCCCTCCTCCCTTACCTCCCAGTAGCGATCAACAGGGACTTGGTGTGAACAAGCCCCTAAAAAAATGACCATGGGCCAGGAGGACACAGCAAAAGTAAATAAGAATGATGAAAGGGGAAACAAAAAGTAATGAACAGTGTATAGAAATAACATTTTTAAAAATGTGAATTTAAAAAGGAAAGTAGTGTCTAAAATGTAAAGCTTCATTATAGTATCTAGTACAGTAAAGACAGCCTTGTTCATGTGAGAGCAGGAGGCCCTATATGAAAATGAGAGGCCACCAATATGGCCACCAAGCGTTCCGTTAAGGAAATATGTGCCCAAATAGGTTTTTTCGTAAATATTCGGTCATATAATAATTCGGTCATTCGAACCGCCGAATCAATGGAATTTTGTTGATTTGCAGGTTTGTCTGAATGCTCAAGTCCAGTTAATTGTACAAATGGGACTCTACCACCATTGTATGGCCAGCTTTAGTCTACCTGTCCCACCTTCTTCATTCCTTTGTCAATAAGCAGCATCCAGTACCACCTGCGATAAACAACGGTGGTGCACATTCTGTGAAGGGGGTTGGTTGGGCTGCTTGCTTACGGGCGTGAGGGCAGTGGATTCTCCAGCTCTGGCTGACATCCTGCCCAACTCAATGACGCCCCTGGTTGCCATGAGCTGGGCAGGACACCGGCCAGAGTATCTCAGGTTGTGAAGAGCAGGGTGGGGAGATGTGTATGGTCCTTGCCCAGCTCTTTACAACCTGGTATGCTCTGGCCAGAATGGGGGCAGCAGGCACACTGCAAACATGGTGTAGCAGAGCAGCCACCCCCACCCCATGTGGGCCCAAAGAGATGCTGTCTGAGACAACAGCCTTCAGGGCCCCAAAAGCTATTATGGTGATCGAATACCTCCCAACTTCCTGAGATGAGAAGTGGGATCACCTTCCAACACAAGGAATTCTGATAAATGGACACACCCCTGCCATGCCCCCAGTTACACGAACCATTAAGAATTTACATTCCAAAACTGATTGTTAAACCCAGAATAGTTTCTTTCCATTATGTTGACATTTCAAATTAAATTAGATAAAATTAAGGTATTTGTTCAGAATAAAACACATTTGGTAGGTAAAGATTATTTTTTTATAGAGATCTGTTCATTTGATCAAGAGGGGCAAAAGGGGAGGAAAGTGGGATTTGGTTCCAAGTGGGGGAAAGTCCCTCCAAATTATGGACAGGTGGGATGTATAGTGATGGATATTCAGATTCTGTTGATAGTGTCTATAGGCATGGCTGCAGGTCCATAAGCAGGTAGGACCCACTAGGTAAATCCAGACACGGAAACAGGAGTTTAAAACATCAAGTCCCTAACAAAGAAACGGTCACAACTCACCTAAAATCTGGAATCCCACTTGGTGTACTTATTCCTGCTCCAGCCATAACTATTATTTTCTTGCACATGTTCTTCAAAATTAGATCAGCGACATCTGTCAATGTGGTGCATTTCAGAGAGGTGGGCACTCTTTTTGTTTCAGGATTTTTCTTGCCTAGTGTTGGTTTTCTAATGGGAAAAAAAAACCCCACCAACATGTTCAAACCTAGTAGAGAAGCACAATGGTCAATAGTCATTTAGCACCAACGACGGAATGAGCACAGTAAAAGCAGACACGGCCAGAAATCCCTTACTCATGCTAGTAGATGGGCTGCTGCTGGATACTGTGCTCTCCCTTGTGATCATGTACTGGACAGGAGGTTCAGGAAAGTGGAGCCGAGTTAGAGCCGTTTGGAAACATGATGACTAAATGCTTGGGAAAAAATTTAAAGGAATACTTTGCTGGGCAATGTATATTTGTTTGATCTGGATTCATTATCTAAACACTTTTTCAAAGTTAAATATTTCTAAAAAAATAAAAAGCGACTTGGCACCAGTCCCTGAATACTTCAATAAAAAAGTGCAGCACAAAATACATAGACTATATGGCTAAATGTTTGTGGACTCCCGACATCACATCTTTATGAACTTGTTGACACCCAATTCCAAAAACCATGCGTGTTAAAAAATATTTATTTATTGTAGGGAGGGGGTTTCTTGCTCTATGAGTGACAAGTGTCACACAAGATGTGGGGGGGGCATTTGGGATATATATATATATATTTATATTGAGGACATTCAGGATTTGAGCCATATAAACAAAAGTGATCAATATGATATGGGTGGATTTTAAGAGTAAAGATCGGAGTCATGGTCTCCTGTGTATGTGCTATTGTTACCTCTGCTAGCTATGTTGTCCAATATAAATGTGCTATAAAGCTGTTAATAGGGTGGGACACTGTTCTAATGACAATGACGTATTCACAATGGCTTTTTTGTAACCCTGGTTGGGTAGATTAATAGGTATTAATATCCATTTAGAACTTACATGATCACTTGTGATGCAGGACTGTGAGAAAGCCATCGAAAGTACTCAGGCGAAAAAAAAAAATACTCCCTTCACATGGGTGCCATCCATTCCAGTCAGTAGGGGATCCTTGGATAGATCAAAACGGATGCGACTCATGACATCTGTGTTTGATCATCGTTTTCCTGCATCAGGCTGAGCTGTACAGACCTATGTATGTCTATGGGGAGACGGATGTAAATCGGACATGTGTTACATGTGATTACCTCTGATCCATCTCGTTCAGGTCTGCCAAAATGTCTGCCTAGTTCCAGCTGCCCATAGACTAACCTTGAGCTTCCAATCAGATCCACCTAAAAAACTGACAGGAGGACCTGATCAGACTGTCTGTGGGAAAGGGGCCTAAGTAGTTAAAAAAGGAGGGGTGGCGGCAGTCATTTCTTGGACTTAAGAGGTTTGGAAATTCCACACAGGAAAGTAAAAAGGTAAAATTAAACACTGTATAGGGAGTTATTACAGTATCTCAAATAAAAAATAAATAACCCCTGCCCCCCCCTCCACACACACACACCTTTAATTTAAGTTGCTTTTATGCTACAACCCTCCTGTCTTTAGTCATATGCGATACCCCCCACCCACTCCATGGTCATTCCTTATTTTGAGATGGACCATTATCACCATTCACATGGCCCATTACAAAGGCAGATTATGGGCACACATGACCCACTAACTAATACTGCTCTACATATCCTAGCTGTCAAAGTTAGGCGGTTAATAGTAGAGGTTCTCAGAAAAATCAAACCACATCAGTCTGCAATAATAGAAGATGTTCTTCCAGCCTAGAAAAATATGGCTGGAAATAAAAAAAAATGTGTCCACCTCACCTGCTGTGGCCTTGCTTATCGGCCACAGAAAGCTGATTAATGCTCTTTGTCAAGATGTCCTCTGGTGGAGGAATAGGATTAACTGGTGCTTTTGACGTTGTGGGTTTTTGTCTGGTGGACTTGACAGAGGGTACTCTAGTAGAAGAGGCAGTTGATGAAGGTTTTCCTGGCTTGCTCCATTTGTCAATGTACTCTGTAACCATTTTGGGCGAATGGAGAGCAGATGTGACACTATTCATGCTGGCCAAAAAAACAAACAAACACAGAAAACCAGAAATCAGTCCAAAACTATGAAAAAGAGAACTAGTTTATAAAACGGGTAGTGGTGACCTAATGTCTGCATCTACCATAGGTACCATAAGTGCCTAAAGCCATAGGGGTCTGACCAAAGTGGAACCTATTCTTTACTGTGTATCATATGCGGAAGGGCTAGAACCGTTCTATGGTTTTGTGTTTAGTTCTAGTTCTACTGTACTTTCTCCAGCAGAGGAAGCATGTGAAAATCTCTACAAATGGATAAAACAGAACGCAACAAAAACTTTCACCCAAGATTCCAAACCTTCCCCATTCTACTGCATTAATTCTTCATTGGGAAATGTCCAATTACTTCCTCTTACCTGCAAGCCAACAGGCAGAGCTCATTCTCCTTGTGGCAGGTTTTCCTCCCAACTACCCATTGTAAAAAGCAAGCTTGCAGACCCCAATAGCTCAAGTTTAGAGCTGAACTATAAGCAAATATTGTCCAACTGACTGAGCCCTATTTATTCATACTTGAATCTTGGTGAGCTTTGTGTATTTCTTGCAGATCTGTGCAGTAATCAAGTGTGAAACCTTTCCTCTGTTATGGAATAAAGACCAGTCACTGCTGCTCTCTCTTTGTGCAGGGTAACTGGTCTTGTATCCACCCACTACTGTAGTTTTTGGTAGGCAGCTTGTAGTGGATGGAGTCTGCTGGGCCCCTCCCACAGCTCTACTCTCTGTACAGGCTATGCACACAATGATCGATGTCACAGCTACTTTTATATCCTGATATTCGGGTTTGCAAAGGCATTTCATGCACACAAACTGGATTTATATGCTTTGTGGCTATTAAGGAACATATGTAAATGAAAAAGCTAAACTCTTGAGTAGAAACACTTTAATAATACACATGCAATCAGAGCAGCTACTACTACTTTATTGGACAGCTGCATCTGATGTTTCAGTAAGACAAATCCTATCTGGAGGCAAGCTGCTCCGTTTAGCTAACCCAAAGTGCTCTGGGATGCTTTAAGTATTGAAGGTTTATTTGTAAAAGAAAGGACTGTATACACAAAATAAAAAATATTTGTAAACATCAAACTTAATTTATAAAACTTAAAAAAAATAAAAAAAAAATATATTTACCATTACAGTCCCTTGCAACTGCTTACCTAGGATGGATAGGCACAGGTAAAATTTGACAAGATGAAGTGAAGAGTTTCTGGTTTGTATTCAGCTTGGTGCGGTTTTATTCCAGCACACACTTTTTAGGGCAAAGCTGTTATAAACTGCAAAACCTTTAGCAATTGTTGCAAGTGTTGAACTCTTGTATCTCTGCCACCGACTATAGCAAAGCGACCTATAGAGAGATAGAGGAAGAAAAAAAAAGTTAAACTCTTTTGTTGAAAGGCTTTTCCCAGTAAAAAGCAGAAAGGTTTTAAAATGGTCACCTTTTGACAGAGGTAATGACTAATGTATTTAGTCTCTTCCCCCTTGTAGAGGAGAGAATAGCTATGTTAATAAAAGGACACAGTTGTAGGTGTTTTATGACCTTATGGAGGGGGAAACAGAGGAGGAAAAACAGAGAAAATGAAGGGGGTGGAAGGGCGAGATGCAACTCTGTCTGCAAATATAGCCGAGGAATTGTAGATAAAACTCAAGGCATCTTTCTACCCTCATCCTTCTAGGCTGCACACAGGCAGGTTCCCTCTCCTATTGTCTCTCAGTATTGCTTGTTTGTTTTACTAAACAGCTGTATGTACCTTCCACTTGTAAATGGTTTATGTATGCGTATTATCCGTTTTATATTCGTATTATCCGTATGGAAACAACGCCAGTCAAAACACTTCTTTTTTACATTTGGGTAGAGTGACGTTTAATATTTAATTCTGCAATCCCTGGTTCCTCCCTCCCACCAAATTAACATGCTAACGATATTTATTACATTATGTCATCACTGGGTCTCTGATCCCTAGGCCAGATTTTCGCAACCTTTTTAAAATCACGGCACCATTTAAAAGTTTGCAAAATCTCAAGGCTCCCCAGTCTAAAATGTAATGGATTTCAAGGGGGACCCTACTCACAAAATCACTGAAAGTGGGGTTCCTTCTTTCACATCACAGTCCTTCATTCAAATTAGAGTCCCCCATTCACACCTTCACAAAATTTCAAGGCACCCCTGAGGAAGCCACAAGGCACCCCGGTATGCCATGGCACCCTGGTTGAGAAAGGCTGCTCTATGCAATGCTGGCATATCATGGCCGGTGGCGGGGCCAGCAAGGTCTGTACAAAGCTTCCTGAAATCATCACTCTGCCTCAGTACCCGGCTCAAGAGCTTTAAGCCCTGATGCAAGATGCGAGCTGGCTCTTCGGGTGTCTGGAGGAGTCTCAGCTTTTGTTGAATGCTTGCAAGCACTCATCACCATCTATTTTTCAGGAACTCAGCTGAAGAGATCTCTGTGCTTGAATAATGATGGGGGGATGGCATGGCCAAGTGGTTGGCATTTTTGCTTTGCAGTTCCGAATCCTGCACTCAAATGCCACCAACTGCATTGGAGGCTGCGTTAGCAATTTCCTGAGGTTTTTACCCAACCTAAAAATAAACTGGTAAATCAGCATCTGATCAAGCTGAACTGTGGGTGCCTGAGTGTGGTGAACTGCAAGCTCTTTCAGAAGCAAGGATTTATGGGAATGGTTATGGAAAACATTGCTGTAATATGTAGGCACCGCAAAAGTATCTCACTTAAAGACACCCTGGTCACCAACTTAATAAAAAGAAAAAAAAATGCAGGTAAAACTACAGAAAGATAAAAGTATTTTAAGTGCTTACTTGCAGCGTTTTTCCTTTCCAAAAATTCACCTACAATGACAGTGAATTATCTAGCATAGCCCCTTCCCAACTGGCACGTCATAGCCCTCTCCTCTTCTGAAAGTATGGAACTACTGTCTTTGCTGGCCCAGCTCCTTCACCCTTCCTTTCACCTACCCCGCATAACCTTGAATGTAGCTGCTGGGACATGAGTGATGGGGAATACTATAGTGTGACGGCTGACATCACATCCAAGATGGCGGCACCCAGCAGCAGTCTCAGGGCTTTTAGATGTCTACCCAAGGAATGCTATTACAGGTAAACCAACATGCATAAAATATGTTAAATTCACATATTTTTGGGGGAAGACTTGTTGAAATTAATGTTCTGATGACAGGGTCCTTTTAACCAATAGAACCCTAACCTTACCAAATTCACTTCTTGAAGGGTTCTTGTGATGGTCCACTTCTCTAGTAGTACAAAACTAAATAATTGTATGGTTTTGATGCTTTTATTATGCTACAACTACACAGAATATGGATTACTCAAATGCCAGTGCTAGACTTGGCATGTTACACCGGCAAAAACTTTTTTTTTGCGCTAGGCCTCATTAAGATGGGGGAATGGGGACAGCTAAACTGCAGTGTTCAGATGTAGCTAAACTCCTCCGGCGGCGTTACGCGTTACGGTGGTGGGGTACGATTTGGGTGCTGGTTGGGGAATGTGCACCACCAACAACCAAACCAGCCCCCTGGAACGTGCACCACATGATGACACATTGTAATCCTGATCCTCATATAATCATAACAGGCAGAGTGCCTCTGGCTCCGGCTCTGTCAGGCGTCCCTCAGGTTGCTAAGAGCTTTTAGCAACCTGGGAAGCTCTGGCCGGAAAGGGGGCTGCACCTACCATCAATGACCCAATGAGATGCCTCCTGAGGCAACCCCCTCATTATAGAGATGGTCCTGTATGTTCGAACACAAACCAGATGATAAGCTGCATCCAGAAAGGCCACACCAGGGACCAAAGCTCCTAAGAACATAACTGCTCAGATGAGCGGTTACATAATAGCAGTAGCGCCAGCCATTGATTTACACAAGGTATAGGTCTGCCCATAGTCACGCACACACACAGGTAGCTTCTCAGCTGACAAATGCAAATTCTCATTGGCGACCGTCTGTCTGGAACTTGTGACTTTAGGATAGGGTTGCCACCTTTACTTCCAGCGAATCCCAAACACTTTAGTGACACGCAGACATTTTTTGGGGAGTCATGGCTTATTCATGTGTAAATACTGCCATCCATTCATATGTAAATATCAGAGTTGAGACTATTTTCAGTGGGGGACCAGTGGCCCCTATCTTAATTTTGGTTGTCCCCATCTGCCTGACATCTTGTGTCCAGGTTTCTGCTGCTATGAAACCCGGACTGTCCGGGTGAATCCTGGACAGGTGGCAACCCTACTTTAGGACTTCATTCAAATGTATTTATTTTTTTACAGACGTCACCGCCGCACTATTAAACTGCACAGGGATATGAGCTTTTTTCAGCCGTGTTGTTCTATATTGGCATGCGACTGTTGTGTGACAGCTGCAGCATCGCCTATTAAAGCGTTGCGCAAACTGTTGGCGCTATATAAATAATAATAATAATAATAATAATAGCATCACACTGTAGAGAGGACAGAAGACCCGCCTCCATTTGGGAAACTGCAAAACACATTTTCTATTCTGCATCATTTTTTTTTCATGTGATAAATACATTAGAACTTTCTTATTTACAGGCAGGATTTTTATATGGACATTTGTTTTTCTTTTTAAACATATACATTTCCAATCACATTTGGCAACTCTAATTATACAGTAAATGCCTAAAAAAAGATCATACAATCATCAGAAGGAACCACACTGCCATCTAGTGGCAAACTAAAGAACTGCGTTCAAAGTCTACACAATACAACAACTGTTATACTACAACATACTGTATATGTTGTACATTGATATAATAAAAAGCCTAAAAGTATAACCACAGCCACAAAAATGGGAAAATGGTGCATGGATAGCACCCGAGTCATGTTTCTTTATTAGGAAGATGTATCCTCACTTCCTGTTAGGTGATTTGGGGCAGAAAGAGAGGGAGAGGATCCCCAATAAAACACAGGTGTCAGCTTCTAACTTACCCCCACTTTGTCCCCCCCCAAAAAAGAAGGGGGAAGGATGTTTTGTTTCAAATTCTACTTTAACAAAAATGGTACTTATGTGGTAAACCTCTTTCCCAGAACCCTTTAGGGCCCATTCACACCACTCTGTTGTTGTAGTAATACATTATGTGCATTGGGGTGCCATTGAAAAATTAATGTCACTGCACCAATATACCACAATGTAGATGTCACACTACCGTGTTATGCTAGGTTTCCTGAAATGCAGCCTATTTTAGGTCTGTTGTGGTGCAATGGGCAGCCAATCCGAATGAATTGCCTATGGTCCCCTTAATGTCCAGTTCCACCTTAGATACCATGTTTTATGTTACACCCATATTTAGCTTGCAAGACGGAACATGGTGCCTTTCCTCAGTACCCTACCCTTAAACTCCCCTTACCCTATCTGAAGTTGGGTTGCCACCTTTTCTCCAAGCAAAACCCAAACACTCAAGCGACGCGCTGACATTTTTTTGGGAGAATGAGTGGGGGCTTATTCATATGTAAATAGCGCCGCCCATTCCTATATAAATATCACAGTTGAGACTATTTTCAGTGGGGGGCAGTAGCCCCTATCTTAATTTTGGTTCCCCCCATCTGCGTGACATCTTGTGTACGGGTTTCTACGGCCATGAAACCCGGACACAGCATTCAAAACCCGGACTGTCCGGGTGAATCCTGGACATGTGGCAACCCTAACCTGAAGTGTGGGGTTCTCCTTCCTGGGGCATTCTGTATTTTATATTTTAATTTTGCAGGGCTGGCCATACCTCTAGCCACAAAGCTGCATCATACAGTCACAAGATCTCTGAATGAAAAAAAAGTCCCATCTGCCACCAAAAATCTCAATACTGTACAAGTGCAGCAAAGTCACCCCCATTGTAGTCCAGTGTATACTTCCTCCAGCCCCATACCTCAGTACTGACCTGGGGCTGTGGCAATAGTCTGCAGGAGCCTGACGTTGTACCAGAGATCCACCGATTGCAGTCGAAATGCTTTTTAGGCTCTAATGTGAAAAAATAACAAATGAACATTTTTTTTTCCTTTTTGCAACATGTGCACATTTATTAATTTTTTAAGTGGACTACACCTTTAAGGTAAACATGTGTTTGCTTATCAATGTACGCACAGCTTTGGAGCTGCAGAACAGTACTGTTTGGAAAAGCTGCACACCCAAGGTATTTTCATACCACACTGCTGATTTTGACACCTCTGTGCAACAGTTTAGTGCATACATACAGGAAAAGAGCATAGCTGGGGACGGGTTGAGGGAAAATAAATAAATAGTTCCATGTAAAAAGTACTACCTCAAAGCTAAGGAATCACATTATCAGCTTCCCTTTTCAATTGGTAGGTTAGGGCCCAAGGACTGTTGTCCATTTTTGCTACATGACTCCTTCTATTGCAATGAAAAAGCACGTTGACAGAAACATCTCTCTAATGAGGCGGCTTTATGCAGAAAGGGGGGCGCCGACGGAGTGGCATGGCTGCTTTGCTACACAATGTTTGCAGTGGACCTGCTGGCCCTTTCTGGCCAGGTTGCTAAGAGCCGGATGAGGAGACGCGTAAGCGCCATACACATCTCTCCACCCAGCTCTTAGCGACCTGGGGTGCTATTGTTGGTGTCCCCTGGGGTCCTGGTAACTAGTGACATCACTGGTTGGCGGGAGCTCAGCGGGACCCGGTGCACCCCTCGGTGGCAAAAACAGCTAGGGACACCCCTACATGTCGACATGCATTGATGTGCAATGCAAAGTACATTGCAATGTGCATTGAATTGCATTTTGATGCATTTCCATAGATTCTAATGAAAAATCTACCTGAGAAAAATGGAAGTGAAATGGGCCCCTAGTTTTCTAAGAAATTATTTCCAGGGACAGTTTCCTGAGCAGCAGAGTTGGCTTTGCAGTGGATTTGGCTGGAGGATCACAGTGCTCAACGCCCAAATTATATGTATTCATCTTAAATATAAAATACATTAAGGGGAATTTATCAAAAGTGGAGCAGATCAAATCTGAGGCAGTTGTCCATGGCAACCAATCAGCTTTTTTTATTTTCAGAGCCTAGCTGAATAAACTGAAGGTAGAAGCTGATGGGTTACTACAAGCAACTGCTCCAGTTTTGATAAATTCCCTCCATTCTGTTTTATACAAATGTTTCTTTTTCACAGTTATTTGACTGAACAGATCTTTAATGAATATGAAAGTTGGCAGTAAACAAAACCTATACACAAAATAACAATAGACAGCCATGTACTCTTGGTTATCCAGTATTCAACTAACTAGAACTCTCATCTGAGCAGAAAAAAATAAAATCCTCTATGTACTCAATGTTTTGCTGATCTGCAGCATCTGTATTATCCTGGAAACGATCGTGTGCCTATTTGTCTTAATTTGCTTTTGATTACTGCGTTTCAATATTAATATGAAGTCAATACAGATTTGTGGTATGCTATAGTATAGTGTGGGGTATGGCATTAGATAGAGCTATTTAATAGGAACTCTCAAGCAACCAGAAACTACCAATCCCCGTCGATGCCGGATAACGGGGAGCTTACTGTATATAAATGTCAGTTAGACCCCAATAAATTACAGATACAAAGAACTTGTTACTTATTCAATGTTCCCATCCACAGAACATTCAGATCCACAGCAATCCGTCCACAGAACGTTCATTAACAGCCGATTACCTGGAGATCGTCCAGCCAGCAGAGATCCCTCTCCTGGGAAATCAAAAGCAAACTGTGTCTATAGGAAACACGTCACCCAGGAACAGCTGAATGCCCTGGACTGAACCTGTCTACTATTAATTGATTAATTAGTGTCCCATCATTAACTTCCACACTGCAGCCTCCTCCAAGGGAAAGGAGGGGGTGTCATTCACTATGGAACACTGATATTCAGTGATTTGTTCATGCAATCTCCTATTAAATTGTATAAAGACAAGCATACAAAATTCTGGAAGTGAAATGATCTCTTTAAAGGTGCCCATACACTGCACGATTATCGTACGATAATCGTATGCGATCGGTTTTTCGTACGATAATCGAGCAGTGTGAACGGAGACGTGCGACCGTTTCTACTGTACGGTCGCACGTCTTCTGTCGAACCAGCATGTTAGAAAACCAGCCGGGAATCGTACGATTCTCGACTGGTTAGAACGGTGCTCGGAAGACAAATGCCGAACGGGCCGGTGTGCGCACGCGCACACTGCCCGTTCAGCATTGCGGTCATCGGAAGCCCGCCCCTCAGGGGGGCGGGCTTGCGATGATCGAGAGTGCGATCTGCCTGTCCAAGATAGGCAGATCGTACGTTTTTTTAATCCCTGTACAACCATCGCAAGACTAAAGTCTTGCGATGGTTGTAGAGTGTATGGCTACCTTTAGGCTCATTCACTCCACAGTGTCGCTGTACAACCACAATGCACGATGTGGGGTGCAGTGCAAATGCAACATGTACTAGATTAATGTGTGTTAAATTAAGGTATGTAGTAGTAACGCACCTTATTCATTTTAAATGGGACGCCTAACAAAACACGCTGCAACACAACACAATGCACAAATATGCGTCTGTTGTAAAGCGGTTTGCTGCGGAGTACACCAGCCCTAAGGTCCCCACACACCTTACGATAATCGCGGGAAATCCCGTGATCGTACGATTATCGTAAGGTGTGTGGAAGCCGCGTGACCTCTACTACTGTAAGGTCGCACGACTTTTAACTTACGGACATGTTCGAAAACCCGCCGAGCATCGTACGATGTTCGGCGGGTTTGTGGCATGTCCGTACGATAAAAGCCGTAAGGGCCGGTGTGCGCAAGCGCACACTGCCCGTTCGGCATTGCGGTCATCGGAAGCCCGCCCCTCAGGGGGCGTGGCTTGCGATCATCGCACGTTTGATCTACCTATGCAAGATAGGCAGATCGTACGTTTTTTTAAGTACCTTACAACCATCGCAAGACAAAAGTCCTGTGATGGTTGTAAGGTGTGTGCCCAGCCTTAGGCGTGCATTATATTAAAGAAGGCAAATAACATTTTAACCCTTGTAGTGGGGCTAGACCCGTACTGCGAGGGTTAAGTGCCTGCTTTGTCTAGGGTGCTAAAATAACAGATATACTGTCTTTGACCAGTGGGGAAGGTAGACATTCTGTCACTCAGGGCAAAGGCTCAGAGTCGTTCCCTCCCCCCCAAGGGAGAAGTTCCCCCAGTGGTGTCCCTCTTAATGCATCAACCCAACCATGATCATGGCTGGCTGTCCTTGAAGCCTCTCTGCTACTCTGCTCCAGTCCAGTGATCGAATGTCCCTCAGTGTTTTTATTTTTTATTCTGACAGCAGCAGGTGTCAGAATACTAAATAAAAAACACCAGATAGCAAGGGAAGCATTAGCTTCTTTACTATCTGCCATCATCATTTCAACTGTTGGGGGGAGGGCAGAAATGAGAAGGGCACCTCCCTGAAATGACTTTTTTCAGGTTGGGTGAGAGATTTAAGTAAGAACTTTTGTGAACAGTCAGATAAGTTTGTTTTATTTTAAGGTTTATAGATGGAAAAGTGAACAATCTAGGCCGAAATAGTTGATATGGAAAGATTCTCCAATTCAGCTCACTTTCCAGTTCAGCTATGTTGTCCTAGACCAGGGGCGCCCACAATTTTACGTCTGGAGATCTACTTTTCAAATGATGAGTTAAATGAGATCTACCAACGAAAAAACACCTGCATTCAGAGGCGGGAGGGGGTGTGGCGGTGCATTGAATTCAATGGCACCGCAGGCAGGCCCCTTGCCCACAGTGCGATCGCCTGCACTCGGAACCCAGGCACATTAGTGCCTGCATTCCAGTCCAGTGCGATCCGCAAAAATGCTGCAAGAACTATTTTTGCAGATCGCAGTGGACTGGAATGCAAGCACTAATGTGCCTGCATTTCGGGTATGTTCGATCGCACTGTGGCCGGGGGGCATGTCTGCGATGCCATCACATCCTGTTCATTTACAACTGGGGACACATAGTGCTATGATCAGCTGATCGCTCCAGTGTTTGTCCTGCACAGAGGACCGGTACATATCACAGATGTACCGATACTCTGCCGCTCGGCCACGCACATGGGGGCTCAGCTTCTCCTATGGATCCCCCCCCTCTCCCGGGCAGAGGCAGTGGGGGATCCTACATGAAGCACACAGTGGAGGGGAGGGGGCGGAGCCACTGCCACAGAACTAAATCCGAGCGGTGAGGGGAGAGAGAGGCGCCGGCTGTCAGATCCAGACTGAGCGTCTCTCTCTCCTCACCACTCGGCATTAGTTTTGTGACAGCGGCTCCTTCCTCCGACCTCCCCCGCCGCCGGTTCCTTCACCTCGGATCCCCGCTGCATACAGATGGGGAGAGCAGTGGGGATCCAGAAAAGCCCCACTGGCGGGAGGAGAGGACATTGCGATCGACTGGTAGATCGCGATCGACCTTATGGGCAACCTTGTCCTAGATTGTTCACTTCTCCTGCCTTCTCCAAACTCTTAGCCCTTTTGTCAATAGCCCCTTTTGCTCCCTGGATCATACTATGGGGTGCAGGAGAATGTTCTACTATGATTAACCATTTATGAACAGTTAGGTGAGAACAGCTGGAGAATGCCATATTCATTATATATAAAGCTGAACTCTAGGCAGATATAAAAGATCCAATATGATGCAGATCTGTATTTATTAATTCTGAATAAAATGCTTTTCTAAAATGTTTTTTCAAGTGTAAGCAGTATGAGTACCTGAGTATGACTTGATATCAGGCTCTTGCAGCGCCTGTACAGTAGAGGTTAGATTAGGGTCGTGGGAGCAACACAACCAGTCAAACAATTCTGCTGCAGTACATGAATGCTGATAGGAGAAGAGAGAGAGAGAGAGAGATGAGCTCACCAGTCTTCTGCTTCTCCTTTCATTGTTCAGTCATGGGTTGGGGGAGGAATAAGACTGGTAAGTTTTACTTAACTGCAGCAGAGAAAAATTAGGTTTCCTGCCATGCCAGACAGGGCTATGCTGTGTAGCAGAACTGTGTAAATCCCTGAACTGGATGGACAGAAAAATAACTCTTTTGGGAGGTTTGATAGCTACCTTATATTTCACCGTATTTTATCAGTGTATTTATCTGTTTGCCTAGTGTTCAGCTTTAATTACTACAATATTCAATAATAAAACTGATCATCTAAAATGAAAGCTAGTACACTATCTCTATTGCTTTTAGAACTATACAAGGGACTGTAGAGAAGATGTCCACAAAGGAACTATTGAAGCTAAAACAGCCACATATCATATCCTCCATATCATAGATTTAGGAAACTGACAACCCTTTCTCTGAAAGGTGACGGCTACCTACTTGGGCACTCTAAAGTACTACTTGTGGCACTCTAAAGTACTATTTGGCGCACTCTAAATTACTACTTGGAGCACTCTAAAGTACTACTTGAGAACTCTAAAGTACTACTTGGGCACTCTAAAGTACTACTTGTGGCACTCTAAAGTACTATTTGGCGCACTCTAAAGTACTACTTGGGCACTCTACAGTACTACTTGTGGCACTCTAAAGTAATATTTGGCGCACTCTAAAGTACTACTTGGAGCACTCTAAAGTACTACTTGAGCACTCTAAAGTACTACTTGGGCACTCTAAAGTACTACTTGTGGCACTCTAAAGTAAGACAGCAAAGTAGGGTGGGCCTCTTTTGGTGTTCAGGAGCACAACCTTATTCTCTGCATTAGTCCTGATGGCCCTTGGTGGTGGGACTTGAGTCAAGAGCAGCAATGCTCTCTCCACTGATTGGAGACCTCTGGCTCTGATTCTGTCAGACCCCACAGAGAGAAAGGATCCCACTTTACAGCATGCTGGCAGGAGACAGACTTTTCTACTCAGACTGCGAAAATGAACTGTGATGGCTCATTCACATCAGCCCTGTCCCTACACGTAGACAAGGCAATTGTCCTATTGTTTCAGTTCACATCATAACACGAGCCCATTGGTGTAAATGGGCCCTTAGACTTTGCCCACCTTTTATTTTGATGCACTTGGAGTGTATTTTGATCATCTGGAGTGACTTTTTATTTGGGCGTTAACATCTGAGAGAGAACAGGGAGGGACCACAGGGGCTTCTGCCAGTCACAAAGCGCTACTTATTGCCCTCTAAAAGCCCAATCCGAATGGTTGGAATGAAGTCACTTACAGCCTCTTTCGTGTCACCTTCCTCTGCAATACTAAAAATTGGTTAGATGATTTAATATTCCAATGGAATCTGTGCAGAAAAACCAGACAACATGCTGCCAATAATAGTTCAAAATGCGTATAAATAGCTCATATATAATTGCAATTATGTAACATGCCTGATAATTAAAGGGGTGGTATTGTTATTTACTTGTATGTAGGCCAACATGGTGACATCGTTCAGCCCTTAATAAAAATATAAACATTAATCAGCATATTATTTTACATAAAACATACAGGGTGGAACACAGATATTTGTAGAGCAGCAGTCAAAGTATGCAGGCCAGCTATGGTTCCAAGTTGTGTTCCGCTTCACTGTCAAACTTTAAGGAACAATTATTATATTTGTTCCTCCCCGGTGACTTAGCGTCTTCTGATGTTGTTCTGTCTGGCTGCTCTGGAGTATCTTTCAGCTATTTTATCTCATACAGATGACATACAAATACCTGGGACCTCTCAGAAATTGTAATTCCTGAGATTGTGGGTGGGGCAGTCGGTGGAGCTATGGTGGGTGTGTCCAACTGGTGCTTAAAACGTGGGAGGGGATTAAATGATAGGTGGGATCCGTTCCGTAAACTCCGGATCTCCTGACACTGCACCTGGCTCCCACCTATCCACCATCCCATTGACAGTACACCTAGCTCCCACCTTTCCACCATTCCATTGACATTGACATTACACCTAGCTCCCACCTATCCACCATCCCATTGACATTGACAGTGCCGGTTCCATGCCAGCAGAAGCACAGGTATCACAACTTATCGGCGAGTACATAGTTACATAGTTACATAGTATTTGAGGTTGAATAAAGACATTAGTCCATCAAGTCCAACCTATTAGGATCTCATTCTAGGAGTACCCGTACCCCTGTATATTACGGTCCCTTAAGAAATCGTCCAAAAGTTTCTTGAACAATTCCACATTATTTGCTGAAATCACCGCCTGTGGCAGTGAGTTCCAGAAGGGCACAATTGTAGTGCAAAAGGGCCAAGCCAGCTGGTAAATAAGTGAGGTTGGGCATCCACCGGCAATTAGGCGGGATAGTAAAAGTTCACTACTGGGATGAGGGATAACACAGGACTTGTTTTTCTTTTTTCTTTTTTTTTTCTTTCCCTTTTCCCAATGTTTGAGTAAATGGGTTTGCGCCCAGCGGTAGGCGCCTTATCAGGGGTAAACATCAATCACTAAATTGGGGGAGGGCTTTATACACTTATATTAGAGGGGATAGAATATAAAGTCGAACCAAATGGTATGGACAAACAAGGGGTGGTTACTGGGTGATATATAACTATTTCACACCAGGGAATGCACGAGGATCAATTATCAGTTGTAAAAAGAAAGTAAGGGAAGACACCTTTTTGAATTAAGTTCACTAGATATTATAATGATAAAAGTTAATTAATTAGGTTTTTTTTAATACACAATTACACATTTGCACAAAATTTAGGGGCAGCAACACTGTAGGAAGAATTAACTGGGGGAAGAGGGCACAGGGAGGGAAGGGCTATAGGTGTTGGGGTTAATTGCTGGTAGGATACCGATAAATAACTCACTATAACGGATTCCACATTGCACTGCACTAGGTCTTGAGAAGGCTAAAACATGACGACCATATGAGTAGGGAGTATATATCAATTTATATAAATCGATAGATATAGACCCCCGATAGAGATGCTCAATAGTAGAGATCAGGAAACAGTGGAATCTGGGATATATGTATAAGCAATTGAATGTTGGCCAGATGAAGCTCATCAAGATGGGAACAGTAATGTTAAAACTAGTTATCCTAAACAGTCACAAATATGAATTCTAGATGAGGTAGCATAGAAATAAATAATGGCCGCCTATTCTACTGCAAATATGGATCCCTTTGTCATGTATTTTGTCTGCTTAACCTTCTTTTTTCGATTGATAAATGCCTATTTATCAATAGGCAAGCCTATGGGGCAGCTCTTAAATTGGAGCATGTCAGGGTGCTTAGGTGCCTTGGATGCCGTTTTTTTATGTTATGTTCTATGTTGTAGGTATGTATGTTATGTTCTATGTGCTAGGTGTGGTTATTGGGAACAGGTCAATATGGCAATGTGTTTGATTTGTGTGGTTTTTTTTTTCTGGTCGGGAGTGGGAGGGTCGGGTCGCCTAAGCACGGTGAAGCTACCACAGGAATTCTAGGAGAAATGGTAATTTGGGGCCCTCATCGAATTTGGACAGAGAAAGCGTACTGGGTGGAAGATCCAAATAGGCAGACAGAGAAAGCTGGACACTATGTCCTTAGGTAAATCTCGTATTCGTATAGCAACGCAGAACGTTCATTGCCTGAATGCGCCTGTGAAAAGGCGAGTGGCTTTCAACCACTACCATTCCCAAAAAATAGATGTGCTCCTCCTTCAAGAAACGCATTTCCCTCATAGTTATAATCCATCTTTTATACATAAGCACTATACTCAATACTATTTAGCGAATGCGGCAGATAAATCAAAAGTGGTAGCCATACTATTCGCAAAACACATCAACTTCCTCGTACAGTTGAAAATTAAAGACCCCGAAGGACGTTACATATTGTTGAAGGGCACCATTGGGGATCAGTTGTTCACGAAACCAGATTGGGTTATTATGGAATCCAAGGCGGCTAGAGATCTGCCTCTAGACTTATTGAAATGGTTACCTTCAAGATCACGCCCTGCTATTATGGCCCCGACTCTTTCTAACTCTTTAACCCTTTGGGACCGTGTGAAAACATGCAAAAATATCAGTTCGCCCCACACCCCGCTGGCCCCTTTATATCAGAATCCAGCATTTTTGCCTGGAATACACTTGAAATCCTTTAAATGGTGGCTAGATAAGGGGTTATATAGAATTAATCAATATCTTAGACTGGGGAGACCCCTGACGTTGGAATACTGCAGGGAGCAATTGGGCATGCCGACTGCGGAGTTATTCCGGTTTCGTCAGATTACGCATTTTTTAAACACTATACTCTCACGGGGGGACTCCCGCGGAAGCCCTAGCCCATACGAGCGTTGGTATATCCAAGCCAACAATCAGAGAGGAGCTATCTCCATGTTGTACTCCATCTTGCTCGACTCTCCCCCTAAACAGCCGTATATGTTGGCCTGGGATCAGGACTTAGGTGAGGTGGCTTCGGAGGAGGATTGGAAATGTCGATCAAGGGTGACAACCCGAGGCTTACTTAATGTTTCACTCTCGGAAGCCAACTTTAAAGTATTTTCCAGGTGGTACCTGGTGCCCTCTAGATTTGCACTTATGTACCCAGGAACATCGCCTTTATGTTTTCGGGGATGTGCGCTCGAGGGCACTATGTACCATGTATGGTGGACATGTCCGCGTATCCGAAACTTTTGGGGAGGGGTTTTTAACTTAATCTTCCGGGTCGTGGGCATAAGGGTCCCAAGAGACCCTAGGCTGGCCTTGCTTAATGACACTATCCCTGAAACTCCTAAACACTCTAGAAGATTGATAAATTTCATATTCCTGGCAGCTAAAGTTACGATCGCTAAAACATGGAAGACACCCAGGGTACCGCTGAGCCAGGTTAGGACTAAGCTGTCTTGGATTATGACTCATGAAAAATTGGCGAGTATACTCCAAGACAAAACGGAACAGTTTGAGCTTACCTGGGCACCGTGGGCGGCATATGTAAACCCTGTAGGAGTATGAGAGGAGGGGAGCGAAGGCGAGCCCTAGCCCACCCAGACCAGAAAATGTTTTAATATGTTCAAAACTAAAACCTATTACAACAGTTGCTATATAACCACATTGTTTTTTGTTTTTTTTTCTTTTTTTTTCTTGTTTTGGTTTTTTTTTTTGGTGTTGTCGTTTTTGCTTCTTGTTTTTTTTAATTATGTCTTTAGGTTTTGTAAGGCACTATAATAGGGATAACCTAGTAATCTGGTCTCGACTGTTCTCACACAAGCTTTTGGTAAGAATAGTCGACAAGTCCCTGGGTTTTTGACCATCGGTCGAGCGACTGCTAAACCCCAAGATGACAAGATGGGACGTAGGTATATCTTCAGGGGGTAAAATAGGAACAGTATCGCTAAGGTCGAAGTTTGGAGCGGGAAGCTGGGTAGGGGGCCAGCTTGAGCCGAAATAAAAAACGGTAAGCTTGTGTCGACAATTGAGACCAGATACTAGAGATGGAATAATAAGGAATCCTGAAGACTGTCTTTTTGTTTTTTGTTTTAGGTTGTTTTGTTATATTGTAGTATGTAGATGGTCATTGTATATGCCTTAATGAAAAAATAATAAAAACTTTTGAATACAAATTCTACCAGATAATCCTTTATTATGCCCTCTAGCATTTTACAAACTACAACCAAAAGCAAAATATCGGTACTCAATACTGATAAAACAGTATCGGTGCATCCCTAATTTATACTCCACGGTGTGTGTTTCAACGAGCGTCAAGACGTTACATTGCGCTGCCGGGTGTTAAAATGAGAGCAGCCTTTTGTTTTTGCTTCCTCTGGTGTCTACCCCATTTCCTATATAGTGCTGCAGAGTGGAGAGAACACAGCAGGACGTGAAAAAAATGGCAACTTGGTGGACATTGATTTATTATAAAACATGTATTACTATGATGCACAGCCACCAGCAGATATATGATCCTGTGCACAGGCTGCACATAGATAAGAAAAAGCTAAATATGGCAGCAGATTGCTTCCAGAATATATCCAGATTGGGCTCAAATATCTAAATCCCAGCAGACAGCCACGTGTGAGTTATACTGTAGGTGTAAGTGAATATGCCCTGGTTCGGTCCATTTAGGTATGGGGGGGTTCATTGAATCCACTGTGAGGTCTGCAAACTACTTTCACAGGTCTATGGATGGCACTGCAGCAGCACCCCAAAATGATTCATTTTAATTTGTAGTAATTAATTTTTTTTAAATGTAAAAACGTAGGGTTCCCCCTAAAATTCAGCCCAGAACCATATACAGCCATTATCCAGCCATGTAACCTTTGTGGCCAAAAAAGGTAGGGTGTGCTTCCCCGCTTCCTTCTAGGCCACACAACATTGGTGGGGTACCCTTCAAGTGGGCAGCACAGCCCCCCCTTCCAAGGCACCTTGTTCCAATGTTAAGCGACATAGGCCTCTGCCCCACATCTGGTCCCTAAAATGCAGCGGTGTAAAACTGGCTTTTTATTTGGGCGTTAACATCTGAGAGAGAACAGGGAGGGACCACAGGGGCTTCTGCCAGTCACAAAGCGCTACTTATTGCCCTCTAAAAGCCCAATCGGCTGACCTAAGTTCAAATGTCTTTGCAGTGCAGTATGGTTGCAAAGAATTCTGGTGTGCAGATTCCTGCATTAGTTCGCCGTGAACCTCAAACATGCCTGTTTCACCTTGAAGACCCAAATTGCAACCAGGAGGGCAGAGCACAGAACCCTGGTGGTTAAGTCTCTCTGCACTATCTTCTCCCAATAACTGAAATATTGGTCTAAGCTATTTCAAATGCTGAATAAAGAACTTACAATGGATTTATTTCCTGCAGAATCAGCTGGTCCCCTGAGCACTGGCCCTGATATTCTGTTTTTGGGTGACTCCTTTCCCTTGCAGAGAGCTATGGAGCCACCCTTGTGTGTGCTAGTAAGCTGTTTGTGTCTCCACAAACACACAGACACAGCAAGGCAATAGACTCCCCTGCTTCTGCTTTCTCCTCCCTCCTCCCTTGTCCATTTTCCTATCTAGTAGATGGATGACTGCTGGAGACTGCTCTGTCTGTCTTGTACTGGACAGGAAGTTCAGAGATGCAGAACAGAGAGAGTTGGAGTTCTTTGGAAACATGATGACTGTAAACATTTAAAGGGCAATTTCAGCTTTTGCAGAAAATAATTAATGTACACTTCTTCATAAAAGAAAAAATGTGCAGTTATTATTTTTTTTTGCATAGGAGTCAGTAAATTATTGCAACCACAATCAGTAGAATGCAGGTGCAATGCTATGGCCCCTGCAGACTCTTTATCCCATTTGCGTCCATACCAAAGTGCAGACATGCAGTAACATGGACCAGAGAAAGCGCCAAATGGACATCACTGCCCTTGTATTCCAAGTCCCTCTGCCGGGGTAGCTGATGGGACTTGTCGTTTCTCCATTTACAGATCCTGGCTGAGCCATGTACAGCTGCACCAAATTCAAAAAGATAAACAAGCCTGCAGGGAGAAGAACCCCACAATTCAGGTAGGTGGTGGGAGAGGGTGGGAGGTTGCAATCTGACCATGAATAAATATGGGTGTATCATGAAACACGGTCAGAGAGGTAAACTTAGCCTTTAAAGAAATATTTTGCTGGGCAATGGATATTTGTTTGATCCGGATTCATTATTGACAAAAGTTTGAGAGTTTAAGGACTCATTCACACCAGACACAGTGCCCTCCGGCCGCAATGCGATCGGCAGTACGGGAACGCAAGGCGCATTATGCCTGCGGTCCGGTCCGAACAAAATAGTGCTTGCAGCATTTTGTTCAGACCGGACTGGACCAGAACGCAGGCATAAGGTGCCTTGCGTTCCTGTGCGGCCGATCGCATTGTGGCCGGAGGGCGTGGCTACGGTGCCGTTCACTTCAATGGACCGCCCCCTCCTGCCCCACAACATAGTGAGCAGGCCGCAATGCGATGCTGTGCGCTCTGGCCAGAATCTGTGTGCACAAGGCCTTATACTATTCTAAAGTGCTTTTAGTTCTTGATTACATAGTTACATAGTATTTGAGGTTAAATAAAGACACATTTGTAAACCGGTGTGCTATGCATCATCTGTTAATTTATTTGGTTCACATTTAACTATCTAGTATTTACATCCGTACTTTTACCATATTTATATGACACGTATATTTATTAACATTCATGCACATATGCACTTTTGGATTGCATATAGTTGCAAGTAGGATCCGATCACTTGCACTGTTTTTAGTCTGTGGTATTACAAACATCACATAATTTAAAGATTAAATATAGCACGTATCACAAAACCAAGCGCAGCACACCGGTTTACAATTGATCACCTTGATAGATATTGCTGCAGCTGCATTTTTTGATCATATTTATATTTTTATTTTCTTTGTATTTTGGTTTTTTGATTTCTGCCATATGTCCTAGCGCAACTACCTTGGTCACCACCTAAATAAAGACACATGTCCATCAAGTCCAACCTATTGTGTGTGTGTGTGTGTGTGTGTGTGTAAAGATCTCCGAGTCATCCCGTTCTTAGGAGTACTTGTACCCCTGTATATTACCGTTTCTCAGGAAATCGTCCAAAAGCTTCTTGAATGATTCCACACTATTAGCTGAAATCACTGCTTGTGACAACGAGTTCCAGACCCTAACCGCGTGAACTGAGAAGAATCCCCTTCACCCCTTGTGTTTAGAATATGTAAATACTTTTAGTGCATAGTCTGGGCACAAGTGCATTTTAAGGGAAACACACAAAAAAAGGATCCTGGCGCTCTATCAGCTGACTGGAAGTGAAAATAAAAACATTTGACATGCAACATTTCATGTTATGCTAAAAATTAAAATGTAATCTTGATGATACTAAATATAGAAAATGTAATCAAACCCACAACCCATTTCCTTGAAGTCCTTTTCTATTGGACGATGTGTTGCATGTGTTAGCTGTTGATTCATAAACTAGGACGCACAGCTGGCTGTTCATATCGTATTTGAAGACAGAAGAGAGCAGTCAGGCCTGACCAACAGCAAGTTCCTCCAGTTTTCAAATCTATATGCAGCTGGCTAGAAGAAAATCTATTTACTTTATTCTGTTTAGGTTCAACCTGATTAATCATTTTCCCAGAGAAAGGGTGTGAGCAAATTAAATAACCCGGAGCTGTTCTGGTATTCCTTTCTAGAAATGTGCAGTAAATCAATAGAGAACTATGTCATCTCTGTATGATAAGGCAGCACAATGATGATAAGATGAATAATGACAACGCGGCAACTAATACCCTGTTTCCCCGAAAATAAGACCTAGTACTATTTTTGGGAATTGCTAAAATATAAGACCTAGTTGTGACCATTCCCAGGGCCGGTGGTGGCATTAGGGGGAACTTGAAGAGCCGCGGGAGAGGCAGGAGAGAATGAGCGGTGCCAACAAAGCCAGCACTAGAGGAAGCAAGGCGACAGCGGAGGAAGCAGTGCTGCATAAGCCGATGCTTCCTCTATAGCGCCGGCTCCTGTCACAGGCGGAGTGATGCCAAATGCACTCCGCTTGTGAGGAATCGATAGTGAAAGTGCGCTTCGCTCATTCTGGCCAGCGATAGGTTAGCAAATTGCTTTTGGATTGCCCTGATGACCATATTTTTGTACATAAATACATGTAGACTTTTCTACATGAATAAGTGTGGATTGTTGTACATAAAAAAAATAAAAAATAAGACCTACCCCGAAAATAAGACCTACTTTTGAGCCAAAAAAAATATAAGACAGCGTCATATTTTCGGGGAAACACAGTAGGAGAAAAAACGAGTTCAGCAAATAAAAAATGGGCATTTATAGAAGAAGAATGAAAGATAAACCTCCTCTGAGATTGCAGAGATACAGAGGTGTCTACTTTTTGTCGCTTATCTTCTCTGTGATTTTTGTTTGTGTACACGTACCTACTAACACTGCACTCAAAACATGTGCTTTACCATTTGATGGGGTTGAGTTACTAAAGGCAAATGGCCTGTTAACATGGCAGGGGAATTTGTGCTTTGCAGGTGAAGTTTTACCTCAGTTTATTAAATGAGGTGAAGCTTAGACATGTGCAATTCATTTAGTTCCAAATTGAAATTTGAACAAAAATTTGGAAATTCGGATGCATCGGAAATTCCGAATGACAGAAATAACGAATCCGAATTTCCGATAACGAAAATTTCAGATGCATCCGAATGTACTTTTATTATTAAAACATTAACTTAAAAAAAAATCCACAGGGGTTCTCCCCAATTGATACCAGACCATTTAGGTCTAGTAGGAATGCTGGATGGGACCCCCGATGTAAAAAAAAAAAAAAGCTTGGGTTCCCCTTAAAAGTCATACCAGCCCCTTTAGGTCTGGTAGTAATTTTAAAGGGGACCCCAATGCCAAGAAAACAGAAAACAAAAGTGGGGTGCCCTCTAAAATTCCAAACCAGATCCTTAATCCAGGCACTGACCTTGCAGGGCAGGAAAAGTGGCGGGGGAATGAGCGAGCACAACCCCACCACTTCCTTGCGCCAAAGCAGGCCAGATGCCGTCGACATGGGGAGTGTGCTTTGCAAGGGGAAACCCCTGGAAAAGCACCTTGTTCCCATGGAAATGAGGACAAGGGTCTTTTCCCCACAACCCTGGCCCGGTTTTTGTGGGGGTTTGCGGGGGGGGGGGGTTTTCAATTTTTTTTACATTGGGGTCCCTCTAACATTCTTGCCAGACCTAAAAGGTCTCGATTGAGGGGGGAACCCCACACTTTTTTTTTTTTTTCTCTCTAATGTCATTTTGCTGCAACGAAAATTCGTTCGTAAATACTACTGCATGTGATATTAACAAAAATTCGGATTCGTCTGTATCCGAATCCCGAACTGAATTGACTTTTGGACCCGAATCCCTAAATAGTAACAGGGTTATTCACTAAAGGGTGAAGAGTTTGGAGAAGGCAGGAGAAGTGAACAATCTAGGACAACATAGCTGATTTGGAAAAATGCTCCAATTCAGCTCACTTTCCAGTTCAGCTATTTTGGCCTAGATTGTTCCCTTCTCCAAACTCTTCACCCTTTTGTGAATAACCCTGTTAAAGTAATGAACAAATCGAAACGATTTGAACCAAATTTGGTCTAGTGAAGCTCTGTTGACTTCCATCATCCAATTATGTGCAAGCACAAATACAGGTATTCTTTGTTATGTGAAATTTGACCAAATTCACCAAGCTGAGGGAAACTTGCTCTGCAAATTCCTTTGCACAGTGAACATCCTATTTGACTCTATTAAGTCGACTCCAATGTGTCCTGGAATTAAAGAAATTGGATCAATCAGGGGCCTATTTAACTACAAAGGTGCTCTTACCTTTAGTGCTTGCAGCTGTGTCTAATACTATCACACAAATCACCAAATAGGGAACAATGTTGTGTAGTATCCTGGTAGCAATAGCATTTGGCAAACATACAATAGATAAAAAAACGAGAACTGAAAGTCCAATAAGGCCTCAATATTCTGTCCATCCTACTTCATTATAGGTAATAGAATCCCTGAAATACCATTGGCTGTAGATTATGCTGCTCTTGGATGCTACAGTAGTCAGTCATATAAGCTTAATTTGGACCTTTACCCCCTTTGACTAAAAATCAGCATACAGCTCTGCATGCAGATATGAAATCATTTTACATTCCTTAGTTAAACAAACATATTTTTATTTTACTTACAATTTCTTTTTTTCCACTTCCTGGTCCTCTTTGGCACAAAGATGTAATCGTTCCCAAGCATTGCATTCTGGGAAGGCTACATCAGCAGAACATTGCTGGGATATCTCATCTGTAATCTCATGAGATCCCAGGGAAAGACATTTTCCTCCACTGAGATTATGTGCGTGGTCACATGTCCTAGTCACATGTGCCAGAGTTCCAGGAAGTGAAAGGAGATCTAGTAATCTGCGCTTAGTTAACATGGCCACTGCCAGAAGACTGGGGAAGAAAAGAGAAATAAGGAATGCAAAGAATACAAAGCTATTATACATAGGCAATTATCTAGAAGTATGTGTTTGTAGATTGTCATTACTAAACATTTGTGAAGGGGCCTTTGTTGTTATTTTAAGATATGGGTAAAGCTCCTCTTTAACCCCTTCACGCCCCATGACAGGATCATTCTGTCATGGGTCTTTAAGGGGTTAAACAGACCTCATATTTGTTGAACTGGCAGCCGGCTTTACAGAAGAAGCGATTCTGGTGAATCAGCTGTCGTCAGATCGCTTCTTACGCTGCTAAAGTGGCCGCCCCCCCTCCCCAACCAACCCCCTCGCCATGTTTCCTGGACTAACACCTCGTTCACACCTGAACGTTTTGTAACGCGTTCTACGCTCGACGAACGCTCTACAAAACGCTCAAACATCTAAATCCCATTGTATTCAATGGGTCTGGTTCACACCTTGGCGTATTTCAACCCTGTCCCTAACACGCTACAAAACGGCCCACGCCTGAAAAGGCACATGTACTACTTTGGGCCGTTTTTGTTGCGCGTTTCCATTAGGATACAGCCAAGTAGCCCTCGGAAACGCGCGTTTGTCGCGCAATTTTTTTACCACGAATAGCGGTCGCGCATATGCAATACGCCTAGGTGTGAACCAGGGCTTAGATGCCCATGACCAGCATCACGGGTGTCGGCACTAACCTGGGGAGGAGAGCGGCGAACGTCCATTCACCGATCTCCTCCCCGTTCTATGGGACCGGGAGTGACGCGTATTGCATCACTTCCAGTCCCATCGCTGTCATTGCTGGGCTCCTAAAGCTGAGCAATAAGCTATTAAAGTGCGATCTTGGAGTGTAAAGGTGATACTAGGGGTCTTTTGGACCCCCAGTATCACCTTAAAGAGGACCTGTCACTGCCAATATTCTATCACATGGCGGGCTTGTAAGCTCCCCTATTTGATAGCAATTAAAGTAAAGTTAAAAAAAGTTTTTAAAATAATATTAAATAAAATAAATGTGAAAATAATAATAAAAAAGTCCCCCGCGAGCATGCGTGTCTTTGCGTAAACATGCGTCGGGTGCACCTGCGTACGAAAACAACGATCGGGCTACACATGTTGGATATCGACACGCACGCCGGAGTGAGAGCAATAATTCTAGGCCCATATTCGTTTGTGTCTCTAAACTGATGACCAGTAGGAGCTTTTAAATCGTCGTCTATGGACTTTTTGGGGTACTGAATTTTGTCACAGTTTCACGGATGCACACAATTTCTAACCTGGGCATGTTGGGTATCTATTTACTCGTTGTAACCTCATCTTTTATATATTACAAAAAAAAGGTTTTTATATAGTGTTTTGGGGCACTAGATTTAACTTGAGTGCATTTTTCACAAAAGTTTGGGGTTTGATAATATGTTTCTCTAAGGACCACTGCTGTCATCAGGTCGTATGCTGGTCCATTTACCTACAGTAGACATGAGGAAATGTTATAGCCGGAGAGGAGGGGGAGTGAGATGAGCAATGACCGCTGCAGGGCCAAGGATCAGGTGAGTATATCAGCTTTATTTGAGCCCACTAGACAAAACGCGCACTTAACCTTTGCAGTGCGGGAGTAGCTCCACTGCAAGGGTAAGTTTGTGATTTCCCCCCCAAATCACAAAAATTGCACAAAATTGGCATTTGATTTATATAGTATAATATCTTAAAAGGAGAACTATGGGGTTAAGGCTTTTCCCCATAGTTCTCCTTAGGGTAATGGGAGGACACAAACTAGCATCCTCCCGTCACCCTAAGCTCAATTTAGCCGACCAGTGATAGTTTCATTGTCACAGGTTGGCTAGAACTATAACGTGAGTGAAAAGCACTCACCTCATAGTTCTCCTTTAAAACATTAGATATAGAAATAGAATAGGTATTGTTATTGTAATAGCTGCAAATGAGATGTAAGAATATGTGGCTAAAACTCTTAAAAAGCTTACCTCACGGTCACCCAGTTCTGTGCTCTCATAGCAGCTGGTCATGGGATCAACTTTGAGGGGCCATTCACACCACATGCATTGCATCCCAATGTATCCCAATGCTATTTTTGGCCTCTGTTCACACCAGCACAGTCCGTTCCAGACCAGACCAGAAAAATACTGCAGGTCTCATTTTGTCTGGTATGGAATGCACTGGAACTGCAGCAGGTTCACACCATTTTACAGACCAGATATGGTCCGGAAAATGGTTTTAAATCTGGCGCTAGAGTCCCTGAGGCTAGGTTCACACCTAAGTGACTGAGCTGGTGAACTGTTTGCGTGCGGTTGTCACGCGTTTCTGTTTGCACGCTTTTTGGATTGAAAACTGCGTGGTTGTCACGTGGTTTTCAGTGCATAGAGATGTCTATGGGACCCAAATCGTGCGATATCGGCCCGAAAATCACTCCTGTACTTTTTTGTGCGAAAGGCGATTTCTACCGCATGACAAATGGCAAAGGTGTGAACAGCTTCCATAGACTTGAATGCAAATCTCTGTTTTGTGCGATATCGCGCTGCTAAATCCGCGCGATAAATCGCCTAGATGTGAACCTAGCCTGAGGCTGAATGCCATGTAAGATCAATTTTTCATAGCTTTCAGTGCCATAATCTTACATTTTCTTGTGCAGAGATCAATAATGTGAGATTGTTGCTTCAATTTTAATGTGTGAACATTTTTTGAATGAACTATTTTTTTTAGGTCTTCCCACCTTTTCCATTTAGTCCGGTGCAGAGCCCACTGAATCTGACGGTGACGGTGAAACAAATGATTCATTCTGTGAACTTTGTGACATGCTGGAAGTGCGGTTTACACAAGACTGTGAAGCAGCACTGAAAGTTGTGAAACCCTGACTGAAGTCTGATTGATAATCCTGCTCACAATGTCCTCATAGCAATTCATGAGTTTACTTTTAAAGGGCATTAGCTGTATTGCATTGTTTTTTAATTTATATGTAAATGTGAATGTGGCCAGCTTAAAGTGAACCTGAGCAAGAGGTTCACGTTAATCTCAGCTCTCGGAGCTGCTTAAAGGGACTCTGTTGCTATTTTTTTTAAACTATTATTAAAGGGATTCCTGCAAAGCACTGCCTGCACTGCAGAACTCTACTGTGAGGAAGATTCAAAGTTGTTGAAAAGCACTAACCACACAGGAAACACAGGGGCTCCCCAGCTAGGGCCGCCATGGCAAATCATTTACCTAGCACTTCAGCTGTGATTGTGACAGCTCCGAAGCAGGAATCGCTGAGAGCACAGCAGTCCCTGTGGTCCTTATAGGGGCTCAGGCCTGGTAAGGGAGGGCTGGCTGTACCTCCCTATTGGTGGCCCTGTGCACAGCACCCAACCATACTCCGTAGTAGTGCATTCCAACAAAATTGATCTTCCCTAGTAACATCAAGCTGCTGCCAAAGCAGGGTAGTCATATGACATGCATAGTACATACACAGTCACAGTTTATTAAAACATCAACCTTGGGTGCATTGTTTTTATTTTCGGGAGGCCGCATGGTGAGCTGCATGACACACCTCACATGCAAGCCCTGGCTTCAGTTTCGCCTCTGGCCAGCCCGGCACTTTCAACAGCCATAGGCAGGAGACAGAGGCAGGAAACACACAGCAGGAAGGGCCCACAACGTCACTGGTTCTAGGTCCACATGAAACCCAATTGGAGGACCTGGAGCTGCTGTGCAGTGACACTGAGAGAAACACGGTGGCAGCTGAGAGTGAGATTCCAGCTGCAGAAGAAAAATGGGTGCGCACCAGGGGAGAGAGGGAGGGGTACAGTTAAGCATCTATGACTGGGTGTGCACTTTCAAAAACTGAAGGCCTTTTTTTATGGTGTGATGTGTTGATTTACATTTTTAATGTTTATTTGGTGAATGAGTAGGGGTAACAGCTACCCCTCACTCATACCGAGGGAGTTGAGCGATCTGGGTGTCACCCAGCTTCCTATAAGCCCCCTGCCGACAGACCCTACATAACCACATAATGTTGTGGGGAAGAGGGCCTTGTCCTCATCGACATGGGGGCAAGGTGGCAAAGCACCCTACCCATGTTGAGGGCATGTGGCCTGGTGTGGTGCAGGGAGGGGGGGCACACTCGTCCCCCTTTCCCTGCTCTGCCAGGCTGCTGCTTGAATCAAGGCTCTGGTAGGTGATTTTAGGGGGGGGGGACCCCAAGCTTTTTTGTTTTTTTAGTGTGGGATCCCACCTAAAATTTCTAGAATTAATTGGGGCAGGGGAACCCAAGCTGTTTTTTAACGTTTAACAAAAAACTCATTAAGAATGGAATTCAGAAACAAATTCGAATGAATCCGAAATTTTCGTTATCAAGAATTTGGATATGTGCGGATTATTTCTTTCATTCAGAAATTCGGATCCATCAGAATGTCCACATATGAGGATATTCATCTGAATTTCCATTTGGAATGAAGCAGATCTTACATGTCTAGCACAAGCCCCTTTGTTTATGGTCAGCCTTGAAGCGGGGAATGCCCCGACCCCCAGTTAATTGAGCAGCAGGTCCATGTAGCTTCCATGTTTTTGGATGAGCTCAGGTTTGGATGGGGTTCAGTCGGAACCTGAGCTCCTCCCTACTTAGGATCCACCCTACATGTTTCATCTGGAGCCTTACTGTAAATACGGACCTTCCTGATCTGCATACTTGTTGTGGGTCAAGTCAGGCAGCTAGCATTTTCAAAAGAAGTTGTCAGCAATAGCAGAATCCATTTCCATTATTTTATTTTTTTACAGCAGTTTTCTAACTTTTTCCACATGTACTTTCATAATTTGCTTCCTTTTATGTAGTGAAACCAATTAATTGTCCCAACGAGATAACAGGTTAGGAGTCCAGCTATACAGGGCTTCCTTGGGGGGCCAAATTAAGTCCTTGTTATGTTTCATACAGAGACCTTCTCTTTCCGCATCATGTTTGAGTTCTTAGCCACAAAGGTTTTGTGTCTGTCTGCCTGTCTATGGATTCCTTTATTCCACTGATCTCAGTCTCAAACACCACATCATCACAGCACAGAGCGAATGACTGAATGTATACAATAGTTCATCTTTCTATTTTTAGTGGCACAGGAAACACCTGCTGTCAGGGGGCCATGTGGCAACGGGGCACCCCTAGGGCTCCACCAATCATGGGACAAAAATGGTCACTCCCCACTGAGTCCTCATCGCTTAGCTTTGTGAAGAAGACTGACATTTCTTTTTGAGGAGGAGATTATGGAAAGACCATCACAAGAGATGAAGCTGAATGCAATGCTGAGTTCTGAAAACAGCTTTGCCATCGATGAGCACTGCACAATGTTTGCATGCAGTAAGATCTGAGCTTCTCTTATGATGATTGGGTGGGGTGCAGATAAAGGAATAAGGGCTGGTTCAAACTATAGCAATGCTCTACAGGCACGTTATCCACGTGTTTAGTGCATGTTATCACACAGCACGATGCACTGCAGGCTAGGTGCACGGGTGCATTGCCATTCATTCCCCTCAAGCACCTGCCTGCAGGTGGGCTTGCGTTGTGCTGCACTGCAAAGCATGGTACAGCATGCCTTAACGCCTCTTTCCTGTGTCCAGTTACAATCATCTATCCCTAACCCCACGCAATCATACCATGTACGATTACGTGCAGACTGCAGCTAACAGATGCGGCCACTGTCACCCTGTCATTAACTTTAATGGGCATGGCTGAAGCTAGGTGAGGGCTGGGGCATGTGCCCCAGGTTCCACCTTAGGAGGGGTGCCACTGGGTATGTTGATGGAGAACTTCTCCCCTGAGGGGGGAGCAACTCTGAGCCTCTGCCCTGGATGACAGACAGAATATCTAGCTTCCCCACTGTCAATGGGTACAGCAGCCGCATCTAAACGGTGACACATCTATAGCTGGTGGTATTCTGCATTGCTGCATAATGTTTCGCTGGGATTTGTATGACTCTATAGCTGGTGGTATTCTGCATTGTTGTATAATGTATTGCTGAGATTTGTAGTCCTTCTACAGCTTGGAGTCAGTGGCAGAACTACCAGGGCCTCAGCGTTTGCCGCTGGGACTGGGCCCTGGCACTTCACCACTGTCCTAAAATCATTAGTCTGTATTGTTTTAGAATAAATGTTTCATGACACTAAAAAAAAAAGGTACCGTATATACTCGAGTATAAGCTGTCCCGAATATAAGCCAAGGTACCTAATTTTACCACAAAAAACTGGGAAAAAGTATTGACTCGAATATAAGCCGAGGGTGGGAAATGAGGCAGCTACTGGTAGATAGATACCAATAAAGCTTATACTTGAGTATATACGGTACCAGTAATTGGTATCGGCGAGTAGTTGAGGAAAAGTACCGGTACTCGTACTCGGTCTGGAAAAAAGGATGTCAGTGCATCCCTGATACAATAAACTCTTAGTTATCCGGTATTCAACTAACCAGAACTCTAATCTAACCAGAAAAACAAATCCCCTGTGTACTCACTGTTTTGTTGATCTGCTGCATGTATTATCCTGGAAATGATTGTGTGTCTATTTGTCTTAAGTGTGTCTATTTATCTTAATTTAATTTTGATTACTGCATATCAATGTTAATATGAAGTCAATACAGAGTTTATGTTATGATATAGTATGGGGTAAGGCATTAGTTAGACCTAATTATAATAGTAACTCTTAAGCAACCAAAAACGACATTTATCCAGAATCTACCAATCCCATGGATGCCGGATAACGGGGAGTTTACTGTAGTAACCAATCGGCTTCTCTCTTCAGTTTGTTCAGTTAAGCTTTGAAAATGAAAGCTAGAAGCTGATTGGTTGACATGTACAGCTGCTCTAGATTCTGTCTGCTCCAGTCTTAGAAAATTCCTTTCATTGTTGTTTTGTACCAGGTTGTGCTGTTCATTGACAGGGACAGCAGATTATACTGTTTATGTCTCCTGATTCACCTGACTTGCTCTAGACAAAATGTTCTCAAGGGACGCCATGCATGAATTATATTGTGAGCTTTGTGAAAGAAAACCCCCATGTGACCTTCCGCTGTACACCCCGTAAAAGCAGCAGTGAACTGATGTCATGTTTTTTTTTTTGTTGCAGAGATAATATGCAAAATTAGAAATCAGCAAAATCTTTTTTTTTTCTTTATGTGGTTGGTTAATCATAGAATTACATTTGCATAGCAAGATGTTGAGGATGTTATCGTAACTTGTTTTTAGACATGTGCGATTGGTTTTGTTCCGAATTGAAATGTGGAAGAATATCGGCATATTCAGACATTCGGATGCACCAAAATTTGCTAATGAAAGAAATAATGAATACGAACATATCAGAATTTTCCGATAATTAAATTTGAATGTCATTCGGAATGAACTTGTGTTGTAAAACGTTGAAATAATAATTTTTAAAAAAACAGCGTGGAGTCCCCTCCCTAATTCATACCAGACCCTTAGGTCTGGTAAGAGCTTAGGAGGGGACCCAAAAGCCAAAAAATTAAGAAAACGAAAAGGGTGGGGTCCCCCCTAAAATCTCCCTTACCAGAACCTTGATCCAAGCAGCAGCTTAACAGGCCACATGCCCTCATCATGGGGAGGGTGCTTTGCCAGGAGGACCCCCTGGAAAAGCACCTTGTTCCCATGTTGATGAGCACAAAGTCCTCTTCTCCACAATCCTGGCCCGGTGGTTGTAGGGGATTACGGGCAGGGGGGTTTATTTGATGTTCCTAAAGGAGGCACCCAGATGCTGCCTCCCCCTCGTTAATGAGTAAGGTGTTCATCCTACTTATTCACCAAATACAGTAAAATACTTAGAGAAAAAAACGCCACACAGTAAAAAAAATCCTTTATTTGAAATAACAACACAGGTTTTTGGCAATTCCTTTATTGAAAAGAAAAAAAAGAGTGTCTATCGATGTAACCCAACGTCAATCACAACATCCAGCGATGTAGATTCTCGTCAATTACAATGAACGACGGCTGCCGACTCGTCGAAAATGAGCTGCTTCACCCAGGGGCGTATTTACCACGAGGCAAACAAGGCGTTTGCCTGGAGCGGCACTTTGCAGGGGGGCATCAAAAAATGCCGCCCTCAAATCAGGGAGGAAAACCAGCGGCGGGCGCACAAAATCAGGCAGCCTCGGCTGTCTAATCACGTAGCTGCTGGTGGGACCTGGCAGCAAGCTGCCGGGTGAAAGAAGAGGCGAATGTGTGGCCGGGGCTGTGGGAGACGTGGCACGGCCGGCTGAGGCTGCACGCGGCTCGAGGAAGAAGCTATAGGGGCTGGAGGAAGAAGCGGCATGTCCTGGAAGCAGGCTGGGGAGCTGCAGATGAGAGGAGCAGCACGAGCGCAGGTAAAGGGACCCTGCACAGCCCACCTTAGAGTCTTTGTGCGCGGTCTGTGGTTGGCTGTGTAAGGTCTTTGGTGGGCTGTGCAAGGTCTATGGTGGGCTATGCAGGGTCTCTGCAGGGGCTCAGGTGGGCTGTGCAAGGTCTATGGTGGGTTGTGCAGGGTCTTTGGCAGTCTCAGACCCTGTAGAGCCCACCAGAGATCCTTTACACCCCACCTTCCCTGCAACACAGCGCAACCTGTCAGAAAGAAGCTGTATCCAGCGACTGACAGGTTATGCAAAAAGTATTGGATAGGAATAAGGGGTGGGGCCAATTTAGATGGGTGGGTGCAGAGTTTCATCTTGCCTAGGGCAGCACGATACCTAAATACACAGCTGGCTCCACCCCTTTGTTGACATTTGGGATCAGAGCTGTCATTCTGCGGCCGGTGTTCATCGGGATCGGACGTGTCCGGCAGGTATTTTTTTCCTTTTTTTGGCGAGTCGGTGGCCGCCGTTTATTATGATTAATGAAAATCTATATTGCTGGACAACGTGATTGACATGTGAATTACATCGATGGACTTTTTTTTTTTTAATAAAGGAATTGCACACCCTTTTTTTACATTTATTTTTATACTTATCTCAACATAGATATTAAAAAATAGCTCAACATAAAAAGACAAACAACATCAGTCTTTAACATTGAAAACCTCCAAAACAAAGTTGACCAATACACTTTAAATGCAAATTGCTGTTCTTTTTTTTATTTTTTTCAAGAACATTTTTATTTTGTTTTACAATTCATTGCAAGTTGCAAGTACAAATGAAGCATACATTGACATTTGCTGATATGACAACAATGTTATGAAGCCCCATCTCCAACTACATTCTTCGTACTTCCCAGGGGGCACTATAGAGTGGTTGTGTGTCTAACGGTTGCCAATAAACATTTATGAACTATCAAACTAGTAAAGGTAACGAACATCACATGTGTTGGGTTTATCAGATGAAAGTGTTGGCGAATGTAGAGGGCTGTGTACTGCCCGTACACCACCCTCGCCATACCTTGGGGATAAGAAAGGATCAGGAGGTGGGGAAAAAGGGAGGGTGGGGGGAAGGGTTCAGCATTACAACATTGATGGGATTGTGGGAAATCTGGGATGGATTCAATCCCACTGTGGGGGCAAGGGGGTGTATGCCCTCACCCTGAATTCAGAGTGCCAGTAACCTAGCATCAAATGAGTTTGCCTGTAGATGCCGAATCCAGGGGCCCCAGATCAGTTAGAAGCGAGGGACTTTATCGTTCAGCCGTGCCGTGAGGCGCTCATTAGCAAAGAACCAGTGAAGTCTGCGTTCCAGTTCTGCAAAAGGTACAGTGTTGGATTGTCATGACTTCGCCACTATCTGTTTGTCTGCTGTGAGTCCATGGAGCAAGAACTTATGTTCTTTTGGGTGTTATTCCCTCAGGGGGTAGGTTAAGTAGAGCGACTCTTGGGTCAGGTGTGAGTGTGAGAGCCATGATTGTGGACATAAAGGCAAAGACTCTTTTCAAGAAGGACTGCACAATGGGGCAGTGCCACCAAGTATGAATGTAGGAACCCACCTCTCCACAGCTTTGGAAACATTGACCAGTGTGGCCCGGAGTAAACGTCCTCAGCCTGCTAGGCACCGTGTACCATCGATAGAGGAGCTTGTAGTTGGTTTCCAGGGCCTGCATGCTCTGTGAGCTAGACTTGGTCACTTCCCAGATGGTGTTCAAGCTATTCTCGTCTATGGGACTTCCCAGATCCTTTCCCCAGGCTAACGTATATCTATGGTTGGGGGGCGCTGTGCTTGACAGCACCCGGGCATTGATTTGGGTGATTAGGCCTGGTGCGAAGGGGTCATTTCAACAGGTTCGCTCAAACAAGGTGAACATTGGTCCTGTAGGGAATGATGGTACTTGCGTGGAGATAAAATGTTTGATCTGAAGGTAGTGAAACCGCTCGGTGGCCGGTAGTTTAAAGGAGTCACGAAGTTGTTGGAACGGTTTTGGGCCCGCAGCAGTGCATAGTTTGTGTAGTACAGTCGCAGCCCCTGATATCCAATGGCGGAAGGCGAGTAGGGAATCACAGCCAGGGGGGAAAGCTGGATTTTTCAAGAAGGATAGAAGTGGGCGGTGCGCTGACATCACAATTTGCTGTTCTTAAAGCCTTAGGACTCAGTCCTGACGACTTGTCAGCAAAACCTTTCTTCCTGCTAAAGTGAATAATGACTGTAGAATCAGCTTTACTGCTGTTTTCAAGTATTCCTTCGGGCACATTGCCCCTCCCCAGCCATAAGTTCCTAGATGATCACACATAGCTGTACAAGTATAAGATGGCCATAGATTTCAGGTGTTCACTGTCTGTTACCTGTAATATTAGGGTATAACCTTATACTGGGATGTAGCAGTGTACACCATTAGTTAATTATAGTATAGGAGCAGAGAGCAGCAGTGCAGGACCTGTTTCCCTCTAGTACAGTCACTGTCCTGAATTATATAAATAATTATGTTTATATAATTCAGGACAATTCTGGCTGTCCAAACAGCATGGAGTCGGCTTCCCAGCCAATCAGGAAGCCGGGCAGCAGATAATGACCCACCTCCCAGTTTCCTGCTTGACTGGGAAGCCGGCTCAATGCTGCTTGCAAGGTATGCCGGCTTCACGGCCAATCAGCATCGAGCAGGCCAAACAGCCGGCTCGATGTTGATTGGCTGGGAAGATGGCTTCCTGGTCAATCAGCATGGAGCCAGCCAAACAGCATGGAGCCAGGCAATTAGCCCAGGCAATTAAGCCAATGAGGTAATGACTCGCTGCCCGCCTTTCTGATTGCCCGAGAAGTCGGCTACATGCTACCGGAAGTACCGGTATTGGTACTCTGTATCGCTGAGCACCGAAATATAAATATCGGTACTCATACTCGATACCGAAAAAACGATGTCGGTGCATCCCTAGTCAACATAATATTGAGTCAGAACTAAACGTCACAGTAAAGCTTTCCTGTTTCACAAGTTATGCCAGTGAGAGCTATTGTAGGACCAGTAAGGCTGAGTGCTTTGGAATTTTGTATTGGGTGCTTGGTGAATCACCTCTTCCCGTATACACGAGGTATAAATTAACAGAGCAGCTTTACATTTAGTATGTTTGCTGTGCTTAGTATCCACATAAAAGGGCTTAATTTGCATTGTGTGGATCTACAACTCTCAGGTGACTGTGTCATGGTTAGTGGGCCTGCTGTGGTACAGAAGTTCCAACTTCAGGTGATAGGTCTTCTCCAGAGCTGCAGATGTTGGGCTGCTGATGCCCAGGGAGCATCTTGGGCAGGGTCTCACAGTGGCACATGACTAGAAGACAAGCAGGCCAAGACAGAGGGATAGTGTAAGGCCATAGCCGGGAGCTCGCGCGCTACTACGCATGCACGGGTCCCAGTCTTCCGTGTTGCCGGAAAACATGCGTTAGCACGCATGCGCGCACAACGGAATGTGGCACACAGGAAATGACTCACGGCCCTCTAATAGATGTTCCTATTCAAACCAACTGGCCCAATGGGTCAGTGCTGAACGGTCTTTCAGCTTGTGCTTGTGTTCCTACTGATCTGTTGCCTGTTACCTCGACCCGGATTGCTGCTGACTTCGACGGTTTGCTGACTGCTTGTTATCTGGACTCTGCCTCCTCCTTCTGTACCGTGCTGACCGTTTGGCTTGACCCTTGGCTTGTTTGACCTCGCTCCAGTTTCTGCTGCAAACCTCGCTGACATCACAGCTGTGCACCAGCCCTGCTCATCCTTCCAGGGATCCAATTGCTGGACTTCTACCAGGCACCGTGTCTGAACACTTTGGCACCCGTGCTTCTCTCTGTCTACTCGCTTCCTGTTTCCACATCCAGGGGTGTGAGACAAGAGCCGCCAGGGAGGCCTCCTCAGCTAATTGGTCCTCCACCAGGTATGTGATAGATAGTCAGACTGGGAAAGGGTTGAGGCAGGTGACAGACACAAATGTGGTCAGATAGACAAAAGGCACAGGCAGGTGGCAGACAGAAAGCAAGATCAAAACACAGGCCAAGGTTGTATATTCAGGAAGCAATCTACTGTATAGTCAGGCAGACACAATCAGATAGAATCTTCTTATCAGGCACTATGTGGGAGTACTGAGTTTCTTATATAGGTGGTTAATGAGGGTCAGGTGTGCAGTATACAGAGCAGCAGTGTGAAAGTGCAGGAAACTGTCCATAAATGACAATGGAGAACAATTCCAGCCACTCAAAATCTCTTGCCACGTGGTGCAATCCGCAGCCGAAGCTCAGCCACAGGGAAAATTGTTAGCTAGTGTAACATAGAAAAGAATTGGGTAGCCTCTGAGTAAGCCTATTTTCACTTTGCATATGCTCTATATCATCTTAAATGTAAACCTTAATGCAATTTACTGCTTCCACCCTGTATATGCAAATGCATGCAACCTAGACCCCTGTTTTTATAAGGCATTAGAAACCGGTTTAACAAGTCCTGTTGTCTGGCAGCTATAGACGGATGGATGATGCAGGGTTTTGTATTTTGAACGGTGCACTTAGTAAATTACCCCCTATTGCTGTGCACCTTCCTAGCCGTTATTAATTGATTGAGTCGCTTGCCATTTTCCCTGTAAGCTGCTGTGAGACTGATCAAATGACACAGATATCATTAAAAAAATTCCTCTACATGGTAGCATCACCCCAAAGAAACAACCGCATTCAAGGTGGAGACCAACCAAGCACCCCACTAAAAACATGTATTAGATATATAATTATAAACTTCAAATTACACACATATCATTAAAAAAATATTCTTTTACATGGTGGTATCGCCCCAAAGAAACAAACACATTGAAAATGGAGACCAACCCAGTGCCCCACAATAAGCTGGAGGGCCACCTGGGATATCTGAAGAGCTCACGACCTGGGTCAGATTTACTCTTTCTGCTGCCCCAAGGCCAGGTTCCTAAATGCGTCCCCCCTGTTTGCAGGCTGCATACAAGTGATCTCAGCGACATCGCCGGGATCACTTGTACAAAACAAGCGGCGGCTTCCCCGCTGTACATTTAGCCCGGCTTACCCAAAGCAGAGCTAAATGTAGAAAACAACTACCCGCCTGCCGCCCGGAACTGCATGCCCTGGGTGTCGGGAGATAGGAATTCCACACCACTACTGCCCCTCTACTCCCTGCTGCCCCGAGGTCGGGCCTCGGTTGGCCTTGTGGGAAATCCGGCACTGTTCACGACCATGGAATACTGTTCTGTGGGCTCCCTCTGGCTTATTGTGGGGCACTGGGTTGGTCTCCATTTTCAATGTGGTTGCTTCTTTGGGGTGGTACCACTATGTAACAGAATGTTTTTGTATTAATGTAAAGTGTAATTTTCTGTTTATTATTATATGTCTAATATATGTTTCATGTTTTTATTAAAGTGACATTAAAGGCAACTTTTTTTCCCCCTCACCCCAACGTTAATTAAAGCACTTACCTTAAATGATGTCTCTTAATCAGATCTTCTTTCCTGCAGTTTTCAGCCTTCTCTCCAGCGCTGCGGCGAGCGTCCAATCCAGCGCTGACTCCTCTGGTCTTGCTGCCACTTCCTGTCCCACGGTGTCTGCATGTGGGTGCACGTGCCCTTAGACTTACCTTGCGTCCCTCCTCGCGTCCCGGCCGAAAATGTGAACTGCGCATGCACCCGCCCCAAGATCCCTTGCGGCTGCCCGAGAAATTTCACATTTTCAGACGGGAGCGTGCGTGTGGGGATGTCACAGCACTAGTATTCCATTGACACTTCCTCCCATCCCTGTTACTAAATGTCCATACCTTGGTGTGGAAATGGATGGGAGGAAGAGTCTGCAGGAGCCAGAGCATTGCACCCATGATCCACTGATCATGGTTGCAATGCTTTACTGGTTCCTATACAAAAAAAATAATAAAAGCATATTGTCTTCTTTTATGTGTGCATTTATTATTTGGACTTTATCTGTAAGTAGCTACAATGTAATGTATGGCAAAATGAATGGTGGTAAAGGGGCGATATAGAGGGCGGTGTGATTACTAGAATGACCTTTATTCATTTAATGATCTTGATTGTAGATAAGTTTGTAATTACTGAGATTTGTAACCACTTTTTAATCAAATAAAAAGTATATTTTTATACATTAGTTGTACTTGTTGGCACCCGAAAGTCCCGCTATCTACAGTATATATGATTTGTTGATCCTCAGTTATCCTTATCTCTATGTATTTTGCAATAACTGTCCTATGTGTATGAACTCTGTAACAATCAGTCATTAGTTGCCTTTCATTTCTTTGACTGCTTCAGTGATGACGAAAGATGATTTTTTTGCTGATCAGTGCAGCACTTTGCAAAGTACCATCATGCTTAGCACTGGATTCATAAGATATCAGGATGGCTGTAGTTTTGATGCCATGCAAGTCATCACTTGGTATTTATAATGGTTTGCTTTACTTTAGATCACATCCCCTGTTGGGTGTTTAAATGTTACCGGTCTGTATGTTGTCTCTTTCACTCTTTCCTGGTCTCTATTTGCTCTAAATTCCTCTCTATGACCTATAACAGCGTTTCTAAATCTTTTTTTGGGCACGACACCCTTTCAAAGTATGCAAATTCTCGAGGCACCCAGTCTAAAATGTAAAAAACTTAGAAAATTACATCTGGCCCCTCCTATATTCATATCAGACCCTTATGCCAGATAGGGGCCTGGTATGGATTTTAAGGCCTTTACATCAAGAGCCCTCTTCACAACAGAAGCCCCCCCTTCCACATCAGAGCCCCCCTTTACATCAGGAGCTCCTCTTTACATTAGGAGCCCCCTTCTTTCACATCAGAGTCCCCCTCTAATACTTGAAGCCCCCTTTACATCACAACCCCCTCCTTTCACATCAGAGTCCCCCTTTACATTAGAGCCCCCTTTCATATCAGAATCTTCCTTTTCCCATCACAGAGTTCCCCCTTCACATCAGAAGCCTGCCTGCACCATGGAAAGTCATGGCACCCCTGAGGAAGGCAGAAGGCACCCCAGGGTGCCACAACACCCTGGTTGGGAAAGGCTGGTCTATAAAACTGACAGAAGATGCAAATGACAAGAAGGGAGCTTTGCTTTGTTTTATTGAGCAATCTGTAGACATGTGCGCTGCCAAAAAATTTGTTTAGTTTCGTTTTAAATTCGGATTTGTGTTATTTCGTTTTTCGGGATTCGGGTGTGAAAGCCAATTCGGATTCGGAATTCGGACGAAATTTGTTAGCGGTAGTGCGTTCGAACGTTCGTTTCTTATTCGTTTTGTTCATATGTTCGTTCATTCGCAGCAAAGTGCCATTTGAGGGGGACAAATGTTTTTCTTCAACGAACGAAACGAATAAGAAACGAAAACGAAACAAACGTTCGAACGAACTACCGCTACCAAATTTCGGAAACGGAAATTCGGATTCGTTTGCATTCGTTATATATCTGTAATTCGGAATTCGGATACATCCGAATGTCCGAATTTCCGAAAATGCGTCCGAATTTCGATTCGGAACGAAACGAATCCCACATGTCTAGCAATCTGTGGACAGCCCTTCTCGGGGATTAGGGTGTGATATATATAAAGTTCGTCATTTGTCTGGTGTCTGATGGCACAATCAGGTGGTACAAAAGATCGTTCGGAAATCTACTAGTGTATGGCCAGCTTTTAGTCTTTCTTTTGGGACAGTCAGTTTCCTGTTACTGAAATTGAGAGAGTAGCTGGCAAAGGCCTGCGAAATAGAGAGATGTAAAAGGTAAGAAGAATTTTTAAAAATGATTTTTAGATATGTTGTGTGAATAGGAACACATAACAAACATATAAAAGGGTTTTCTCAATTTTGCCGGCACATGGACGAATTTAAATTCTCCATCCCACACTGGATCTTTCTGCCCAAAAAATCCATCGTAAAAAAAAAATGCAACGTCTTGGTGCATAATAACCCGCGTTTATGGTGCATGTATGGTGTTTAGAGGCACATGCATATAAAATCATGCTATTGGCTAGAATATTCATACGCATGCACACATGTGAATTATGACAGTAAGTTCCTCTCCGAATGCAGGTTTGGGCCGCTGAATACTGCTCTAAAGTATGGATCTAAATGCCACAATGTGCAAGGACACGTTGGCTGAACTAGAGCTGTGTTCAGAGGTATAATAAAAAGAACGAAATGTCTCTAAAAACAGCATTTTTCTGCCCATGTACATGAGGCCTTAGACAGTTGTCACTGGAACAAGTTGCCCCAACTGGAAGATTTCCCCAGGGATGTGCAAATCCTATTGGCCTATGAATGGGACATGAAGTTTTATGCGCCGGGCAGGCCTTCTGTTTTCTACATTTAGCCTTACTGCGGTCAAGCCGCCGCTCGCTTTGTACAAGTGATCTGGATGATTGGAGTAGCAAAATGTTGCTCTTTCCTTCACTTTCAGTCACAGTGACATTGGTTACCCAATGGTCACCATCAACAAAAAGAGAGGATGTATCTCTCGAGTCACAAATCTCACCACGCTACCCAAATCTCAAATATGTACATTTAGGGCCTATTTATACCTGGCGTGTGCCTGAACATGCGCAGAAGTTTTGCACATTTTGCAGCGCATCCGCATAGGGCAGCCTATTTATTTCAATGATAGAGAAGACAAGAAATACAGAAGCGCACTACCAAGTGGTGACTGAGCAAGAAAAAATAATAAGGGAATAATGGAATGAGACTTACCAGGGTGTGGGTACTAGCGCATTGTCAGCGACGAAGTGTGGATGAATTGGGAGTCCAGGGTTGCTGGTGGTGGTGGGCAGGGTAATGTGGCAATAGTTGGTGCTGGGAAGAATAAGATGTCAAAGGGGATCTGGGTCAGACGTTTAGTGTGGCAGGGATCTGAGGGGGGGGCAGGCTCGGGTTTGGGAGAAGGACTGTCTGTCTGAAACGTGCTGGCTGCTAACGGATGTGTGCCTGAGAACTGTGGGTGTGTGTGTGTGGGGGGGCGCGGTGAACAGTTGATGCTGTCAGGCAGGGAATGTCCGGGGGAAGCCAATGGTGAGGAAGATAGCCTGGAGGTGGATGTTGAGGTCGGGGTGAGACTACACCGCTCGAGGGCACAAGCAGCGAGCCCGAAGCAGCGAGCGGTGTGTCTGTGAGGTACAACGGGTGAGAACGAGTGGCGGAGGTGGTGGGTGAAAGTGTTCAAACTGGCTACGCGTTTCAAAGAGCGGGTCTTCTTTTTCAAGCCACAGAGTGAGGGGCTTGTAAAACGTTGGACACCCTGGTCCGCAATTTTAGGAGCCGCACACCTAGTACCGCAACCGACATTGGTTTACCCTCACCTCAGGGGCATCGCTGCATTAGAGGACATTTCTCCCAATTTTTTCGTTATTTATTTCAATGGCCTGCCCTACACACGGTAAAAACAGTGAAGACGCACATACGTGTCTTTGCATGTGCATCTTGCTATTAACAATAATGCCACCATTTAATTACCAATGTAGATATCTGATACAGATTCTGTAGGTGGGTGAATTCAGCAAGTTCCATATATCAAATTTTTTTTTTCAAACAAACTTTATTCAGTTTTTCGACCACCCCCACATGGGGTATAGCCTTTTTAACAAATGAAGTGGCTTGACATACAGTTCTTGCATCTTGGGGTCGCTCATCGCATCCCCCAACAGTATATCTTAACTTCTCCTCTTCTAACATTCCCAACTAAAATTAACAATAACATTCCCCTGCTGGCTGCCATCTTTTTGTTACTTGTCAATTTCTAAACTCTACGTATATAATGCTCTTAATGCTCTTAAGGGTGTCAGGCGTGCTTATCAAAACAACATATAGGTTATACCTTCACATCTAAATTATACATTTTGTATTACACTTTATGGTACTTCCAGGACTCCCAGGCTATTGGACAGTTTGGCTTTAAGGTACCAGTCTAAATATATAAAGGGTTGCATTATGTGGATCAACTGCGCCCCTTCGAACTTGCTTCCACATAGTATTTCCAACGTTTGAAGAACCTAGTAGTTAGTGCATCCCCCTGCGTTTCAGTGTCCAGTTTTTCCCGGAGAAATACAATTTTCAGTTCTGAGGTGACCTTCGCTATTGATGGTGCGGAAGATGCATTCCAAGATCTCATTATGCATCTCCTCGCCGCTAGCAGGCATACATGAAGCCAGTCACTACCCTTGTAGGACGAGCAGTGCAGTTCCTCTGCCAAGTACTTGGGGATACTGAAAAGGTATAGCAATGGATTCAGACGTGGGGTCCACTTCAGGACTGTTTTGACATAGGAAGGCACGCTTGTCCAGAAATGCATCATGGAAGGGCACGTCCATAAACAGTGGGCCAATGATGGGCGAGACAGTCCACATTTGGGGCACAGGGACAGCAGTTGCTGCGGAGTCGCTCCGGTGGGGAGGAAGTACGCCACATAAGCCCGATGCATTATTTTAAATTGAGTCTCCCCCCAGGTTTCCATATATCAATTTTAATCAGCCTCTATGCCTGTGTAACTCATGTGCAAGCTCTTGTGTAACTTGCATGTAAAAGTGATGATTTAGCAGCTCTGCCATGTGCTCATACCTCTGTATACACTCATATGTTTTGTCCAACTGCTGGCAGGTTGAATCAGTCATCTGCTGCCCACATTTCTAGGTGACAATGTTGAGACTGCTGCTCCACCTACTCCATGTGACAATTACAATCAGAGTGTCCAGTTCATCATTTTATTTACTGGTGTGTCTCAATGATACAGATCTCATCATTTAAAGCCTTGATTCTCAACTGGTGGGTAGTGACCCAAAAAGTGGGTCGCGACCCGGTGATCAGTGGGTCGGCATGCGCCTTCCACTTTTCTAGGTGAGAGACTTCTCAGCCTCCCCCTAGCGCAGCGCGGTCAGTTCTCGTGCCAAGCAGCCATTCATATGCTGCTCGGCACCAAGTGTCAGCTTGAGGTTGGGTGGGCAGGAGCTCCATCCATACGTGCATTGCTTACAGCTTCCTCGCATGTACTATAGAGGTGCCTGGACTGGGGTGATGCCACGTTCTGGCTCCTGGCACCTCTACAGGGCACGCAAGGAAGTTGTGCAAGCAATGCACATATGGATGGAGCTCCGTCACAGCACAGCAGCCCACACTTGACCCCAGGCTGAGGATCCACACCAGTTCTCGAAAGGTAGGGAGACTGGGTGGAATCAAGCAGTCCTGTGTGATTAACACACTGTATCGTGCAACTGCACCTACTACGCGTTCTGGTGTGGGAGGTGCGTTGCGTTGCCATTTATTTGAATGGCACCCCAAACACAACTCCTGCCCACAGTTCATTCGCCCGCAGCGGAACGCTCGGTATCACAATGCTGTGCGTTCCATTTCAGTGCGACTTGGGTCGCAATAATGACCAAGGACAAATGTGGGTCCTGAGGTTACATAGGTTGAGTACCATTGATTTAAAGGAAAGGGTTGGTAACCCTCATTTCAATGTCCTGCTTTCCCTGTTGGATTGTTCTTTTTCCGTGTTATAATAGCAAGACTTTTTGGAGGGTAGGTGTAGAAGCTGCGGCAGAGGACAGTAACAACACTTCTCAGTCTGATTATGTAATGATAACGAGGATAGAAGTTTGACATTTTAGTTGGACATTTTTTCATCCCTTTTTATTAGGTAAAATAAATTCCACGATATAAGACACTGACATTTATAAAATTGTATTTGATATTTATATGTGTACACAATATAACTGAAATGTGTGTGTTTTATCCTTTGTTATACAAGACAATTCAACTAACCTTTTGTGACACATGGTTATTATTTGGGCTCAATGTGAAAACAAAACGGAACCTAAAATCTGTGCAATACTGATTCCAGTGTGTCCCACATAGTACACATAATATGCAACAGACATAAGAGTACCTGAGTCCCCAACGTGGAGTGCAGCCGGTATCATGAGTGGGTAGTGCAGACACAGGGGTATAAACACTCCTGAGGAATGGCAGTGCAGGTACATGGGGCAAGGGCACTTCTGAGGGACTAGCAGTGCAGGTATGGGGGGGTATGGACACCTCTGAGGGACTGGCAGTGCAGGTACATGGGGTATGGGCACCTCTGAGGGACTGACAGTGCAGGTACAGGGGGTATGCGCACCTATGAGGGCCTGGCAGTGCAGGTATAGGGGGTATGGGCACCTATGAGGGACTGGCAGTGCAGGTACAGGGGGTATGGGCACCTCTGAGGGACTGGCAGTGTAGGTACATGGGGTATGGGCACCTATGAGGGACTGGCAGTGCGGATACAGGGGTTATTGGCACCTCTGAGGAACTGCCAGTGTAAGTACAGGGGGTATGGGCACCTGAGGGACTGGCAGTGCAGGTACAGGGGTCATGGGCACCTCTGAGGGACTGGCAGTGCAGGTACAGGGGGTATGGGCATCTATGAGGGACTGGCAGTGCGGGTACAGAGGGTATAGGCAGGCACCTATGAGGGACTGGCAGTGCAGGTACAGGGGGTATGGGCATCTATGAGGGACTGGCAGTGCGGGTACAGAGGGTATAGGCAGGCACCTATGAGGGACTGGCAGTGCAGGTACAGGGGGTATGGGCATCTATGAGGGACTGGCAGTGCGGGTACAGAGGGTATAGGCAGGCACCTATGAGGGACTGGCAGTGCAGGTACAGGGGGTATGGGCATCTATGAGGGACTGGCAGTGCGGGTACAGAGGGTATAGGCAGGCACCTATGAGGGACTGGCAGTGCAGGTACAGGGGGTATGGGCACCTATGAGGAGCTGGCAGTGCAGGAACAAACATTTCTCAGCCCCTCTACCATCACAGCTAAGACTTTGGAAACATCTGGGAGATTCCACGTCACTGCGCTGAGCTATGCGCGGATTGGCTAAGGCGGAGGGGAGCCGCGATTGGCTGAGCGGAAGGATGCGTCAGGCGCCACGTCTGCAGCGGCCGCAGATTGAAGTGTGAGCCAGCCGAGCAGCGGAGGGAGATCCGTCACCGGGGCTGTAAAAAGGCCAGTCATCGGGGGAGAGAGGTGGAACGGAGCCGGTGAGTGCGAGCAGAGGAGGGCACCGAGGGGCAGGGCGGGAGTGATGGAGGGGCCTGGGGAGCTGCAAGGACTGTGTGGTGGACTGTTGCCAGAAGATGCTCAGTAGGGACTGTGTGATATACTGTCAGGGACTTGGTGGCAGACTGATGCAAGCTGAGACACTCTCAGGGACTGTATGCTGGACTGCTGCAATGAGACATCAGGGACTTTAACATGGACCATTGCCAGCATATTTGTGTCATGCACTGGACCAAGTACTGTAGGTAGCAGATAATCTAAAGTATTGTGGACTGTATGATGAGCTGTTCCGCATGGGACTGTGTCATGGACCACTGCAAGCAGATGCACTGCTAAGGATTTTGCTTTTGCATCATTGCATGCAGGTGAAGCATTATGGTCCATAAGATGAACTATTGGCAGTGTTTAGTAGGGACTGAGAGTAGTCTTCTAATGCAAGGAGTAGGAATGATGGGCAGACAGATGCAGTACTATGAAGGACTATTGCAGTATGTAGCAGTAGGGACTTACTGTGCCAGGGCAAGGTCTTTTAGTACCCAAGGCTAAAGTTTACCCCCGTGAGCTGTGTTCTACCCCATCAGTATAGGTTGTAGGTGCCCCTTTTGTGTCCCCTACCTGCAGAAGTGCCCTAGGTGGCTGCCTCTCCTGCCTACCCCTCGGCCTGGCCCGGCCCTGGGTACTATGATCCTTATGCGTAATGGGAGGTACTGTGGACCGTTGTCAGGGGATAGCAATGAGCTATAATAGGTGCAGGATAGTGGCACCATGGATCACCGTAGGGAATGTGAGGTGGACTGGCCCCGTTAGTGATTATGTGATGTATTTTCATTTTGGTAGGAGAAGGAAGGGTAGGATGGACTGCTCTAGGTGCATGACATCGCATGGGCTACAGGCTGGGGCCAGTGTAAGCAGATCCACCAGTGCGTGTGTGATAGACAATTACTACTCTGCCTGTCAGCACCAGAATTTGGGTCCTATGAAACGTTTCAGAGGTCCTCATATTGTTAGAAACTTTCTCTGTGTGATGGAGTTCTACTGAGAAACTTATTTTTGGACAAAATGAAATCTGAGGGTCCCAGAAAATGGGGCATCAAAACTTTAGATCCTAGAAGTTTGAGCTCCATTGTACCATTTTAGGGGTTACTAATAGGGATTGAAAGATGTAAGTGTAGGTATCAGTAGGGACTGTGACATAGGACAGTCCCAGTGTGGGTACCAGCAATAGTGTAGAGCAGTCTTTCCCATCTAGGGTTCCTCCAAAAGTTCCTCGAGCAGTGAGCAATATTTTCCCTTCAGCTAAATAACCACTGATACCAGTGATCTTCTTAGCCGTTTATAAGGGGGCATTCTTTGAATGAACCATTAATGGGAGGGGGACCTTCTCCCCCCCTGGCGGCCAATGGGAGGGGGACCTTCTCCCCCCCCCTGGCGGCCAATGGAAGGGGGTCCTTCTCCCCCCCCCTGGCGGCCAATGGAAGGGGGTCCTTCTCCCCCCCCCTGGCGGCCAATGGAAGGGGGTCCTTCTCCCCCCCCCTGGCGGCCAATGGAAGGGGGTCCTTCTCCCCCCCCCTGGCGGCCAATGGAAGGGGGTCCTTCTCCCCCCCCCTGGCGGCCAATGGAAGGGGGTCCTTCTCCCCCCCCCCTGGCGGCCAATGGAAGGGGGTCCTTCTCTCCGTCCCCTGATGGCCAATGGAAGGGGGTCCTTCTCTCCGTCCCCTGATGGCCAATGGAAGGGGGTCCTTCTCTCCGTCCCCCGACGGCCAATGGAAGGGGGTCCTTACCGGCGGCCAATGGAAGGGTTTTTTTTCTTCTACTGATCGACCGGTGAAAGCAGGCATTCATCCCCTGACCTCTAATGTGAGGGAACACTACAATTTTCAGTGTGTCACTCCTAGCCAGTATTATTGATATGTCATATAATATTAATTTCATTATCACAGAAGATAATTTTGTTGTACAGAGCAGCCCTGCTATCAAATACACATAGTATAAGTACTTTCCTTATTCTTTCATTCTTATATCTTCAACTTGATGTGCATAATAATGTACCTGTAGATATCTTTATTAGTTGTGGATAGAATTTTTAGCAGAGGATCACTAAATCCTGAAAGTAAATTCAAGGGTGCCTCTATGTAAGAACAGTTGAGAGCCGCAGGTGTAGCGGCAGCAGCAGCATCATAAACTGTATGAAGGATTCCTCTAGTAGGTGATGGTATTATAGACTACGTGGTGGACCAATGCGATTTTTGCTTGTTCCTCCCTTCCTGCAGGGCAGCTAAATTTAGAAACTGCCCATTTTCTGGTTTGATTCCCACTGATCAGTTTCAGTGGAACTCTTAGAAACTTTTGATACAGTCTACATTTCAAAAGAACAGTAAAACCTTATGCAATTTGTTTTTTGGAATATAGAGTATATGATGTTCTTAGCGAGGTGGCAGTAGGGACCTATTTGATGGCTTGACCTTAGTGAGGGAATCAGAGGTGACTGTAGAACGTGGGTGGGCAACTCCGGCCCTCCAACTGTTGTGGAACTACAAGTCCCATGAGGCATTGCAAGGCTGACAGTAACATGCATCACTCACAGAGACAGAGGCATGTTGGAATCTGTAGCTAAAGCACAGATGGAGGCCCGGAGTTGCCCACCCCTGCTGAGGAGGCTGCATTAGGAAGTGAGCAGTGGACTGGTCTCAATGTGGTGACGATTAGGATATATTTGATGGCATGGTCCTGGTGAGGGCATCAGAGGTGACTGTAAAAGCTGCATTAGGAAGTGAGTGATGGACTGGTACCCAATGTGGTGACAGTAGGGACCTATTCTGATGGTTGGCCCTGGAGAGGGCACCAGAAATGACTGTAGAAGCCACATTAAGAAGTTCGAGATGGATTTGTCCCAATGTGGTGACGGTACTGACCTATTTTGATGGTTGGCCCTGGTGAGGGCATGAGAGGGGACTGTAGAAGCCACATTAGAAATGTTGTAGCTGTAGGGACTGTAGTATGGTCTGTCCTTGGTGAGATAAATCATGGTGACTGTAGAAGACCCAGTTCTGATGGGGTAACAATTGGTACTGCAGTGAAGATAATAGGGACTGTTTGATGAACTATGCTCCATAGTGTTGCTTTTGGCTTTACATAATCGGCAGATGTGAATAATCACAGTAGGGACTGGTTCCAGCATGGACCACATAGGGACTTTGTAATGAACAAGCCCCAGTATGTAGTCCATGGGGAGAGTGTGATGCAGTTGGGATGGTTTGGTTGGCCATTACTAGTGGACATTATTAGGCGCTTTGTAATGGGAAATATCAGGAGGGACTGTATCCAGCAAGATGGCAGTGTGGATAGTCTCCTAGTCCTAGCTGAGTCAGCAGTAGGGACTGTAAAGTTGAGGAAACCGTATGGCTCTGGAGAGTTTGTGATGGACTGTAATCCAGGAAATGATTCAGGAAGGGGTTAAATCAGGACTCTAGTCCAAGAAATAATCTGGCCATACACCAATAGAATTTTGTTATAAATTATTTTTATAAGGTTTGTTTAACATGTAATTGTTAATGGGCACTAATCAAGGATCGTTTTTGACTGCATAGATGCGAAAATTTGGCGGTTCGGGATGGAATTTGTTTTTGCTTGTTATCTGAATGGATGTAACTCTAACCATGAATGTAATTTCTATTCGGGAACAATCGTTCATTGTGTAATTATTATACAGGATTTATATAGCGCCAACTGTTTACACAGCGCTTTACAATATAAGGAAGACATAACAATTACAATACAAGACAAGATGGCAAGTAGGGCCCTGCCCCTGAGGGCTTACAATCTAAAGGGTGGGAGAAGTGATACATGAGGAGATAGCTATGTTGGGATGAATTGTTTGAGAATGTGATGTTTCAGTGGTCAGGTTGAGGTGGGTTAGGCTTCCTTGAAGCGATGAGTCTTAGGGATCGCCTAAAGGCAGTCAGAGTGGGAGATAGACGGACAGGTTGGGGTGGAGAGTTCCAGAGGATGGGAGAGGCTCTAGTGAAGTCCTGGAGGAGAGCATGGGAGGAGTTGACAAGGGAGCTGGAAAGCAGAAGGTCATTTGAAGAGCAGACGGTTAGGGTGATACTTTTGAGACAAGGTTGGAGATATATCCGGGCGCGGATTTGTGGATGGCTTTGTAAGTGATTGTTAATATTTAGAATTGTATCCTTTGGGCTATTGGAAGCCAGTGTAGGGATTGACAGAGGGGGGTTGCAGACACTGAGTGTTTGGATAGGTGGATGCGTCTAGCAGCTGCATTCATGATAGACAGCTACAGAGCTTGTTTAAACTAGAGTATACATTGGGACAACCTTTGGCTGGCCATACACTATACAATATCATTGTGCAATCTTTGCTTACCAAAACTATATAATATAAGGACAAACCTAAGCAGTCAATTCACTCCATCACTCCATAACCGATCAGGCCCATCCTTGTACTAGATACGTGATGGTAGTTCTAAGGCTGGGCACACACCTTACAACCATCGCAAGACTTTTGTCTTGCGATGGTTGTAAGGTAATTTAAAAAAAATGTACGATCTGCCCATCTTGGACAGGCAGATCGTACTTGCGATGATCGCAAGCCTGCCCCGCAGAGGGGCGGGCTTCCGATGACCGCAATGTCGAACGGGCAATGTGCGCTTGCGCACACTGGCCCGACCGGCTTTTATCTTACATGCTACACACCCGCCGAAAATCGTATGATTCTCGGCGGGTTTTCGAACATGTTCGTAAGATAAAAGTCGTGCGACCTTACAGTAGTAGAGGTCGCACGGCTTCCACACACCTTATGATAATCGTACAATCGCGGGATTTCCCGCGATTATCGCAAGGTGTGTGGGCACCTTAAGGGAGATTGTATGTATAGATTGTGTAGTGTATGCTCAGCCTTTCAATTGGTATTATTAAAAAGTAACGTGCAGACTGGATGTCAAACTTCATAAAAGATATCACTGATGAGGACCATATAGTATACGTAACAGAGATGATGCATGTGTTTATTTAGGCATGTGTGTCATTTAATATTAAAAAAAAATTATAT
>NW_017306282.1:1232229-1233788 GCF_000935625.1 Nanorana parkeri
ACACTTACACAATGCAATGTGCTGCTTTGCTTTATATCTGATTGATATGACTGATTTTGTCATGCCTCAGTTACCCTGTCACTCCCCCTCCGATTGGTACATTGTAAAGTCATTATTGCTTTTTAACGGTTACATTGTTGCATGTGCTATGAGTATAATGTAGGACGTTATCTGGAAATAATGACATAGCTTTATATCTGATTGATATGACTGATTTTGTCATGCCTCAGTTACCCTGTCACTCCCCCTCCGATTGGTACATTGTAAAGTCATTATTGCTTTTTAACGGTTACATTGTTGCATGTGCTATGAGTATAATGTAGGACGTTATCTGGAAATAATGACATTTGTCCAGTCGCGGTGTTTATATTCGTTCCATGTAGGATGTCTGATACATTTCTATACTCCCCCTTTAATTTTGTGTCTGGATCCCTCTCCCGATCGGTTGAAGAGTCATAGTCTCATAGTCCTAAAGTTAGTTGCGGTCCTTCGCCATGATCCAAACTGCAGCCGCAGATCTTGTCTTTGTCCATGTGTTATTTGTAGATGATGGGGGTGGTTCTCCTCCTCCCTTCACATACATGATGTGTGTAGAGGTAAATAGTTCCCCATCCCCGGGGATGACATGGAAGGGAAGCTGCAAAGCGTGGCAGAGCTTCCAGGGATCAGGTTTAAGTCTGTGCCACGTCACTGGAGGGAAGAAAAGCCTCCCTGTGCTGGAGAGCCGGCCGCCTCCCTTTCCACACAGCTTTTGTTCAGCCCAAGGCTCCTAAACCCCGTATTCTAAAAAGCAGAACTGGAAGACGAGTGTAAACTTTTCCTGCTGCCATCTACTACCTCCGATATTGGGTTTGCACGGCGGCGGGATTGCAGGATCGGAAAGCTGTCTGAGATGTTACAGATGTGGGTTATTTTTAGATTGTAGGAATCTGTAGGGAGACGATCAGACTTTGTTATGCTGCTTTTTTTATTTTGCAGTATTATTTTACTTGTACTTTTTATACCGTTAGTACTGTTCGTTTTACCCCGTTCACACCTGAGCAATTTTGTCCTGTGTTTCTCAAAACAAGTCCCAACGTAAAGAATTCCATTATTTGTAACCGTGTCCGTTCTCACCTGAGCATTTTGTCGCACCTTTCCCAAAGCGCGACAACTCCCAACGTAAAGAATCCTATTATTTTCAAGGGTGCCCCTTCTCAGCCATGCGTTTTGTTGTGTATTTCCCAAAGCACAGCAACCCTCAAAATGAAGAATTCCATTATTTTAATGGTGTCCCTTCTTACCTGAGCGTTGTCACATGTTTTCTGAAGCACGACAATGTGCAATATGGAAAATCCGCTTTTCAACAGTGTCCCTTCTCACCTGAAGTTTTGTCGCACCTTTTCCGAAGCGCAGCAACACATACCGTGAAGAATCCCATCCCATTCAAAGGTGTCCGTTCACACAAGTGTTTTGTCGCACGTTTCCTGAAGTGGGGCAGTGCTCAGGCCCTATTCACACTTCAAGCGCCAGGAACGCATCCACATGTGTTTTTTTTTTTTTTTTTTTTTTTTTTTTTT
>NW_017306282.1:1234301-1249407 GCF_000935625.1 Nanorana parkeri
TACTATGCGTCGGCCTATTCAAACAATTGGCAGCTACATGCACGACAAACGCAGAAAAGTAGCTCATGCAGCATTTTCAGCTGTCTTCTTTTTTTTTTGCCCTGCGCATTTCTGTATCTCAGAATGAAAAAACAAAACAGTTTCGGCCTTTGATATATAAATATAGAGGCTACCATTGCTGTGATCTTTCTGGAAATGCTAGTTGCTTAACTGCCCCTGACGACTGAACCAGAAGCATGCAATTAAGGAAGTCTGAGTGAAGTCCGAATTTCCAGTCTGTATATTTGTTTTGGGTCAGTGATTCATTAATATTAAAGCAGGAATGGACAAACTCGGCCTTTCAGCTGTTATGGAACTACACGTCCCATGAGGCATTGCAAGACTCTCACAGCCACAGGCATGATTCCCAGAGAAACTGTGGTGGAGATAAAGTATTGCGCGTACCACTTTTTTCCGCCATGTATATCCCATCATACTCCTGACCATAGGTTCCCAAATGGAACAATGGTGAGTGCTGCAGTGATGAGCGGATGGCGCCGCGTTAAGAGCAATGAAAAGAAGTATCACCGGCACTCCCAACAGTAAAGTAACACGTTTTTTGTTTTGTTTTTGACACATGCTGACATTAACACAAACCAAATGACATTTCGGGGACGCACATTGCTCTGAATTGCAGTGCACTGGGGCAGGGAGGTGCATTGGGGTGCCTCGCAAATGAATCGCAAAACACGTGCTGTATGGTAACATACGCTAGGTACATGTTGCCATAGCGTGCATTAATTGCACGATATTGTATGACTAACGTTGGGTGTGAACGGTCCTAAGGGCAGACCACCTCACCTTAAGAGTCTCTTCGCACCCCATCCAGTGCGTTCTGGTACGGTTCCGTGCCCTGAATGCACTGGATCGCAAATAACAAAGCCTCCCGCATTCTGGGGTGGGAGGGGGGCGTGCTGTAGCCTCCTGCCAGCACCAGAACGTGTGTTACAGCAATGCCCTGCGTTCCAGTGTGATCGCAAACATAGTGCATGCGCTAGAACGTGGGAGACTATGTTTAAGCGATCCAGTGCGTTCAGGGGCCGCAAAGCAGGATGGATGAGGTGTGAATGAGCCCTTGAGGTGGTCTGTTAAAGTTTGTGTGTACACGATTCGATAGAGAGAGAGAGAGAGAGAGAGAAAGGAAAAAAAAAAGAGAGATTACTGAGTGGTCAGATTATTATGACCACCCCATCAGTACTTTGTTGGGCCACGAGATGACTCCACGAGATGTTGATATGTGATGCAAGGAATCTGACACTTCACTGTTGCCCTTCTGTTGTCTTGTACCAGTCTTGTCACTCTCCGTTCTGCCCTAACATTGACTAGTCGCTGACGGCCACAATTCGCACGTTCAGACCCAGATTTTTGGCTGACAGTCCAGCCTTTAAACACTTTAACAACAGCTGCTCTTGAACGTTTAATGAATTCTGCTGTTTTGCTGATACTCGCTCCATGGCTCCGAGCGCCAACAATCATCCCACGTTCAAAGGCTGATAAATCTCGTTGTTTACCCATATCTTCAGAACAAAATCACTTCTACTGTCGTGGTAAACAACCTGCTTCCCTATTTATAATGGTCTGGCCCTCTAGCAACTTCAGCGCCAAATTATAGCTAAAGTGTGTGTGTGTGTCACTTTTATTTTATTTTATTACTGCATAATACGGATGCACTGTCTCCCGGGTAGTAGAAGCCAGGGTAACATTCACAATTACAGCTTGCTAGAGCTTGACTTTTCTGGATCTCTCTGAACTACTCTACCCATCATGCTTTAGTGGCCTGTAACTTGAAGACAGTCATGTAGCTCCTGTCTCAGTAGGATGGCCCCAGAGGCTTCCAGACAAGTTGTGACATGAGCTGATGGTGATTGCGGCGTAGCTGGGAACCTCGCTGAACAATCTGTTTACTTCTATGTGGCATGTGAAAACAGCCCCTCAAGTCATTCTTTGTCATGTTCAGTTCCAGAAATGTCTCGCCGTGCTGGATTAGCCAATACCTGCTCTTAGCATGAACCTTCTGGTCCTAAAGCTGAGCTCCAGGCAAATGACGAGATGAAATGTATATACGGGAACTATTTTACCTGCCAAAGGATTTGTATTTCTGTCCATCCAGTCCTGAGATTTACACAAGTCTTTTGCACAGCTCTGTCTGGCAGGGAAGGAGACCTGACTTTTCTCTTCTGCAGTTAGGTAACACTTACAGGTCTTGTTCCTCCCCCTTTGTTCTCTCCCAGTTTGAGGCAGGCAACAGCAATAGGCTGAAATCAAGTCCTTAGCAGGACTAGCATTTAAAAAATACTTTTCATTATCCTAGGGCACAAAACTGCATTTTTTTTATTTGAGTTATTTCTTGAGTTTAGTTTGAAAGCATTCTGGGCAATCTTACCCTTGCAGTGGGGCTACCCCCTAAATCTTACCCTTGCAGTGGGGCTACCCCCTAAATCTTACCCTTGCAGTGGGGCTACCCCCTAAATCTTACCCTTGCAGTGGGGCTACCCCCGCATTGCAAGGTTTAAGCGCTCGTTTTGGGTGGGGGGGGGGGCTCAAATAAAGCAGACATACTTACCCCATTCTTGGGCTGCTAGACTGGATCCGTAGCCTCTTCGTCCCTGGGCTCCGGAGGTCTAAGGACTAGGTGCCTAAACTTCATAACTTCAGCAGGCTCTCCATTCCCCGAACCACCACACGAGCCTAATCTGTAAAACGACATCCTAAATCGTAACCAGCCTTCCTCTATTTACTCTGCTAAACTGACAATCATCCATTCTAATCTCCATCTGTCAGATCCATTCAGCTGCTAACTTCCCTTTTCAAGCTGACTCCTGATTTGTAAGCCCAGCCCTGCCCAATTCTCATCGTGTGGGCAACAGAACATCTCCATAACATCAGGGGAGGTGTTCTGTAGTCTATCATGGTGGACTTCAGGCAGGGCTAATAACGCTGATTGGGATTTCAGTGCAGTGAAGACACTGGGGGGGATTTTTCAAAACTGGAGCAGACAAAATCTGGCGTAGTTGCCTTGGGCAACCAGTCAACATCTCTCTTCAGTTTGTTCAGTTAAGCTCTGCAAATAAAAGAGTTGCTGATTGGTTGCCATGGGTTTCTGCTCCAGATTTTGTCTGCTCCAGTTTTCATAAATTCCTCTCACTGTGTTGTCAGCTTGGAAAGTAGGTTAGCAGATCAGCAGTCATTTTTCTGTGTTTGCAGTGTTTTTGAAAAGACAAAACACGGGGAAATGTGCATCTATGGCAGATATGTACTGTATCTTTTATTGTATTGTTTAACTATGAATACTAGTAACAAAGGCCATAACCCTAGTCAGGCCAGGCGACTGCTGTGGGGCCCAGAAGTGTGTGGGGACCCAGAGCTATACCTGGCTACACACAATTCATGCAGGTAGAAATAGCATTGGCAATTTATATTGATTAAGTGAATGGGGGCATATATCATTTTGAGGACCTCTATATGATTGCCATTGCAATAAGTATTGTGTATCACTAGAAGAGTTGCCATTTATAATGGCTATTAGGTGAGCAGGGGATCTTAAAGAAGCACTGTCACCTTTATCCATGCAGAACAAAATGACAGTGTCTTTGCAAACGCCCCCCATGACCCCTTAAAACTCGCTTTGTCTGTGCTCTATCGTTACAGTCGACACTGAAAACACTAGTGTTATGGACCAGGGGGAGTGATGACGCTACTCCTTTGGTCATGTGATAGTGCTTGGGGCAAGCGATTGGCTGCTAGGCCTGGGCACTGTGACACAAGAGGAGGTCACATGTTCCTCCATACCCAAAAGTAGGGCTGCAACCAACTAATCGATAATGAGGATAGTTGTTAACTATTTTTCATTATCGATTAGTTGGCTGGATCCCCTAGCTCTCTCCTCCATCCTGGGAGCAGGGCACAGCAAGCAGTGGGTGGGTGCAATAGCCAGTCTCCTATTGCAATTTGAAATGGCCAATAGCAGGCTGGCTATTGCACCAGCCCCACTACCTGCTGTATTTACATTCAGCTGCCGTCTGCGGAATCTTGCCACTGGCAGCTGTCATTCCCCGGCTAAAGCTATCCAAGCGTCATGTGCTTACAATACAATTATTTAAAAAATGTTTTATATAAGGTGGGGAAAAAAGTCATCTTTGGTTTCAGCCCAACAAATTCTGCTACGGGTGGTGCCATTCATTTCAATGGCACGCTAAATGCGCCTCCCACCCTCGATGTGATCACCCGCACTGGAACGCACGGTGCCACAATGCTGTGCGTTCCTGTGCAATTGCAAAAAATTGTGAATGCAGTTTTATTCTGAAGTAAACTTTTAGTGTCATGGAAACCCAAACTCAGGAGTTTCAATAATGTTGACTGTTGAGGCTATATTAAAAAGTCAATGTATTTATTTTACATGCGTTACATGGAGAGCATTGGAATCTACATTGCTCTGGCTGGCTATGGTCCTAATACAGCATGTATAGGGTCTGGGTTGTGTGGGAACCTGGCTATGTCCTTTTTGAAGTGTAAATCTTCTTTCTGATGGTATTTGCAGAGGTGACGAACATGTGTTGTTTACCATTCTTCTAAAACAATAGCTATTGTGCACAGGAACCAATTTCATTGTACTGTAAATGGTTTTGAAGAGGCATTCTTGGGGGGTCATCACATAAGATAAATGCAGGATGTTAGACAATATTTGATTGAACCAAAATATGTTATAAATAAAATGTCCCAATTTCCCCCACATTAGTAACACTGCATTTGTGTGTTTTTATTTTAAATTAGGGATGGTGTTTATTTCATTTTTCTTATCAATCGATAAAATAATCGATTATGAAAATAGTGATTAGCTGCAGCCCTACCTGAAAGCGTTGGGTAGTGTTGGAAGGAGCGGACATGCAGGTTAGTATGGGGAAAGTAGGGCAGGGGGCTTATTGGGGTGCTTGCAGAGACACTTTCACTTTGTACTTTGCCTGATATACATCTGACCACTAGAGGTAGCACTTCTGTATGAAACGCAGTAATCAAAGTATAGAACAACATATAAAGGTGTAAAAGGCACAACAAAAATGACTTTTAGGCAAGGGTTTCGATTAAAAAACCAAATCATCTGATTTGCTGAAACGTAGATTGCTGTAAATAGTTACTGATGTTGTTTTCCCTCCGCACTGTACAGCAGAAGAATACAGGCTGTGTTCTGGCCCGGTCTCTGGGGTCAGCTCTGTGCTAGCAGAATATGTCTTCACATCGTTGCAATACGTGACATAATGTTGCTGTGCGGCCTGGAACGGTCGGAAGAATGTGAAAAGTTCTATATATAATTCTGCTGGATGATTGATCGCTGTGTATAATTACCAGAACTGTGTTTGTGTTGCAGGCACCATGAATCAGACACAGCAATCAGAAGAAGAGGTTCCTGCTTATCTACGGGAGGAGGCACCAGAGGGTAATTGTGGTTTTCACTCGAAGGGATTGTCCTTTTCCAATTTAGTCTGTGTTATCATGATGGGAGTGAAATGACTTGCGGTTTAACAAGTTGTCTGTGATGGGGAGGGGGGGGGGGTTTACCCCCCCGGTTTAGGCTGGGGTTTGACAAAATGTGAATGCAGTTTTATTCTGAAGTAAACTTTTAGTGTCATGGAAACCCAAACTCAGGAGTTTCAATAATGTTGACTGTTGAGGCTATATTAAAAAGTCAATGTATTTATTTTACATGCGTTACATGGAGAGCATTGGAATCTACATTGCTCTGGCTGGCTATGGTCCTAATACAGCATGTATAGGGTCTGGGTTGTGTGGGAACCTGGCTATGTCCTTTTTGAAGTGTAAATCTTCTTTCTGATGGTATTTGCAGAGGTGACGAACATGTGTTGTTTACCATTCTTCTAAAACAATAGCTATTGTGCACAGGAACCAATTTCATTGTACTGTAAATGGTTTTGAAGAGGCATTCTTGGGGGGTCATCACATAAGATAAATGCAGGATGTTAGACAATATTTGATTGAACCAAAATATGTTATAAATAAAATGTCCCAATTTCCCCCACATTAGTAACACTGCATTTGTGTGTTTTTATTTTAAATTAGGGATGGTGTTTATTTCATTTTTCTTATCAATCGATAAAATAATCGATTATGAAAATAGTGATTAGCTGCAGCCCTACCTGAAAGCGTTGGGTAGTGTTGGAAGGAGCGGACATGCAGGTTAGTATGGGGAAAGTAGGGCAGGGGGCTTATTGGGGTGCTTGCAGAGACACTTTCACTTTGTACTTTGCCTGATATACATCTGACCACTAGAGGTAGCACTTCTGTATGAAACGCAGTAATCAAAGTATAGAACAACATATAAAGGTGTAAAAGGCACAACAAAAATGACTTTTAGGCAAGGGTTTCGATTAAAAAACCAAATCATCTGATTTGCTGAAACGTAGATTGCTGTAAATAGTTACTGATGTTGTTTTCCCTCCGCACTGTACAGCAGAAGAATACAGGCTGTGTTCTGGCCCGGTCTCTGGGGGCAGCTCTGTGCTAGCAGAATATGTCTTCACATCGTTGCAATACGTGACATAATGTTGCTGTGCGGCCTGGAACGGTCGGAAGAATGTGAAAAGTTCTATATATAATTCTGCTGGATGATTGATCGCTGTGTATAATTACCAGAACTGTGTTTGTGTTGCAGGCACCATGAATCAGACACAGCAATCAGAAGAAGAGGTTCCTGCTTATCTACGGGAGGAGGCACCAGAGGGTAATTGTGGTTTTCACTCGAAGGGATTGTCCTTTTCCAATTTAGTCTGTGTTATCATGATGGGAGTGAAATGACTTGCGGTTTAACAAGTTGTCTGTGATGGGGAGGGGGGGGGGGGTTACCACCACGGTTTAGTCTGAGGTTGTACATAAGTGTGAATCACTTTACATTCACTTTTGAATCAGTTCCACTTCCTGATTCATCTTCAGGACGGGAATTGGAGAGAGATCTCCTCAGCTGGTCACAAGTGACAAAAACAATCTGGGTTTTAACACCTTCCCTACCCTATCCAAATTATTAAAAATGTTTTTTTAATTTATAGATACACTTTACAGCAGTACTCCTACATGTGATATATTAAAAAGTTACCTCGCACGTGTAAAATAAGAAAAAAAACGTTTCCCGCTGACTTGCTGCTCTGTGAACCTGCAACCAGGGGACCTTAAAGAAACACTGTCACCTTATCCATGTGGAACAAAATGACAGTGTGTTTGCAAAGGCCCCCCTGACCCCCTAAACTCTCCTCGCCTGTGCTCCCTCAACGCTCTTTTCTATGTCACAGCCATCACTGAAATAACTGGTGTTGGGGACCAGGGCGAGTGATGATGCCTAGGAACCCACTTCCTGTGAGTCTAGGGCGTCTGATACCATTCAGGTCCTTCTGTGTCCTGTAGTGATTTAGGGGCCAGCAGATGGAAGCACAGTATATCTACAGCCAGAATGTTTTGGTTTTTGTTTTCTTCATTTTAAATAGAGGAAATGGTTAAATCATTGGTTTCAGGTTTTTTTTTTTATTTCCTTCAATGGGAAATTTTTCTTCAGAGACTAGACTGGAAGTGGGAAAAAATCTCCCCAAAGTAAGCAGAAATCCCCTCTTAGTTGTCACTGGAACACGTGTCCCCTCATCTCTTTTTCCACTGCTAACCTTAAGTTCTGTATTTATGTATTCAAGGTGTTTATATAGCGCTGCACATTTACACAGTGCTTTACACAGTACACTTTTTCACATCAGTCCCTGCCCTCAAGGAGCTTACAACCTAAGGTCTCTATGCACACAGGGCTGATTTAGCCAGAGCCAATTAACCTTCCAGCATGTCTTTGGCGTGTGGGAGGAAACTGGGGTACACGGAGGAAACCCACACAAGCACAGGGAGAACATGCATGGCCGGGATTTGAACTCTGGTCCCACAGTGCTGCAAGACAGAAGTGCTAACCACTACACCACTGTGCTGCCCCACACGTTTCCACATATTTCCCATCACTTCCTTCCCTGCTGACAATGGTCCCAAGGAAAAATAGAGAGGCTGGGTTTCCCTAGCAGGACACAGCACCCTGACACTTTAATTTCCACCACAGCTCTTGGTACACTTTTACCTTTATTTCGGTTCTTTTCTTTTTTTAGCTGTGTAGGGAACAGTTGCCAGACCTTACACACCGCACAATCAGAAGATGGGGGATTGTGTGGTCAGGCAGTTGGCAGGCCTGAAGATGATCTGGGACCCTTGGATTGCTTCAGCAACAGGCAGTTCCCATATGTCTACTCTGACAGGTTCCTCTTAAGTTTGTGCGTGGTGATAAAGCTTTCTCCATCAGAGAATCTTATGATTGCATGTCTGACCCCGTGTCACAAGTCTGCAATATGAAAATAGTCTGTGTTTACATCATTGTCCTGTTGACCAGCTGAGGATATCTTCTCATGCCACATATCAGGTGTGATGGCAATAGTGATGACAGAGCTATTTCGGGTGCTGGAATGTACAGTACTGTCCGCTGCAGTGACATTGTGTGTGAGCCTATGACTTATCTACTGAACTATTGTTCATTTCATTAAAGTGGACTAGTAAAATGGTTGCCTATTCCCAAAAGAGTCATTTTGGAATTTTGATGTTAAATCACTTTGGACTTTTAGGGCTTGTTCACACCGAAAGCGTCTGCGTTCCAGAGCGGTAGCTGGTGGAACGCACCGCGATCGCTAAGAAACTTCCCCCCGCGTTCTGGCACCTCTTCCCCACACACACACACGCACCCACCCCCCCCCAACCCCCCCCGCCCGCAGTGCGATCGGACGCGTGGCAAAACTTTTTTTGCAGGGTTGCGTTCCTCGGCAAACGCAAAAAATAGAGCAAGCCCTATTTCTTGCGTTTTGCAGTGCCACGCGTCTGATCGCACTGCGGGCGGAAGGGGCGTGGAAGCAGTGCCATTGAATTCAATGCACCGCCACGCCCCCTCCCGCCCCACCTCGCAGAGAAGTTTCTTAGCGATCACGGTGCGTTCCAGCAGCTACCGCTCTGGAACGCACACGCTTTCTGTGTGAACAAGGCCTAAGGATCTGTATGTAGCAGTTAAGGTAAGGATTAGGAGAACTGGCCACACGTTAGAATCTGATTTTATAATGTTTACTGTAGAATCGAATAGAATTGTATGGAAATAAAGGTGAGTGAGTGTGTAAGTGACACTAAACTCAGGAGTTAAATCTTAAAAATACATTAAAGTACCTTAACTGCTAACAAAAAGGCATTTTATTTGTGTATCACTCGGCTGTAAATCATCAAATCATCTCTGAATTGGTGCTGACACTGTACTTCCTTCTAGAGGATGGCTATGTTTGCTCCCCATGGTCACAGTGTTTGTTGTAAAGTAGCCACCACTCCAAGCTCACTCCTGTGATGGACTACAATCTCAGTACAAATGAGCAAACTAAACATTAGATTGTAGTCCATCACAGGAGCGAGCTTGGAATGGTGATTTACCACAAACACAGGGACAATGGGGAACAAAAGTAGCCACCCTCCAGAAGGAAGGACAGTGTCAGCACCAATTCAGAGATGATTTGAGGATCTACAGCTGAGTGATATAGAAATAAGATACATTTTTGTTAATAGTTAAGGTACCAAAATGTATTTTTAAGATTTAATTCCTGAGTTTAGCGTCGCTTTCATCCGGCTGAACAATGTCCTTCAGTTTGGCCAACAACTATTTAGTGCAGTGGTCTACCACACTGGATATAAATTGAATAGAATGCTTGGGCAGACACAATGCACAATGTAGGCTTCTCATTGATGGCTCTGACATTGGAGTGAGGCGTGTGTGCTGGTAATGTCACTCTCATAGGTGACATTGGGGAGTGTGTGCTGGAGTGTCACTCTCATAGGTGACATGAGTAGTGATAGTGGGGAGTGGGTATAATTCACTCTCCAGCAAGAACCGTAAACAGCCCGGTAATTATGTCAAATCTTATGAGACTGGCCGAGGCAACCTTGCTGAAAGCAGAATTCTGGGAAAATTATCATTAACCCTTGTGGTAGCCCTCTGCACTGCAAGGGTTTAAGTGCTCGTTTTGGTCTAGGGAGGAAAATAACTAAGGTGTACTCACCCGATCCTGCATGCTGTGATAGCACACCCTCCTGTCTGTCTACTCCTATGCTGTAGTGATGGGATCTCCCTCAGCATCCTCATGTTCTATACACTGTGTATTGAACGTGATGATTTATGGGACCTCAGACCGCTGCAGCAGAGGGGAAGAGAGGCTCCAGGGACCGGTCTAAGAGCAAGCCAGCTCGGAGGATCAGGCGAGTATAACTTTGTTATTTTCCTCCCTAGACTAAAATGAGCACTTAACCCTTGCAGTGCAGAGGTAGCCCCACTCCAGGGGTTAAGAATAATTTTCCCCAGAGTTCTTTAAGATCCATACTGCAGGTGTACATGTGTGAGACAGTTATCACCAGTGGTGAAAGGAAATCTCGCAATGGGATCATCTATTTTAGTGACAACTGTCTAAGCGGGAACTTTCCCTCCCTTTTTAGAGAGATTTCCTCTCACTTCCTGTTGCATCTCCATGACAGGAAGTGACACTCCCACAATTGGTCACAGGCTGTAAAGAAAAGAAAAAAATGACAGCCGTCCTATCCATTACCTACTGTATCCAAAATAAACAATTGAACTGAACAGGTCTGCACTGGGCTGTCAGTGCCCGTATTGGAAGATGGATACATACAGGGAGAATAGTCTACATAACACATAGGGACATATTTATAAAGCAGTCATTGTGGTTCTCACTTAATATTTGCTGGTGGCGAATCAATAACTGTAAATGAAAACTGCACCAGAGTGATGTCCACACATCTAGCTTTCAATATACATCTAGCTTTCAATATATGAAGCTGTTCTCGGGCAGATGATGGAACTGGTGCAGCAGACATTTCCTTTCACACATTCTCCATATCACAGATCAGTGTGGTGAGCGGCGCTGAGTTTGCTTCATTGATGTGACAGGTGAAGACCTACTTTTGAGGGGTGCTGGGGTTTGCACAGACGTTAAGCCGGGCAGGGTTTGATTTGTTGAGAGGTGAGAACTGCATAGAATATGAACGTGTCGTGTTTGCTGTCAGAGCTCAGGGTGAAGAATGGGTTGCACGAAGGTGTCATAGTAAACAGAACAGGTGTTGTACAGTGTCACGGCAAATGCCTTTCAAAGACTTTACTTTCCGTTTTAAAAGAATTGGAAAGTGAAATTCATATTTTTCAAACTTTCCATCTGTTACATATGCAATATGTCTTTTGCAGCCCTGCCCATTCTTGTACATCCTATTGCTGACCTTGGATGGTTTATACTAACAGAACTAGCCCTGTGTATAGTGTTGTGGCTGTAGGCAAGCACAGTACCTTTTGGGTCAGTGTATTTCATGCATAGTGCATCTCGCAGCAGGAGACAAGCAATGCACAAAGGGAAATCGGAAGACCAAGATAAGAGCACTTCAAAGAGACCCTGCCATCAAACATTTCAAGAAAAAGATATATGTGCATTTAAAGTCTTTTATGAATGTTATTTACCTGTAAGATACTCCCTTGTGTAGACATCCAAAAGTCTGCTACTAGGCGATGCTATCTTGAATATGATGTTGGCAACCTCGGCACTCTCAAAGCTGCTACTTAAAGTGACCCTAAACTCTGGAATTCTTAAAAATGCATTCAAGTGCCTTCACCATTAACAAAAATGTATCTTATTTGTGTATCACTCGGCTGCAGATCTTCAAATCATCTCTGACTTGGCGCTGACACTGTCCTTCCTTCTGGGGGTTGGCTACTGTTCCCCATGGTCCCTGTGTGTGTTGTAAAGTATTCACCGCTCCAAGCTCGCTCCTGCGATGGATTACAATCTCAATACAAATTAGTAAACTAAACTTGAGATTGCAGTACATCACAGGAGTGACTTTACAGCGCACACAGGGACCATGGAGAACAGAAGTAGCCACCTCCAGAGGAAAGGACAGTGTCGGCACCAATTCAGAGATGATTTGAGGATCTACAGCCGAGTGATACACAAATCGGATACAATTTTGGTAATAGTTCAGGTACTTGAATGTATTTTAAGATTTAACTCCTGGGTTTAGTGTCCCTTTTACGTGACACTCCATAGTATTCCACTTCAATGCTCCTTCAGGTGCTACATAAAAGATTATGTAGGGAGGGGAAGGGAAGGGCAGAGGAGCTGGTACATCATTGAGTAATTAGACATTATCCGAAGAGAGGGTGATGACATGCAAGGAGGCAGGGAGCTGTGCTAGGGATTTCTTGGGTCTCTTCTGGAGTGGACACATTTTCTAACAAGTTTAAATGCACATTGCAGGTGAATAAATAAATGTAAAATTCTGCAAGGAAACATTTAAAATACTTGTTTTTGTTTCTGTGCTTTTACCTGCATTTTGTTTTTTAAGTTAGTGACAGGGTCTCTTTAAAACAAAGTGCACCTATTGTTTTTGCTCCAATTCCCTGAACCAAACTGCTCTTTATCCCATGATGAAGTCTATTGCTTGTCGTCTTTCCTTCCACATCCTTTCCACTCCCTCTGGTGGTGGCTAGGAGCTGCAGAAAGGCACGGCAAGTCGGTAATGGGTAAGGATCAGCTGAAGGGAGACTGCAGGCAACCCTGGTGACTAGGGATGAGTTTGGGTTCGGTCTAGACACAAAAGGGAGCTGTCAGTGCTGGCCCAGTCAGCTGCATCCAGGACGTTCCTTGCTAATGTCATTGACCTAATTTGGCCATATAGGGTTTATGTCACCATCATCCTGCCCCTCTTTTTTACATGCGGGCTAGGGAATGCCACAACTGCGGCTGATTGGGCCGGCACGGACAGTCAAACCTGAGCTCATCCCTACTGGTGACTAGTCATTTGCCTTCTGCTTGCCTTTTTTCAGTTCCTTTTTAGGGTGTAAGAAAATGGTGACTCCTTGAAGATGTGCCCTAACAATAAAACTGAGCAGGTGACTGTATTATGAGAAATATAGAGACTGCCATTGAAAACCTCCTGAAGATGCTAGAGACCTGATTGTGTCTGACCAAAGTGTCAGCTCTTGTGATTTCTCTAATTGATGTGGGTCAGTGACTTGGATAACATTTTAAAGTCGAAGTTTCAGAATGACAGCCAGGGAACCAGCATTTTCAAAAGGAGTCAACAGTGGCGTCTGACATTTATTCTTGATAGGTTCCCTTTAATCTTGCATTGGTTTTTAACTGGATGTTGGTTATTCTCTGCTCATCTGAAGATTTCTCTGAGACGCATGCTAATAACGTTTTCTGAATTTCTTCCCAGACTCTGTCAAGGACCACCCTCAGCAACAGCCTGGAATGATCTCTCGCGTAACAGGGGGCATCTTTAGCATCACCAAAGGAGCAGTTGGCGCCACCATTGGCGGAGTCGCCTGGATCGGAGGCAAAAGCTACGAGGTGACCAAAACAGCTGTCACATCGGTACCCAGTATAGGCGTAGGCATCGTGAAAGGCGGCGTGTCAGTGGTCACCGGCAGCGTGGCCGCCGTAGGATCAGCAGTCTCCAGTAAAGTCTCTGGAAAAAAGAAGGACAAATCTGACTGAGCCAATCGTGTTATCTCTTAGAGGACTGTCCCTGCCGCGATTTTGGTATCTGTCGAAGAGCCAAGCCAACGCCACATAAGACACTTGATATTGTAGCAGCGGTGCGGCTAATCAAGCAAGCGGATGGGAGCGCAGCAGTGGTACAGTGAACACGGATTATAACCCCGTTCACTGACACTGCGTTTCAAATGTTACATTTATATTACACCAAATCATGTGTTTGTATCATTCACAAAAATATTTTGAATCTTTTTTTTTTTTTTTTTCTTTTGCTGGAAACGGTGACATCCGCAAAGCCATTTGTTTAGAGGATATTACGTCAGATACTTTTTTTTTTTTCTTTTTCTTTTTTGCGTGTGTTTTTTGCTTATTATGTTATCAAAAGTCACAGCACATAGATGTGTTTATTATGGTTAGCTGTTAGTATTTCTTTTTTTCATTTTGTGTTTGGCTAGGCCGATGAAGCAATACCATGATGTGTCGATCCTTTGCAAATTTCCTTCATGGTTTACCGAGTCAGTGCAATTGTATTGGTAGATGGTGGAATAGAAGAGTCGCTATGGTATAAATAGAGGTGGAACTCTTATAGTAGTCCTCTTTGTTTGTTTGTCCAAGAATTTCAAATGCTGTTCCCCCTCCGTATATTTGTTCCATAATACATGTTCTATTTTGTGCTAGGTAACTGCTGGTGTTTTACGGATCTCTTCATTTATTGGCTTGCATCCCAGCTGAGGATGTAGTCTTTAAATGGAACATGTCAGGATATATATACACGAGCTGCATCAGTGGCTTGGTAAGAAAGGATCAGAATGACAGCCTTGGAACCCGCATGTGCAAAAACAAATCCTCATTGGCAGCTTCCATATTTCTATCCTGACAGGCCTTCCCTTGAATCCAGGTACAAATGAAACCTACATTATAAGAGCCTCTGCTTGCTGAAATTGTGTGTGCATGTATAGTCAAAACTATTATTTTGTAGTTTTGGATAGGAAAGGATTAAAACCCCTGTCAGTTATTTTTTTTTTTTCTGTGTCCTGATGCGGTGATTTCCCTTCACTTCCTCTACTGTGTAAAAGGAAACCTCTCTTAAAGTGAGAGTCTCCTCTAAGACGCAACATTTGTCCCCATTGGATGGTTTACCTTCCTTTTGCTCTGGTGACAACTGAAAAAAGTTTGGATTTCCCATCACTTTCTTTCTCCATGACGATGGCCACCAGAAGAAATGGAGGGAAAAGTTTTTCCCCAGGGGCCTAACCCTTCTCCACTCTATCCAAAAGTAAAAATGAAGTTTTGCCTTTACATACTCTTTATTTCCAATGCAAGTCGTTTGTTTGCCTGTACGTCCTCCGTTTTGTAAGCTGCTTTAGCCTTGAAATTGGGTTCAGGCCCCGCTCCTCGCTATATGCCTAAATTGGGCTCTGACCAAACTCTTTTCACCTTCTCTTATGCCATAATGCATTGTC
>NW_017306282.1:1249784-1261279 GCF_000935625.1 Nanorana parkeri
ATACAATATATACACACACTCAATTCACCCCCCAACTCTAACTTCCTGTTCTGACAACCGATTCACCAGACCGGAAGTAAGAAGATTTATTTAATGGCATCGACAGAAATGAACCTGCGTCTCTTTAGTAGAGTAGGGGGAAGCTAGAACCCCCTGTCAGATGCTTATTTCTTTCTCGGCCCCGTTGCAGATTTCTCCTCCATTCCTGCCTGGCGAAACTGTGGTCGGCAAGACGGGAAGTAGGAGAGGAATTGGAGCCTCCCACAGCAGTAAAAACCTGGCAGGGACACTGTAGTCAAATTTCAAATACAAAGTTTTGTCTAGACTTAGTTAAGAAACAAAAATACACACACACACTTGCACACTTTTTTCCTTACACACTCGCACACTCTTGTCTAGTGTTCTACATAATTTATAGTAATTGATGGGAAAAATAGAAACCAAATCGATCCCATTTGCATGAAGTCCATTCCCTGTCCTCATCTTGTTAGTGCCTTATAGAAAACCCTCAGGTACACCGCACAAATGCTTATTACACTACCGTCTATGTTAAGTGTATCATTCTATATAAAGCTATGTTTTTTTTTTTTTTTTTTTAAGGGGGTCAGTCAGCTCAACCAGATATTTCCGTTTTTGGTGGATGCTAGCAGATTCAATCAGCTAGCCAAACAACCAATCCTACCCAAGCTGTTCCGCTCAAGGAAGCCTCATTGCGCCCACCAGCCACGGTTGCTGGGCCTTCCTGCAGTCACAAAAAATTTTCCAGGCCGCACACTGCTCTATGTGCTTCATTAAAACCACTACATGGCCCTACTTGCATCGTTCCTTCTGCCTGACTTGACTCCACTGACGCATTTTGCCCTCAATCATGACTTAATCAAAGGGATCGATAAGCCCTGATTGACGGTGAAGTCGTGTTACGCAGGAGTAACAGTGTATGCGAGGCCAAGGAGTGGTTCTAAAGGTGGCCATACACTCTACAACCATCGCAAGACTTTAGTCTTGCGATGGTTGTACAGGGATTAAAAAAACGTACGATCTGCCTATCTTGGACAGGCAGATCGCACTCTCGATCATCGCAAGCCCGCCCCCCTGAGGGGCGGGCTTCCGATGACCGCAATGCTGAACGGGCAGTGTGCGCGTGCGCACACCGGCCCGTTCGCATTTGTCTTCCGAGCACCGTTCTAACCAGCCGAGAATCGTACGATTCCTGGCTGGTTTTCGAACATGCTGGTTCGACAGAAGACGTGCGACCGTACAGTAGAAACGGTCGCACGTCTCCGTTCACACTGCTCGATTATCGTACGAAAAACCGATCGCATACGATTATCGTACGATAATCGTGCAGTGTATGGGCACCTTAAGAAAGATCATTGTAATTGAAGAAAAAGCACAGCCATGTGTGCGGCCTGTACGTTTGTTCAGTCATCCAGTTTCTTATATCCCTCGAGAGCTCCATAGGTAAAGTCTCTGTACCTGGGGTCTGACTTCTACCCACCCATTGGAAGCATGGAAGGAAACCTATGCTGAGGAGGTATTAAGGCTCCCGTTGCTGACCTCTCCTTCTAAAAATATTAGTTACTGGGCTGTCAGTATGATCCAGTGGCTTCGGGCCTTTTGTAGTCTTTGACCCAGTACAAGTAATAAGGTGTATGTTCAGGCAAAATTTAAGTTTTTCATTTTGTGCGGAGGGCTTAGAGCTTCTGTTGAGTTCCATTGTAGTTCTTTCCCCTAGTTTCCTGTCCTGGAAGTGAGGGGAAAAGCCCCAAAAGCAAGACAAATAAAATATTTATATAAAAAATAATAATATATAAAATCCTTTTTTGGCTGGACATCTATGTTAAGTGTTTTCTGTTTTTGTTTTTGTATGCTTGTTCCTGGTGTATGTCTCACAAAGCATCCAATACAGCCAAGCATCTAGCATTTTCAGAATAACATTAACAGCCTGTTTATTTCTGTATAGTCATAATGGAGACTGCAGCAGGATGAATGAGACTGGCAGATCCAGGTTCACTGTAATACACCCTTATCTGAAATGGCTGTTTTTGGAGGACTGATCCTTCATCTTCTAGCTTCCTTCCTTGTATTGGACACTCCCACTGTTCTCGCTGAATTAGGTGCAGTTCAACAGACTTGGTTTTGCTGGTGTTTTGTCGTTTTTTTTTTTTTTCTTTTTGAAGGTCCTGAAAGTGGTAGCGGCCATATTTTTATACATTGCAAGATGCTTATTTTCTATATATAGAGTATAATGATTTGCTGTGTTTTACTAGGGCATGCTAAGCAGAGCCACTGTGCAAACCTGTTGTGCTAAACTCCATGACTGGCTTTTATCTTCGGTCTCCCACCCTTTGTATTTTTAATATACCTTTCAGATATGTACTGAAGTAGTCGCCCTCTTGAACTGTGAATTGTGGTGAGGTTAAACAAAAATAAACTTTGTGCCTATATGAATTTGTGTTGGGATGTTTTTCAGCTTTTTCTAAATGTATACACTAATTATAGACACACCATTGAAACTGTTAAAGAAATGTCTGTCACAAAGCGTTGGTTAGTCTTTCATTTAAAGTGGAAATATGTTCCACCTATAAAATCACATATGTAAAGAAGGCTGCCTAAACAATTCAAGTAGACCTTCACTCTAAAATTTTCCTCCAACCCACCGCTATTTGAAAAATATTTTCTTCCTGTTTGTACATTTCAAGGGCTAGTTCACACCAGATGCAGTTGTGATGCAGTCCGTTCAGTGTGGCAGCTGTATCCAAAATGCATCACAATGCGTTTCTATGGGATTTCTGTTCACGCCAGTGCAGTCCGTTCCGATGCAGTCAGAAAAAATACTGCTTGCCCTATTTTAGCGGATCACAACGGATTGCATCAAAAATCTATGCAAACGCACCTGCAGTCCCATTTTAAACAAAACTGGGTCAATCGCGGTACACTCATGGGAAAACGCATCTCACTGCAGCTGTGCAGATGCACGCAGTTCTGGTGTGAACTAGCCCTTAAAGGGAACAAAAAAAATCCTGGCCCCTCACACTGCCACCATTCTCGCAAGAATGACATGTCTGACTTCTCTAGCCTCCTAGGGAAATCTCTGTCGCATATGCTGGGGGCAGGGACACGGAGCAGACCATAGGTAGAGTTTTTGGGGGTTGGCTTCTTGAATCCGGAAGAGGCAGTCAGCTTTTGATGACTGAAGAGGACCTAGATGGCAGTGGGGGACCCAGGCTGTGTTGCCAGAACTGTGGATCGCAGTTGGAAAATGAAGGATTCACTGGGTGTGAGGAGTTAGGCTAGGTTCACAGCTGGTGAGCTGTTTCTGTTCGGTTGTCGTGTGTTGTTGTTTGTGCAATCGTGTTTTGAAAACCACACGGTTTTCAATGCATAGCGATGTCTATGGGACCCAAACTGCGTGGCGAAGGCGAATTTCGTCCTCGTGACAAACCACAAAGTTGTGAACAGCCTCCATTGACTTCGATGCAAATCTGTGTTTTGTGCGATTTATCGCGCGTGATAAATCGCCTAGGTGTGAACCTAGCCAAAAGAAAATTCAAGGGGGAGGGGAGTGCAGTTCCTCTTTAAGACTGGACCTCTTTAAGTACTCCTGGAACATTTTACAAATACTTGTTCATTCTGCTGATAGAATCATTGGATAAGCACTCCCTTTGATAGGACGACAACACTTCCTCCTCCAGTGAAATCACTGCAGCGTTGCCACCCTTGCCGGTGCTGTAGCTGCTTTAGTTGCTGGAGCCGTTGCTAGCCCTATCAGTGAAAATTGGGTCAGATTACTCGGTGTACTGGGTCGTGCGGTCAGAATCAAGCCCATTGCACGATGCAGTCATATTTAGGCACAACTGCTGTAACAAGAAGTTGGAGGTAAAACTATAAAAACAGGATGTTCATACAGAGCATACTGTGACTTTCACTGGGCTTAAAGACTAATTTTAGTGTGCACTAAAAATAAATACAACCTAGGTCCGCCTTCTTCAACCTTTCACCCTTGAGGAACCCTTACAAAAATGTTGAGGTCTCGGGAAACCCCTGAAATATTTTCTGATCTACAGCTCATGGTACAGTGTTGTAATCATTGAGCTGTAGATATAATAAAATCTACCTCTTTAATGTGAGACCTGGGATGCTAAATTGTGGCGAATGCAATCCTAGAATGTGTATGGGAGGTATAGCTGGCAGAATGGTGTCACCTATCTTGGCGTTTACAGATGTATGTGTGAATCACTGATAGGCCCATGTAGGGGAACAACTAATCTACAAACCCCCAGGTGGTGTCTTGCCTTACCAAAATCTTTCTTTTTTCATGGAAGAGTTCCATCAGAAAACTTTAGGAAAGTGTTGTAAAACCAAGCAGGAGGGTGGCGATTTCCAGAGTAAATGACCGGTCGCTGCTGCCCACTCTCCATGACCAGGTGGCCAGTTAAGCCCTACTTTAGGCTTATAGCGTGAAAGTCATTATATCATCTGAGACCTTGGGTATTTACCTGCTCTCTGCGTTCTCTGATTCTGGCTGCTCCTTTCCTTGCCAATCCACGTTTACATTCTTTGATGACCTGGCTATCCTAATTAGTGTGTAGTTATTTTAGAAGTGATGTGCGGTGACTCATAGGACCCTTCCACTACAACCAGCATTAGCAAGGATTATTCTAACTGTATATGACATCTCAGGTACTTTTTAGTCTAATTTTTTCAGTGTATTAGTCATTTTAAGATAAAAAAAGATCAGAATTGACTAAGGTTGGGAAGAGGGAGGATCGGGAGATTTGGAAGGTGTTTAGATGACAAACTATGATTTAATTCTTCAACTTGTAATTGAAAAACTGTTTTTTTTCCCCCCAAGATGTAACATGTGAGCTGAGAAGGGAGAGCAGGGGGCGTGTGGCAGGGATTCTCCAGTGGGGGACATGAGGAAGGCATGCACTGATCTTCACCTGTATGTCAGGATGCATTTGACAAATCGGCCCCTTGCAGCTCCTATGTCAATGAATGAGGACCCCAAGATCATGGCTAGACTTCTGCTAAGTAAGGAAGGACAAATAAATCTGTTTTGGCAAGAGGAGAGTTATGATCAAAGAGTGCCAGGAAGAGCAATGAATAAGCAACAGGAAGTATTGGTGTGTGGACCGGCACAGAGCACATGGTAAGGTCCATGCCGGCACTCAAGAATGCCGTTGAACTGATATAATTCTGTCTGGTAGTACTCAGCACTGTAGCCTGCTTACAGAAGCCACTGTTGAGCAGATATAAATCCACCTCAATGGTGGCCAGTGGTGGAACACTGGTTGAAAGACCCTGGCCTAGGCCTTTTATAAACCAAATGCATCTCTTGCTGTAATACTCGCTGCCACTCAAGCGCTGTCCCTGGCAGACTCTCCGCTCAGTGCTACAGTGCTGGTTCTCTTCCAGGTTGATTGAGGAGGACATCCTGTGAGCACATTTTCTGCAACGTTCAGGTCCACGCTTGGCCAAGGAACATTTGTTTGATCTTCTGGTAGTTAAAGAAATCAAATCAATGATCATTTTTGACCATAGTGACGGAAAGTCAAAAGAGTAGGATGGAAATTTTTTCTTGAATGAATGAGATTCTATCAGTGAATGTGGTTTTCATTCTAGAAACTCCATTTATTCCAAAATTACCGTAAATGTTAAAAACAAATAAACAACATTCTACATGTCATTACTGAATGTTCGTAAGAAAAGCTACCAGTGTATGACCAGCATACTGCTGCATTGAGAGAGGGATGGTAAAGGGTTACTCATACCCAGACGTGATGGGTGTTTCATGGGGCTCTGATGGGCAAATTAAGGAAATGCAATGAAGTGAAGTACCTACAGCAGAAGAAGTGGACTTTCCAGACGACCTGTCTGCTGTGAAAAGTGTTTCACTTTTCAGGCTTTATCATTTTGCTTAAGCCAATGGAAAACTAGTTACTAGGAGGAGGAAACAGTTGTTAAGCACAAAATCGAGCAAAAACTGCATGTTATGTGCATTTTTCAGGTGCTCCCATTGATATTGATGGGGTCAAAAATCTGAGATTCTGCCCAAATAGAAGCTTATGTGCTTTTCAAGCTGCAAGTGACACAATGCTCCTATGTGAACAGGCAGCATTAAAAATAATATAATTCAACATGTTGGGGTTTTATCACGCTGTGGAAAAAGCACGACAAACTGATAAGCTGTGAATAGGAACACAGTGATGATACAGCAAGCAGAGAAAGAGAAAGTTGCATAGCACATGCTTCAGGTAGGGGCATATAGCACTAATGGGTCATGTATACTTTAGATCAGGGGTGTCAAACTCAATTTCATCGTGGGCTGCCTCAGCATTATGGTTGTCCTCAAAGGGCCAGTTATATCTGTAAGACTATATAAATGTATCTACTCTGTATATTAAATAATTGCCTCTGCATTCAATTATTACTGCTTTTAGTAACACCTTAATAACTAGCTCTGAAAGTAGAAGTCTAGTAAAAATAATGCCAATTAGTTTAATAGTGCGGACTCTCAGGTGGCTGTGCAGGTTCTAAGGTGGGCTATGTGGACTCTCAGGTGGCTGTGCAGGTTCTATGCTGGGCTGTGCAGACTCTTAGGTGGTTATGCTGTGTCTATGGTTGGCTGTGCGCACTCTCAGGTGGCTGGACAGGTTTTATGGTGTGCTGTGCAGACTCTCAGGTGACTGTGCAGGTTCTATGGTGTGCTGTGAGGACTCAGGTGACTGTTCAGGTTCTATGGTGCGCTGTGCGGACTCTCAGGTGGCTGTGTGTCTATGCTGGGCTGTGCAGGGTCTTAGGAGGGCTGTGTGGTCTCACCAGGGGTCCCGGTCAGTCTTGGGGGATGCGGGCAGTGTGGATCCACAGGAAGGAGGAGATTTGCTCCCAGCACTGTAAACAGGACTGTAAACGCTTGTTTACAGTACCGGATTCGGTGTAAAAATTCAAAGCGATGGTATCTGAGACAAGGTGGGGGCGGAGACAAGGTGGATGCCACAGCTGCAGAAAAGGTGCGAGGGCCACATAAAATGTTCTGGCGGGCCGGATTTGTCCCATGGGCCCTATGTCTGCCACGTGCTTTAGATTCAAGGGAACCTGTAATGAGCCTGCCATTGCGAGGCTCTCCTTCTGAAAATGCTAGTAGTCATATTAACCCTTTTCCCATTACATTTTAAGCCACAGACCCGGAAATAGTCAAGGATCACAGAAAAAAATTCCTGACTTAGCTCAGCCATCCCATCCTATTATCTGAATCATTTTGTTTTTTTTTAAACCTGACTTGTAATTCACATATGAAAGCTCAGCATTTGGTTGACATCTGTGCACTTGTCCGGCCCTTAATCTCTTGAAGCGAATGCCCTGCAATTACCTGTGATCTCCTGGGCTGGAATGTTGGATCTGGTCTAATGTCTCCAGGCACATTCCTTGTATGTCTCTTAAGCAGCCACTAAGCTTTGCATACGAGTTTGTCCAGTATTTTTATTTATTTATTACACGTACTTATAAAGCACAGACAATTTATGAAGTGCTTTACATAACTGCACCTTCACATCAGTCATGAAAAGAGAGAATCCAGTCAAACAGTAAAAATATAACAATTTTCCATCATTTGGAAGGGTTGCTGCCTCTGCACTCTCTTCCTTTTTTTAAATGTGTTTTAGAGCTGTATGAAAATGTGGTCAGCTTAGTAAATGTGTTAATGCGTAATAGTATCTTGAAGATAGCTTAAGCAGGCCATTCACTGGTAGATTTGTGATTAAAATAATATACTGGTATACAGTAATACCTTGGCTTACAAGTAACTTGGTTTGCGAGTGTTTTTCAAGACAAGCAAACATTTCTGAAAAATTTTGCCTTGATATATGAGTGATGTCTTGCAATACAAACAAAATTTTGTGGAAAAGCACCACCCGAATAAGGCTGTAGCAGTGTGAGCGATGAATCTGTTTAACCACAATGCAATGTCACATTTCCGCAAAATCCTCAAAAGGAGCCAACAGCAAGTGTCATTGGATAGGTTCCTTGTTAAGGATTCTCGAAATGAAAAAGATTCGATTGAGCCAAGAGATGGAAGTGATTCCCTTAGTGATAGTGAAAGTCGCCCTACACAATTATCCTCCGCTCTCTTGTCCCCCTCACACCAGCCATGAAGGTACCGGTAATTGGTTTATTTTTATTTATATTCTGTACAGTATTATAATCATTTTTATATGAATATTTTTGGGTTGTGGAACGATTCATCTGAGTTTCCATTATTTCCTATGGGGAAATTCACTTTGATATACACTGAGTGGCCAGATTATTATGACCACATGACGTTTGTAGGCTAATTAGCTATAATTTCGCGCTGAAGTTGCTAGAGGGCCAGACCATTATAAATAGGGAAGCAGGTTGTTTGCCACGACAGTAGAAGTGATTTTGTTCTGAAGATATGGGTAAACAACGCAATTTAACAGCCTTTGAACATAGGATGATTGTTGGCGCTCTGAGCCATGGAGCGAGTATCAGCAAAACAGCAGTATTCGTTAAATGTTCAAGAGCAGCTGTTGTTAAAGTGTTTAAAGACAGTCCATGTCAGCCAAAAATCTGGGTCTGAACGTGCGAATTGTGGCCGTCAGCGACTAGTCAATGTTAGCGCAGAACGGAGAGTGGCAAGACTGGTACAAGACAACAGAAGGGCAACAGTGCAGTGTCAGATTCCTCGCATCACCTTTCAACATCTTGTGGAGTCATGAGGCGGCCCAGCAAAGTCCTCTTGTGGAGTCATTTGAAAAATAAGCCTTGGAAAGTGCCCAGGAACAGTATAATAGCAGCACATTAGACTTTTCTCTACCTGGCAATAAGAACCTGACAGGGGCCCTAATTCTTGCCTACTCTGTTCAAAACTAAACAAATGGGGTTTAGATATACTTTTACTACTTTCCTCCCCAGCTGAAAATACTTTTCCCCCTTTCATTCCCCTGCCTCTCTGTTCAACCCCTGGTAGGAAGAGAAGGACTTTACATATGATTGTGGACTGTCCCAGTTAGGGTTGCCACCTTTTCTTCCAGTGAAACCCGAACACTCTAGCGATGCATGGATTTTTGGGGGGGAGAATGAGTCGTGGCTTTATTCATATGTAAATAGCGCCACCCATTAATATGTAAACATCACAGTCAAGGCTATTTTCAGTTGGGTGCCAGTAGCCTCTATTTTACTTTTTGTTGCCCTTGTCTGCCTGACATTTTGTGTCCGGGTTTCAGCTGTCATGAAACCCGGACACAGCATTCAAAACCCGGACTGTCCAGGTGAATCCCGGACAGGTGGCAACCCTAGTCCCAGTGTGACTGTGTTGGGTGGCCAGTCATAAGTGCTGTTGCATAGGAGGAAGAGGTGTGAATCAAATGCTCCTACATTCCCAGAAGTATGAGGTTTTGCTATTACTGACAGAGCCACAGATCAGCGGGTCATTTAAGAGAAGATAAATATGTGCTGCTAGGGAAGGCAGCACATATTCAAAGCGGAAGAAAACCTAAGGGAAAAAAAGAAAGGGCCCCCAGGAGCTTTTAGCCATGATGTGCTAGTATGCATATTAACAAATCTAAAGAAATTAAGTAGGACTTTTCAGGTGCACAGACTCGTCTGTCAATTAAAACATTCATTTTATTGGAACATATTAAAATATATATCTATATATATCTATATACTATACATATACTCTTAAAGGCATAAACACCAACGTACAAGACATAGCCTGCTTATGAAAGTCTTACTGAAGATACCACTCTCTTAATGTCCAGGCATGAATGTAATAATTGGTGCTCTCGTACGGGAATATCTGTCCTCCAATTCCATCCAAGTGTTTAATTTTGTGTTTGCGCAGCACCTTTTTTCTCCCCCAGTCCGGCCACCCCCCACGCTGCCGGTCCCGAAGCGATCCTCCATTCCCCGAACTTCCTGGTTGTGGGGGGAGGCTACTGATGGCAGAGGAGCCATAGGCTCCTTCTGCCATCAATCAAAGAGAGAAGGGGCGTGGCCTGCCACAGGGCTGTGTGTGCCTATGGCCGCACACAGCCACTGCGGGCACGAGCGTGCACGGGTGCCTCCATTAGAATGATGGTGGCACCCGTACAGGGGGCCGGAGGAAGATTGCAGCGGGGACCCACTAGAAAACGAGCAAATAAAAACTTTTAAAGAAAAACAGCCTCAAGCAAAGGTGGGTCTCCTTGTATTAAATATTTTTTTTTTAAAAAAGGAGGCTTTAATATCACTTTAAGGATGGTTTCCTTCTCAATGTCTCTACACGTTTCGCCTTTAAAGGCCTCTTCACGAGAGAAACGCTCACGAATAATAAAAAGAAAGCTCCATTTAGAGCATCAAGTGTCGAAGGGGAACAGCACTCCCTGTGCAGGTGGGGGACCACATGAGGGGACACCCCAGAATGCCAAAAATGACCAGAGAATCCTCAATAGTTATCTTGCCTGGTGGCCCTATAGCTTCCACCATCACTGTAGAAGTGGTGCCGCTGGCATTTTGGGGTGTCATCTCGTGTGCTCAGCTGCACATGCACGGCTCAGCGTACAGAAAAAATATTGCCAAATGGTAAAAACAAGCTTTTATGGCAGAGGAGACTCTTCTGCCATAGAATTCCTGCCAATCAGCAATTTTTTTGTCAAGCTTTACTTCCACATTAAGTAAAATTTTGCCTTGCTCTACATGGGCAAGTTATACAGTAGGTACAGTAGTGCGTGTGCTCCCCACCTAACACGCAGTAAGTAAGTTGGTTCCAACGTTATTATAACATTATTTTAAAACAGTATTCTGGTATTCCAATAAAACAGGAAAAAAAGGGATTATATTACAAGAAAAATAAAATGATAAATTAATTACAATGGTACAAACTATTTTTTAGATTCCTCTCCTAATTAACATAAAAGTAAAAAAAAAACAATTTGCTCCATCTGTTAATCATACAGTACAGCGGTTTCCGGTTTTGTTTTGTTTTTAGTTATTTTTTTTATCAAAGAACACATTTACACAGAGATAGGAAACATAATTTAATTTAAAAAAGGAAGTCATTCCTATTAAAGTGATTGAAACTTTTTTTTTTACTTGAAAGGCGCTGTTCTATGCACAATACGTCACTTGAGAATTAATTTTCTTTAGCTGCTTTAGCTTGCTCTCTTCATATGACGTCTTTGGAAGTCCTTCTGTATTTTTACTGTAGCATTCAGTTAGTTTTAAATCCTAGCTAACAGATTTTGTTGTTCTCTCTCCACTTTCTTAAAGCTGAATTCCAAAAAACAGCTAAACACACAGCTGGAATACATATATGGGAGCTGTTTTACCTGCCAAAGGATTTGTATACCTGTCTATCCAGTTCTGATATTTAAACAGCCCAGTAAAACAGCATAGCCATGTCTGTAAGGCAGGGGACCTTTCTCTGCAGCAGTTTAGTAACACTTACAAGTCTTGCCCCCCCCCCCCCCCCCCCCCCGCCGGGACGAGGA
>NW_017306282.1:1261488-1377720 GCF_000935625.1 Nanorana parkeri
CCCCCCAGCCTGTGACTGGACAGTAAAAAGAGAAGTAGCAGTCTGATGAGCTATCTGTAAACAATAAGTCAAGGCAACTGGACTTGCTGTATTTTTTACAGATATTCCATGACCTGGATGAATGAGAACCTTCACAGACAGTCTGATGAGCTCATTTCTCTGTGACTCTGCTTTTTCCTTCTATCAGCATGTCTAATATTGGCATGTGAGAACTGTAGAACAACTGATTGGCTCTGTGTGTTGCCTCTACCTTTACAAGTCTAAGTGCTGCTGTACAGAGGACTGCAATAGGCTGATACCAAGCCAAATTCAGGTAAAAACACTTTTTGCATAAAAAAAATTAAATACATTTAACGGCGTATTAATGAATACAGGATTGGTTTAACTTGCGTCTCGTATATCCATCTGGAGTTCAGATTTAAATAAATGGTAGATATTCCCTTGGTTCGATGAGGGTCTGAGAGAGGTTTTTGAGTTGCTGTATGGAGTCTACTGATTGATATCCAAACTGGGCTAAGGTTTTATTGCATATCTCCTGCACGGCTTGGACAATGTTGAAATGCAGATGGAGTCTCCAATATTCAGGAGTCTCTGATGAATTCCTGTTTGTGCCATATTTGCTCACATTAGAAGGGACAGAAGCATTGGTGTTCTCCTCAATCCATGCGGTGAGGTTGTCTTTCCATTCTAAGCCTACAAAGTTGTAGATCTCATTTGCTTTCTTGAGGGGATCTCTGGCAAGGTCTTCATATCGGATAAGCATGTATCTCCCTTTTAGCCATGACGGTCTACTGAAGGCCGTCTCTACCGACCTACTGTAATCAACACACAAATTCTTGATGAGGCTTAGGTCTAAGTTATATGGCATTTTCCCGGAGGAGTTCCAAATTTGGTATAGCCTATATTGGTCTACAAAAGTACTAATCCTTGACGCTAGGACAGCTCTGGGGTCTCTGATTAGCTGAATAATTTTTAGATTTAGTCGCGGGTCCTCTACAAGCGTCCTCACATGGTTGATTTCTGGAATCCTTATTGTCTTTATGGCCATATGTTTATACGACCGGCAAGCGGTAGAAGCCAAAGTCAAGTTTATCCTACGGCACTTCTTCACACATATATTTTCCTCGAGTCTCTCTAACTGTTCACACACAGGCGGTGAACACAAAGCCTTACTGGCTCCATGTCTGAAAAATGACAATGCCACATGATCTTTAGGCGTTGGCGTGATATAGTTCTCCAGGAGGTAAAAGTCACAGTCGTACAGATTCTGAAGCAAGTCCCTATAGGCCCCAAGAAGGGAGAGCCTGTCTATGGCAGGATGCTTGTTTGCAAGTGTGTATTGAACAAGGTAAAGGGGTTCAAACAAGTAAAAGACTTCAGGGTTTTGGTTGAACAGCTGGCCGAGAAAAGACGACCCACTTCTGGCGGTGGCAAATATCAGTATATGGTTTCTGCTTTGTTGGGTGTTGACACCTTCACACAATGCTCTTGTAATGTTATCTGCAATATGAAATAATAGAAAGTCAATACAAGTAACAGAAATATGATAAAAATAAACAATATGCCCCAAATATTTATATAAACATATACAATAAACTATGATCTTGTCAATTCTGCTTCCCTTTGGTCTGTTAAATATATAATTGAAAGTTTTTCAATATCTCTTTTCATAAGTGCAAAAAAAACTGTTCATCATATCAGAAATTCAGAACTGTGTCCTGCACACACTTCCTATGTTTCCGCAATGCTGAACGGGCAGTGTGCGCGTGCGCACACCGGCCTGTTCCGCAGTTGTCGACTGAGCATGCTCATTCGACAAAAGACGTGCGACCGTACAGTAGGAACGGTCACACGCCTTCCATACACCTGCCGATTATTGTACGATCGCTGCATTTCCCGCGATTATCGTATGATAATCGCAAGGTGTATGGGGACCTTTAGTTTTATATTGAAACACTGCCCTCCTGAACCTTATTCACACCCTGAATGTATTTAAAAGTTTCAGTCATGTCCCTTCTGTGGACACAAGATAGAAGCAGAAGCTTGATCACCACCTAGTGGCATGTTGTGTGAATCACAGTCTGCAGAAAGATTGGTTAAAAGATACTTTGTTGACAAACTTTGAACTTTGAGGATCTTGCTTAGGCATGTTGTATTACTGAACCATACTACCACTCGTAATACTCTCCTATATTGCTGTATTCTTCATTGGAGTTAATGAAGAATCCAACTTAAAGTTGCATTGAACGCTAAAATCCACCCCCCCCTTCCCGCACAATGCTAATGTAAGGACTTAGCTTAAATTATGCCTCTTGATCCGATCATCTTCTTCTTTCCTGTAGTTCTCAGGACTCCCTCCATCGCTGGTGCTGGTGTTCTATCAACAGGTCCAACTCGTCAAAATCTCGAACTACCCCACTGCCGGGTACTTGCAAGTTGGAGATTTCGACCAGATGGCGTTAGACTGCAAAACACAAAGACTAACGGAGCTCTGTACAGTTGCATTTTAACAATATTCAGCAAGTGACAAACTCAATGAGTATTCTAAAAAAGCTATGCGCACCGCAACTGTACAAAGCGCCAAGTTTTTTGAGCACCTTAAGTGAGGTAGTTGGAGATTTCAATGAGTTGGAGCTTTCGATAGAACACCGGTCTCTAATCCAGCGCTGACTGCTGTGTCTTCCTGTCCCACGGAGCCTGTGCGGGTGCACGCTGCTGCTGCATTTACTTACCTTGTGTCTCTCCTCGTCTCCCGGCCGAAGATCTGAACTGCGCATGCGCCCGCCCCAGGATCCTTTGCAGCCGCCCGAGAATTTTGAGATGTTCGGATGGGTTTAGGCGGCGGAGACACAGGTAAGTTTTAGCCCTTTGAAAATCATTTTGCATTTAATGTATCTACTGTTTGCAAGTAGTAGATCTATGCAAAAACCGCTGAGGGTTTAATAACCCTTTAAGTCACTGCAGCTATTGTATGTCACAGCCAGAGACACATCTGGCTAGAAAAATAGCACACCACAGCTAGAAACAAAAAATTATGTTTTATTGGTCACTTCTTTGAGGCATATGAGATGAGATTTATAAGAAGCCGTTTAGTGATTGAACCTGCTCACATCCATCCAAAACTGGGATTTTTTTTTTTTTGGGGGGGGGGAGTTGATTTATAATATTAAGTGCACCTTGTAGTAGACCCAATACTGTTAAGGAGGAGAATAAGAGAGGTGGGTATTGTACTTGGTTGTTTCTTACATGGTTTCATTGTATTTTTAAGTCTGATATTTAAGGTTAGTTCTTGTCCTATGCGCTTACTTTACTGTTGGTTACAATGGCAGCACTAGGATGTTAGGTGAGACAGCCATAGGGGCTGATTTTTAATTGTTCCTCCCGGGGGACAGATGCCATTGACATGGCACTAGCGCCCCTAGATGGCACCGAGGAGTATAGGAAATTTGTGTGCATCTCATATCCATCTATTGGCATTAGTGTCGTGCAAACGGCAGGGCATTTATAGATCAGCCCTAGTGTAATTTGGCCTATCAGAACATCAGATGTAAGCGACATTGCAGTGTTTCAAAGAATGAAAAAATGTAGGAGGAAAAAATGATGTAATGTGTTATCACACAAGTGGAATACCGCCTATGCTTATGATTACAAAGGGGTCCTGATAAGATGCTAATGTGGAGATGATGTGCTGTATGCACATACAAATGCGGACGCTGATATTGTTTTACCAATAATTTTAAACTAACCGCCTACTTTACTATAAAGGTCTTTCCTATAATCTTTTATCAGTTAATGGGTGGAATGTTGGGTTGAGTTGAGTTGGATTGGAATGGCAGGGAGAGAGAGTTGTTGCTAAATTCCAATAAGCTATCATTGACCTTCTATAAACAGAGATCTGAGTGTTCAGGTGAGTGTATACATGGGGTCTGCACTAGTCACAGAGATGTGGAGTAAAGACGTTCTTTTTCATGCAAGCAGTGCAAGTACCTGAATTTGAGCCTCTTGCAATCCCCTATACAGCAACACTGGGAGAGGAAGGCGCAGGACTGGGATCCAATCAGGTGGTCCGCCTGCAAATGTGCCGACAAAGAACATGATGATAGGAGAAGAGAACAGGGTGACAGTGACAAATGGCCTGATCAGCCTGCTGCTGTCGAATCAGCAGGCTGGGAGTCAAGAGAGGATACTCTTGAATCCTTCTACAGCAGGGGTGACCAACTTCAGTCCTCCAGCTGCGCTTTAACTTCAAACCCCAACATGCCTGTGCCTCACGGAGTCTTGCCTGTAACTGTCAGTCTTGTAATGCCTCACGGGACTTTTAGTTCCAGAACAACTGGAGAGCAGAGTTGCCCACCCCTGTTCTACAGCCTTTACGTGTGATAGGTGCCTGTATATTGTGCCTGTCTGTGTGATAGGGATGTGTAAATCTTAAGACTTGATGTATTCCATCTGTGTACTAAGCGGTTTGCCTGGAGTTCAGCATTAAAACACATTGCAGTGGGCCCCCCTCTGCACTACAAGTTTTAAATGCTTATTTTGTCTAGGGAGAAAGGAATAAGCAGAAATACTTACCTTCATCCACATTCCCTCTTCCCAACTGCCAGAGTCTTGCAATGCCTCCTGGGACTTGAAGTTCCACCAAAGCTGGAGTTGCCCACCCTACAGCTGATCTTCTCCCCATTACTGACTTACCATGCCTCTGCCATTGGGAGTCATGCCTGCAGTGGCGTCACAAGGGGGTTGCGGCCCGCACTTTGGTGACATCTTTGGAGGGGTGACACCAAAATGACTGACAGTCATTTTGGTATCACCCCCCTCTGAAAAGTCGGGCACTCGGTCATGGACAGTTTCAGGAGAGAGGAGTGGACCCGGCGACATACCTTATCCCGCCGGGTGACTGTCCCCTCCTCTCTCTCCCGTATGGTATAATTAAGATCGCCGCGCATGCGCACGTATGTGGTGATGTCACAGCGGGGTGTCACCTGGTAACCGCTCCGGGTGACACCCGGCCTCGGGACGCCCCTGCATGCCTGTAACATCAGTCTTGTAATGCCTCATGGGACTTGTAGTTCCACAACAGCTGAAGGGACAGAGTTACTCACCCCTGTTATACCCCTAGAAAGGACAAGCATTTAACCCCTGTAGAGCAGAAAGGGACCTTCAGCAAAGGTTAACTACTGTTTTCCCTGGAGTTCCGCTTAAACACTATACAACGTGTGATTTTTAAAAAATATATGTACTAATTAGGTTCTCACTGCATATGTTGATTTATATACATATAACACAGGAAGTGGGGTATTTACAAGTGTATGTGTCTTTGTTTACAGATTAAAGAATTTAAAATGCGCTTGAACTCGGCAGGTAAGCTGTTGGGCTGCGATTCATGATTGCTGTTTTGCTACTTTCAGAAGCCGAGTAACGTAGAACTAAAAACAAGCTGTCATCCTTATTTCCCTATCTGTCTAACAAGCGCTATGTATCATCCAGGCACATTACAGCGTTTGGTCATTATATCTATATTCTTTTTTTTTGCAAAGGTAGCAATTTCAGCGGAATGAGTCAATTTCCAGCTGTTCGCACACATCTTTGATACATCAATGTATATGAGGATCCGTGACAGCGCTAAGATGGCCTCCCAAACTGCTGACAGTCACTGCAACCTTTCAGAACACTAACTGCTTAAACAGGAAGAAAGCATCGCTAGAAAAATGGACACTGCAGGAAGAATACTGCAGATATTAATCAGATGTGTCAAGCAGATGGTCTGTACAATTGTTTGTGGGAGAAGGTGTGCTCGGTGCCAAGCTGGAGCTTATAAAATGTTAATGATCTGTAGAAATAACAACACTTTATATATGATGTGTAGAAATAATAACAAGACTGTAATGGAAAAAAGTATGAAAACTTCAACTGAAACAACTGTCCATATATACAAATGTATATATATACACAGTATATATATATAGATATATCTATATCTATATAGATATAGATATATCTATATAGATATATGTATCTATATAGATATATGTATCTATATGTATATCTATATAGATACATATATCTATATAGATATATATAGATATATATGTATATACACCAAGGTTTTTGTTTTTATAAATCTTATAGGTCTGTGTTCTGGGTCCGGAGGCTTTGTAGAGCACTGGGTGGAACAAAACCTCAATTCCTAGGTCCATATCTTACCTGGTAGCCAGACTTCATTATCAGTTTCCGTTGTCCACAGGCCTTTATATTTATGAGCTGACTGATGTTAAGGGCCACAAATATTATGGCCACTAGATGGAGGAGAGGAGCATTGGAAAGAAGAATGCATTTCCCATGCTCCTCAGCTTCATCTATTGGCCATAATGTGATATTTTCCTAATATTACATTCGACTGGAAAAGAAAATATGCTAATAACATTTGTTTTTGCATCCAATCGCACAAGATGAATGTTCATGCAATTTTGCAGGACAAATGGCTCTGCAAATTGAAGGTGAAGTATGAAAACATGATTGCCTACTGGGAGGCTTTTTTTACGACATGAGGAGACTGTTTAAGCCTCTCCTGCCATAAAAGCTTTAAGCTTTTAACTGCCTGATAGCAATTTATTTTTTTGTACACTGAGCCACGCATTCACAGCTCATGCTGAGACAAATTAAGTTTTATGAGCCAGAAATCCAGGAAGTAATAGGAGAGCTAGTAATCTGCCCTTAGTAAACATGGCCACTGTCAGAAGAACGGGGAGGAAAAGAGAAATAAGGTATGCAAAGAATAGAAAGCTGGCAATTATCTAGAAATATGTGTTTGCAGATTGTCATTAGTAAACATTTACTAAAGGTGTGTTTGTTGTTATTTTAAAGATATGGGTAAAGGTCCGCTTTAAAACCCCATCAGATTTTTTTTTACTTCCTGAGGAAATTTCCCCCTTAAACAGTTGTCACCAGAACAAGTGCCCCCATTGGAAGATTTCTGCTCTATTCCTATACAACTCTAAATTCTTGATCATCCCTTCTTTACTTTTTGGTCAGAGAGGCAATGGTCATGGGGACAAATATAAGGATCCAGATGAAGTTTGATCAGCACATCAGACTTTGTTTGGATTGTTGTATTAAAGAGTGCCATGGATTGTGCTCTCCTGCAAATAACAGGCTGGATACCATAGGGAAGGGGAGATCCTATACTCTTTGTTAAAGGACAAACATAGAGGGTGAATCTCCTTAATGGATACACATGAATAAGAAGCTGACAGGGATTCTGGTTTTAGATATACAGTGGTACCTCGGTTCACAAACTTAATTCGTTCCACGATTCTGGTCGGGAACTGAATCAAACTGTTATCAGAACGCAATCTCAACTAGAGGAAGCCACGACTATGTGTCAGAGCAAGGAAGATGGCTGCGGTTGTGTTCGTCACCCGATGCAGAGTTCACGAATGTAAGCAAAAGACTTCCTGTTCGCGATCCGAATTGTTCATAAACAGAAGCATTCGTGAACCGAGGTACCACTGTACTTTAATATATTATTGACAATTCACTAGATTTCAGACCCTATAGAATGGTATATTCACCCGCTAGCAAAGCTGATATGTTGAGGCGAGATTCAAAGTGATTTTCTCACCTTTCAAGTGTCCACATCGGTTCTCTGCCATCACATTGGTACACGATGACATCATGGTTGTTCTGAGAGACTTGATGGCTGTGTATTGAATGCCCAGCGATGCAAAAACTAGTAGCACAAGGACTTTCCATGAACACTCCATCATTCAGAATTTACATAGCTTCTGTTTATTGTCCAGCGTTCCTGTGCGATATACAAAGATCACAAACCATTACTTTAAAGTGCACCACTCACCTACACACTAATACATACGAAAAGAGAACTCTAGTTTTTCACCTAAGAAAATAAATAAAATATGGACCAGAAAGTGTAATTAGAATTAAAAACAAGTGATAGATAGGGTCATGTTTGACACAAACCCAAGTCGTTCATGGTTCGAGAAAATGGAGAACTAATGTGGCCGCTCAGGTCTATAGCAAACAATTACCAACAATGGACTTCTTGGCATCTGAACTGTGGTCAAGTGGCTTAGAAGGCCCAATCATGGGGGGTTTTACTTTGGGTCTGCCCCCTCCCTATAAACATCAGGGTACACAGCAGCCTTTTTTTTACCATGTGTTGGAAGAGACATGAAGTAGTTAGTGATAGATCACAGAGAGGTATTGCTGGTGATTGCTTGAAAAGCATTTGTTAGATAGGGTTAGAAAAAAGTTGGGGGGTGTTGGGGTTTATCATTTAGTAAAAGTGGATAAATACTGTGTACGCAGTCACTGCAATATTTGGAGGGCTTTTTCAGCACAATAAATAAACTGTATTGCTTTTTTTAAAATTATTATTATTATTAACAGCTGATTGCTGTCTATCCTATTACAAATGTACTAGTTCTTGAATACTGAAGTCAAAACAACATGAATGAAATCATTATTTGAATGAAATAAACACACACTAATGTTCATTTCTTGATTATAAGCTGGCTAGTGTAGGTCCTGTTCAAAATGTGGCTTAGTTAAAATCTGTTTAAATTTTGTGCACATAGTCACTACAATACTCTGGTGTCTTTTACCTGTGAAAGAAATATACCGTAATGTAAATTTCTTTATTAAAAGCTGTCTGGTGTGGATCCTGTTCAAGATGCAGCCTACTGAAAGTGTTTAAATACTATCACTACAATATTTTAGGTTTTTTTTCAGTGAAATAATACACTCTAATTTTGATTTCTTGATTAAAACCTGCATAGGGTCTCCCTCTTAAACTTCAACCTACTAACACTACTTTCTGCTTTATCAAGTCTGTGCAATATTTCTAGATTTGTTTCTGTGAAAAAATGATCTTTTATTTCACAATTATAAACCTGCCTGGTTTCTCCCTCTTAAACTGAGGCCTTATCAAAGTGCTTACATACTGTGGGGTGAATCTAGAAATATTTCTTTTTTTATTTATATAATTTTATGTATAATTTTTTATTTGTAATAAATGACACCTTTTAGCTTTGGCTAATTAGGCATCATTAGGTAATTGTTTCTGACAGGTTTTTCAAGAGCTGCTTTTATTGCCCCAGCACCTCACTGCATCATTTGAAACCTATGCACCCAAAACAACGCACACCTTCACCCTAGGTTATGAAAATGCAGCTTCTCAGTCACAAAATCACGCCGTTTCAGTGAAGGCCATCTTTGACATGACACGTGTAGCAGGTAAGGCTAATGTAGGGCCACCTCCAACCTGTGCAGACAATAGTTCATGAATGTGATTGCTATAAAAGTGTGCACCCAAACAAATTCACACCCTCACCCCAGATTGTTTAAATGCAGCTTCTCAGTCATATATTCCACTCATTGTGGTGAAGACCCTCTCTGACATGACACCTGCAGCAGGGCAAGCTAGTACCTAAAGCGCATATTGGGCAACCTTGAGTCAGTGATCCAGCTTTGACATCCAAAAGTTAATGGATATGATTGCTTTTAAGTGTTTAATTTAGAGCCATGCCTTCTCTTCCCAACATGTTTGCTTGCGAGGGCCTTGTGATGAAAAAAATAACCAAAAACATTTTTCATAAAAGTTTTAAATGATAAAAATGGTAATCCTGTTTTCTTTTGCACCATCTTGGTTGGTGGCATAGATTCCTACATGAGTTTCTTCTTGGATCAAAGAGGGGTAAAACATCCCCAATTGGAGCTGCCAGAAACTTCCTCCTCCTCCTCACGGCCAGCACCAAAACCTTTCTCACTGCCAGCACCCCAATTCTCCTCCTTTTTACTGCCAGCACTCCAACCCTCCTCCTCCTCTTTACCACCAGCACCCCAACACTGGTCCTCCTCTATATCACCAGCACTCCAACCTTCCTCCTTCCTGAGACAGCAGGATGTCCCCTTCCTCCTGCTGCTGTGCCTCCAGGGCCCTGTCTATTAAACCATGCAGTGTGTGTTTCTGTAGGAATACCAGAGGGATTGTTTTGCTAATCCCTGCCTTGTTGCCGCTCACCATAATGGTCACCTCTTTGACAAGATGTTGCATTCGTCCTGAATCAAAAGCCATTGATATGATGGTTTCTTGCTGCTGATGCAGCCAGTGCAAAATGGCCAACATTGGGTTTGGACGCGTGGGGGTATTACATATCAGGCGGTTGGCAGGCAACTAGTGTTGCTGCTGCATTTTAGCCAGATGAACACTTAAAGGGTATGACCACTCTTCTGGCCTGCTGCAGGACATCCTGAAAGCCAGGGTATTTAGCCAGGAACTTCTGCACCACAATGTTTAGGACATGGACTGGCAAACTGTGTGTGAACTTTCCCTGCCAAAGGGCGGCTGGCAAGTTGGTGCTGTTGTCACACACAACCTGCCTGTCCATGAAGAGCTTCCAGTGTGGCTCCTGTCTTCCAGGCATACCAGCTGAAAAACAGCATGACAGCTTTTGCTTGGGCCATTGTGTAGATTCTGGAGTGCTTGGAGCAGAAATCAGAGGTTGAGGCCAGTGAGGAAGGGTACAGGTGACTGCGCTTTTAGCATCAGAAATGTGGCAGCACCACCAGCTCCAGTGGTGTGCCCCCTCCTGCATCCTTCCCAGCCGCCAGCAAATTTACCCAGTAGGCCAAGAAGGAGATGTAACATCCTTGCCCATGCTTGCCAGACCACCAAGTCTGAAACTCCTTGTCAGACTTCGCCCTCCCTATTGCTTGAGGCTGCAGAAATTGGCAGTATATGAAGATGGATAATCTTGTGGAGGGAGGTGGAAAGTGAGGGACAAGATGGAGTGTGGGCCTTTTGCTGCTAACTGGTATCATTGAGGTGCTCCCACAAAGCTCTTTGGCACATAATCATGGGCTGGTTCCTGCATGTGGTACCCACATGACTGATACCTTGGCCAAAGCTTATATCTACAGGCAAAGGATGAAGACCACAACAGTGCTGTGATCAGGAAAAAAGGTTAAAAAAAGCCAACATTGCAGAGCTCTTTCTATTTGCTGCCTATTGAAGTGCTCCAGTACTGTTTTGACGCTAGCCAATTTCTACCAAACACATATCTAAAGTGTAGATTTTTGATATTTTGGGAATAGATGGGAATACAGGCATGGGAGCGGGTCATGTAGTGTGGGGCTGTGGTTTAAAGTGTTTTTGTGCACTCTGTTTTGACATTTTATTAAACTTTTAAGACAAAGCAGTGTGGTACTTAGCTTTTTTTTAGGTAGTTTTGGATGCAATTTTTTATCTAGTGGTAAAGTAAGTATTACACCTTGTTTTCTGTCATTCCCTTCACCCAGCTTTCTAAAACCCTTGGGATAACCCGTGGTACAGTTACAACATTTCTCGTCTAACTTCCTGACTGCTCTGTGTTATAATGATACCAATATACGTGAGAGCTGACCTGGATTCACTGTTCAATTGGGCAACAACATGGCAAATGAGGTTTAATGTTGATAAATGTAATGTGTGCTTGAGGGCTCAACACATGCATGCTTCATATAGTCTAGGCTGAGTAAATTTGTCCAAATCAATGATAAAGAAGGACCTGGGTGTTCTGGTAGATCATACACTTGATAACCAATGCCAATCTGCAGCCTTTGCAGTCAGTAGAACTTTTTTTCTGCATTAAAATAGTCGAAGGTTCAATTCACAAAGCCTTTTTTTTTTCTTGCTCTTGTTCGGCTGTTATTTGCTTGATTTCATAACTTATATAGCTTAGTTATACTGTAAAAGCCCACTTTACAAAGGTTTATAAGAGTTTATTTAGCCTCCTGTGTGCTTAATGGTGTTTTACCACTACCTGGCTTATTATAACAATGACAGTGTTATTCTACCAGCTCTTACAAAATCAATGTCAAAATCAATTTTCAAAGATTACTGCACAAGTTATCACTACTTAAACTACTACTAGCTTCTTGAAGAGGTGCCTATTGAGGGAAGCAGTAAAAGGATTTGAAGTGATGAGAACAATGACTCTTCGTCAGGCAAAATAGCGATTTCTTAGCTTTCAACAGTTAAATGTTCATTTCATGTGGAAAATGACAACTTCATACTTAAGCGACCCTAGGTTACGAAAAAATAAAATAAAAAATCAGCATCAAAGATGATGAATGTCGAAAGGTCTTATGAAGGCTGCAGCACTGCAACCAAGGGAAGGTAGGAGACACAGGCTGCCATAGAGGTGGGTACATAAGAGCTCTGGTTTGGACCGAAACCCAATCTGAACCTGAGCTCCTCCAAACGTGGATGGAAGCACCTTTTGCTGTCACCCAAACCGAGGAACTGCCTGTCTGCAGCTGCACGTAAGCAAAGATGCAGGATGCTATATAGCCACATGGCTATATTTGGTCAGTGAATTGACCTAATATGGCCATCTGACCATATCAGGTCAGTGACATCAGCACAAGCATCCCACCCCTTTGTTTATGAGAAGCTGCAGAGCAGGGAATGCCCAAGCCACAGCTAATAGGGCGGGTGGTCCCATGGCACTTCCGGGTTTGAATGAGCTGAGGTTCAGCCAGGTTTGGTTTGAACCTGAACTCATCCTTAGAGGCCTCTTTTATTGCAGGGACCTTTAATTCTGTAACCTTTTAGCTTTAACAGATATTTATGTTTGTGTATTAAATATGTTTAAGGCAAAACCATCATGAGATAAAGTGAGAAATAGAGTTAAAGCAAAACTCCAGCTAAAAATTAAAATGAATAGCTCAATAAAAGGAAAAAAACATTTGCTGCAATACTCATAGTTACATAGTTACATAGTATTTGAGGTTGAATAAAGACATAAGTTCATCAAGTCCAACCTATTGCGTGTATGCATTTATGTTTGAGCAGGTGTGTACGTGTATATGAGTCCATGTGTGATTTTGCTCTTAAGAGTACAGGTACTGCTTTATGTTACGGTCACCAATGAACTTGTCTAGGAGTTTCTTGAATGATTCCACACTCTTAGCTGAAATCACTTCCTGCGGCAGCGAGTTCCAGACCCTAACCGCTCTAACTGTGAAGAACACCTTGCGCCCCGTGTGTTGAAATTTCTTTTCTACCAATTTTTGGTGGTGCCCTCTGGTCTTTGTTACGGAGCTAACCATGAACAGTTTGTTAATAATGTTGCTGTCACCGTTGAAAAGTTTATAGAAGAAAATCATGTCCCCCCCTTAATGTCCTAACCTCCAAAGAGAACATATTTAATTTTAACAACCTTGCTTCATAGTTCAGGTCCTCGAACCCCTTAATGAGTTTGGTTGCCCTCCGCTGGACTTTTTCCAGCTCAAGGACATCTTTTCTGAGTATCGGTGACCAAAACTGGACCGCATACCCTAGATGTGGCCAAACCAGTGATCTGTAAAGTAGCAAAATGATGTACTTGTCCCTGCAATACATTCCCTTCTTAATACATTCCCTTCTCTGCTTGCTTTGTTTACAGCAGCTTGGCACTGCGCGCTGTTCTTCAATCTGCGATCTATAATGACCCCCAAATCCTTCTCTGTTTCCGACTTCCATAGTGGCACCCCCATATGTGTATCGTCCATTTGCCTATTTTTAACTCCAAAGTGCATTACTTTACATTTATCGACATTGAACTTCATCTGCCACACAGTTGCCCACTCCCAGAGTTTATCCAGGTCCTCCTGTAATGTTACATTGTCTAAATTCGTGTCCCTTACCCTCCCAATTTTCGTATCATCAGCAAACACTGAGACATGGCTACTCCCTCCCTCCCCGATATCATTAATAAATAGATTAAAAAGCATGGGACCCAGCACCGAACCCTGGGGTACGCCACTCACGACCTCCGCCCAGTCTGAGAAGGTGCCATTTATTGATACTCTTTGTACACGTTCCTGTAGCCAGTTTTCTATCCACGTGCACACTATTTCATCTATGCCCATAGCCTGTATAACAAGCGTTTATGTGGCACCGTATCAAATGCTTTGGAAAAGTCCAGATATACTACGTCCACTGTCCTCCCTCTATCCAGATCTCTACTTACCTCTTCGTAAAAGGTCAGCAGGTTGGTCTGGCAAGAACGATCCTTCCTAAATCCATGCTGGTTATCAGTTATTATGCCATTAACCTGAACAAATTCCACTAAGTAGTCCTTAATAATTCCCTCTAACAGTTTACATACTATGCATGTCAGACTAACTGGTCTATAGTTCTCCGGTTGGCATTTTGATCCTTTTTTGAATATTGGTACCACATTAGCCCTTCTCCAGTCGCTTGGCACTTTACCAGCCATTACGGATTCCTTAAAAATGAGGAACAATGGTCTCGTTATTACCTGGCTGAGTTCTTTGAGTACCTTGGGGTGTAGATTATCAGGTCCTAATGAATTATTTGCATTAAGTAGTTTAAGCCTATGTTGTATCCCAGTTTCAGTCAACCACTCAGGTGTATTTCTTGGTAAATTATGTGTTTTATCATGTACATTAAACCCGTCTGTTTGCTTGGTGAATACCTACGAGAAAAAAGTATTTAGCGTCTTGGCCCTCTCCCTGTCGTTTGTGACTAACCTCCCATTTTTGTCCTTTATTGGGCCTATCTGTTCCTTTCTCCCCTTTTTACTGTTTATGTATTGATAAAAAATGTTGGGGTTCCTTTTACTAACTGTGGCGATATACTATACTGCCCGGACTACCAGTTTACATCTTTTATTACATTCTTTGTAGTTTTGGAATGCCAATACTGTCCCCCCCCGTTTTATACTTAATATACTTGTTTAATGTGTTGTTTTACCGTTTTATTTAGCCATATTGGCTTCCTTTTTGATCTTTTACTTTTGTTACCCACCTGGTAATAGCATTTTTTAATTTGTTCTTGAAACAGTCCCACTTTTGGTCAACGTTTAGTTTATGAAATAAGTTATCCCATTTTATTTCACCCACTATATTGCGTAGTTTATCAAAGTTGGCCTTCCTGAAGTTTAGGCTTCTTGTCCGACCATCCCCCTTCCCTTTCTTGCACCCAATATTAAAAGCAATCACCTTGTGATCACTATTACCCAGTGTCTCCCCGATTACAATATCCTCAATTAACTCTGTATTATTGCTGATGATCAGATCTACGATGGCATTTTTCCTAGTCGGGACCTCAACCATTTGATCCATGAAATTGTCTCGCAACATATTAAGAAAACGGGCTGCCTTTGCCGTTTGCGAAGTTCCATTAGCCCAGTTGATGCTTGGGTAATTGAAGTCGCCCAGTACCACAACATTTCCCTGTTTCCCCGCTACTTCTATTTGGTATTGTAGGTGGGCCTCCTCCTCTTCCCCTATATTTGGTGGTTTATAACAGACACCCACAATAAGTTTACAGCTAAGGTCCGTTCTATCTAGTTCTAGCCATAAAGATTCCACATCATCTTCACCATCTGACATAATATTGTCACGTATGTGCACAATGAGGTTATTTTTAACATATACACATATCCCCCCCCCCTTCTTGCCAGCCTGTCCCTCCTGAACAGGTTGTACCCTTCTATGTTAGTAGCCCAATCGTGTGTGCTAGCTAACCACGTTTCTACTATTCCCACTATATCGTAGTCCTCCTCGAGTAACATAACTTCAAGGTCTTCTATTTTATTAGCTAGACTTCTAGCATTGGTGAACATACATTTAATTTTTGTACTTTTACTGGTTAAACGTTTGCTACCTTCTTGCTCCCCACTACTATTTTTAATCGTACGTGTTACGTTTGGTCCATTCCGTTCCATTTGGTCCACTGAGAAGTCAGCACAGTTCTCCAGGAAACCAAAGCCCTCATTCCGACACCAGTTCCGGAGCCACTAGTTAAGCTCCCTCAACTCGCGCTGTCTGTCCGGAGTGGCTCGTGGCACTCGCAGTATCTCAGAGAATACCACCGTGGAGGTCCTTTCCTTCAGCCTAGCACCTAAGTCTCTGAACTCCTTTTTTAGGACACTCCATTTACCTCCTATTTTGTCATTGGTGCCTATGTGCACCATGACAACTGGGTTGTGCCCAACCCTATCTAGTAACCTGTCAATTTGTTGCGCAATGTGCCGAACACGCGCCCCCGGTAAGTAGCACACTGTTCAACACTCACGGTCCCGATGACAGATTACCCTGTCGGTTCGCCTGATGATGGAATCTCCCACCACCAGGATCTGCCTCTCCTGATCCGGCTCCCCTCCTCGCTGGAGCAATCACTCCCCTCCCCCCGGATAGAGGAGGCGTTCTGCTCCAGCAGTGTAACCCCTGAACTAATATCCCCAACATCACGCAATCTGGCGTATTTGTTGCGGTTAACCAGGTTAGGGCTGACCTCTCTAGCACTCTTCCCTCTACCCGTCTTCTAACAGTGACCCAGCTTCCCACCTTGGGATCCTGCTCCTCCGCACCCACGCCTCATCTAAGCCTCCCTCCACCACAGCCTGGTGCGTTAGGTCCAGACTCCTTTCCATGTTGGTTATGCTCCTCACCTTTAAACTTGAGCTGTCACGAGCAGTAATTTCTTTCTGCCACTAGATGTTGCCATTCTTCTGGGTTAAATGACAGCCAGTTTCATTCAACCCACTTCCTCTGAGCCCAGACTGCCATGGTCCCACCCCCTGGGAGGCATGTCAAATTTTTTCAGTCTAGGTTTAGAGTATTACTGCAGAAAATGGCAATCACATTTCACTATGTGAGTACTGTTCAATGTGGCAGTAAGGACATAGTATATGTATATATGTATATATTATACGGTATATATATTCTGTATATATATAAAGTTTGGCCACCAGTTCACATAAAGTGTGCCATGAAGCTGGAAAGAGGGCAGGGAAGAGCAAAAGTTGATTGTATGGTCTTATTGGAACATGCATGGTGAGCCTTAATCTTTAGGCCGGTCACATGAAGCTACAGGGTCCTCTTCATCCCTTCACTGTCTTGGCACTGACATGATGACATCAGCACTGCTTTTTCTGCACCAGTACATATTGAATGAATGTTGCTGTGGTGACACTCCCTCAGGGGCTGTGCCATGACGCCCTGCACTCAAAGTTTGCAGAGTGATGCTGGGAGTCATTGAACTTGGAGGACTGAGGACATATTGTGGGGAAGAAAACATACTGTCAGGGACATATCTAGGAAAATTTTGCACAGAGTTGGTCTTTAAACAAGACTCGCGGTAAAGGTTTCTATATAAATCCATTGAGTCAAGCATTAATACCCTGTAATGTCCCTTTTAACATGTGTTGGCCTTCGCTATTAATCAACAAGTACAATAATAATCACCATTTGTCAAATATCCAAATGGTAACACATAATTTCAAGGAATAATCCGGATTATCTGCCATATTTTCCAGCTATTTAAACCCTACCAGATGTCCTCAAGCAGGACAAGCATTATGACTGCTACGGCTTGAGAGACTGTCAGCTTCGGAAACAGGGAAAGACTTTTGTTCACCAGAAGCTTGCCGGCTGTCGTGCTCATTGTTACCAGTTATAGTGAAACGACAGAGGAAGCTGGAGAACAGACGATTCAGGAAACGTCTTATTGTGCATGTGGCAACCCTGTAGTCTAGAGACATATTTCATTGTTAAAATAAGCTGTCAACTTGCAGGTGATACAATCTTTTTTTTTTTTTATGAACAGTCTATCGATGAAATCCCTTAGAGGATCGCAAGAGGAGTTTGTGTCCTGTCACCTGAACCCAAAATAATAATTGTACGTTTCTTGAAATAGAAAGAAAAAACATGATCGACAGCAGCGAGAGTATTGTTACTGCATAATTCTCAGCATGGCAGTATGGAAAAAAGATGCAGTCATCAAATGGATACTGAGTGTGCTGCAATAGAGGGCTGTTATTATCACTAGTCATTAGGCTCAATTCACAAAGCTTTAACACAAGGACAAGTATCTTTATTTTAGCCATGTGACTATAATTTTCAAATCTTATTGGACTTAGCAGTAAATAACTGTCACTTTTTCCATAGTAAGTATCCTTATCCTGGTACACTACCTTTGTGAATTGCCTGTTTCTGATAAATGCCAATTTACTGAGTACACTGGAGCATTTTCACCAGGCTCCACTTCAGGGGCCTGACCTGACCCAAACTTTGTAACCATGACTTTGCAAACTATTGTGAGGGTAAGGGTTACATTGAGGGTCCGTTTTAAAGGGAAGTTTAATGCTCAGTTACAGGTAGGGTTGGGGTTAAGGGGATGTTTAGTGTTAAGATTACAGGGAGGATTAGTGCAAGGGTCAGAGAGCTTGTTACCGGAAGTGATAGTGTTTAGGGAGGGATATTGTTGGGGTTACAGGGACTAGTAATGTTAGGATTACAGAGGGGAGTTAGTGGGAGTTAGTGTTAGGAATTCAGGGATGGGTTAGTATGATGGTTGCAATTAAGGTGAGAGAGAAAGTTATAGGAGGGGGTTAGTGTTATGGTCGTTACAGGGAGAGGTAGGGTTGGGGTTACAGGAACAGGTATTGTTAGGGTTACAGGGACTGGTAATGTTAGGATTACAGAGAGGAATAGAGTGGGAGTTAGTGTTAGGATTTCAGGGAGGGGTTAGTATGATGGTTGCAATTAAGGTGAGAGAGAAAGTTATAGGAGGGGGTTAGTGTTATGGTTGTTACAGGGAGAGGTAGGTTTGGGGTTACAGGAACAGCTATTGTTAGGGTTACAGGGAGAAGTAGGGTTGGGGTTACTGGAACAGGTAGTGTTAGGGTTACAGGGAGAGGTAAGGTTTGGGTTACAGGAAAAGGTAGTGTTAAGGTAGTGATTAGGATTTCAGGGAGGGGTTAGCTTGATGGTTGCAATTAAGGTGAGAGAGTTAAAGGGAGAGGTAAGGTTTGGGTTACAGGAACAGTCAGTGCTAGGGTTACAGGGAAAGGTAAGGTTGGGGTTAGACAAACCGTTAGTGTTTGGGGGTTACAGGAATAGTTAATGTTAGGGTTACAGGGAGAGGTAGGGTTACGGTTACAGGAACAGTTAGTGTTAGGGTTACAGGGACACGTAGGGTTGGGGGTTACAAGAACAGTTATTGTTAGGGTTACTGGGAGAAATAGGGCTGGGGTAACAGAAACAGTTAGTGTTAGGGTCACAGGGAGAGGTAGGGTTGGGGTTACAGGAACAGTTAATGTTAGGGTTACAGGGAGAGGTAGAGTTGGGGTTACAGGAACAGTCCGTGTTAGGGTTACTGGTTACTGTTTGATGGCTGTTGTATAGGATTTTCTAATTAAATTTAGTATTTACTTGCCAAGTTTGTTATGTTGGCCTTAACCTCTAAATGATTGTGTTACCTGTCAAATGTTTATTTCTGTTTCCTATCTTTCTACTGTACAGAATCATGTTGGAATTATGTAGCTACGGGCAGCACAACTATTTGAGGAAGTAAGACAACCAAAGTAAAGTGATTTCTTTTTTCTTTAAGATTAGTTTTTTTCTGCTGACCAACATAAGTGTCCGTGAAGGTTGAACTTGTGTTTTTAACACTAGAGGGAGGCATTGCGTATATAAAGCCCTTACAGATGTAATCAGAAAAATATATTGCAACACGAGAACACAATCCTAATACGCCACTAGCACTTTGCAAGTTTTGTCATCCCAGCTCAAGGCAACATTTGTTAGGCAATAATGAAACACACTATCTGTGATACAGTGGGTGACTGTGACTTGAAGTGAACCTGTGCTTTGTCTATGCCACCTTCCTAGGTGCACATACTTACCTTTACTATTGTTCCACACCTCACAGTTCAAAGAAAGCCCTGTGTAAGGCTCAAAAATGGCTGAACACTCTCCACACCTCCACACTACAGTGCTCCGGACAGTCACCAAGAATCATCCCTGTCACATGGAGTAAGTCACAAGGTTCCCCACACCCTGAATTTGTCAAAGCAATTGTGAGTGTTTTAGCCTCTTATATAATATTTTTTTTTGTGTGCAAATCTGTTTAGCTGCTCTTTTTAACACGTGCGTCTGTTTTGACCAGAGCTTGCACTATCTTCCTGATTGCACGTGTTTTCCGAATGTTGGCAACTGTTTACATCTGCGCTTGTCTGAAACTGGAGCATCCCCTAACAAAACAAGTCCCCATGACCACTTCTTCAAGAAGCGACAGTTAAGTTTTTTGTCTGGAGTTGCGAGTCTTCTTTCCTGGAGTCTATTTAATCTAATTTATGAACAACATCACACTAGCAACATAAATCTGGCACAATTATATCCCATGCGACCAAAATACTATGATAAATTCCACCCTGGGTATTTTATTCACTCCTGGTGGCTGAATGGAGCAGCAGTGGAGAAAGGGGGGGGGGGGGGGGGTTGAAGAAAAGATATATGCTACTTGAGAGGGGGTGCATTTAAACCACGTTGCTGCCTTCAGTTGCATTGTACACACCACAGGTTTGCTGTCAGCTTACACTTAGCAAATATACCTACTGATGTGCATCATTTGCCGCATTCACTAATTGGATTCAGGATTTAGTAAAGTCATATAGTGTTTTCACTTTCTACTCTGTTTTGGAAAATATGTTTAATTTCCTGGTATTATACTTTAAATGTCAAGCCTAGGATGGTTCCATCTACACTTACCTCTTTTGGATCCCACCTGCAATTTTTAAAAAGATGTAATATCCTACTTTTATCTATAGATGGTGCTGTAATACATGATTATCTATGGAGTTCTAGCTGCTTCAAAAGTGTACTTTATCACCAGCTAGCGGTTATTAGAAGGTAATAAATCCCAACTTCCAAAACGTTTGACCACTCATGATTGATATAAATATCCCGGAGTTAGTTGGCTTCAACAATCCTAAAAAAAATAGCTAATCCTTCTTTGCTCAGCTAGAAACAAAAATGAATGAATCTTATTGTGTAAATACCAGTATAGTATAACATGATTGAACATTTTACTGATCCTTCCAAAATGCTCTTATTTTACAGTTAATTGTTGCCAGCATTCTAGACTATGTGAGATACACCTATGTAATCATGTTGCGTTCCCCTTTAAGAAGAAAGTGCATTATAAGTTCTGCTTTCTCATGTCCACCTTTAAAATAGCTAACACTCCTGGTTACGTTTATATAAATTAATTCTTAAAGTGATAAAAAATTATATTAAAGGATAACTATGAGGCGAGTGAAAATCACTCACCCTCATAGTTCGACAGTTTCATTGTCACACGCCGGCTCAATAGATCGGGAAGTGCGCGAACACATACCGTCGCTCGCTCACTTCTCGATCATCTCCCTGCAAAGAGTGGTGATGGTCAGTCACGCTCCCTGCAGGGATTCCCCCCCCCCCCCGCTCCGATCCTCCAGCGCTGACTGAAGGAACGGATGGGGGAGGGGGCGGGTACAGCTGGCTCTGGCTCTAGATAGGCAGAGCCCACTGTCACTCACGCAGCTGGGTGGATCTCGACAGTAATGTTGGAATCATTCCCGGCTGTGACAGTCTCAGTATACCGTGAGCTATCGCTCACAATATACTGAGCTTTGGGCCATGGGAGGACGCTAGTATAAGTCCTTCCGTGACCCTTAAGAGAACTATGGGGAAAAACACTTACCCCATAGTTCTCTTTTAATGACTGCTTATAGTACAATTAAACTCTCGAGCAGGATGATGAGGCGGACGCATGCACAGTAGAGATCTTCGGCGGGGAGAAGAGGAGAGACACAGTGGAGGTGAATGCACACAGCCGGGAGCCTGCATGTCGAACAGACACTGTGGTAGATGAAGAAACAGCTGTCTGTGCTGGATCAGAGACCAGCACCAGTGCTGGACGGATTGCTGAATACAAGTGGAAGGAAGATGATGTGCTAGTTATATTTATAATATTAAATGCTTAAAGTGATATTAAAGTCAAAAGATTTTTAAGGAATTTCAAACACTGATGAAATCACTTACAATGGAAGCTGCTTTTTGATGTTTATAAGTTTCAGTTTCCTGCAGAATCAGCTGGTCCCGAGAACTGGCCCTGATATCTTGTTTTAGGGTGGCTGCTTTCTCTTTCATGGTCCTATGGAGCCATCCTTGTGTGTACAGGCACAACAAGGCAAACTACTCCCCTGCTACCTGTTCCTTCTCCCCCATTCTCCCTTCTTCAAGCTAGTAGATGGACGGGGACTGTGCTGTCCTTTTTGATCTTTTACTCAACAGGAAGTTCAGGGAAGCCAAGCACAGAGAGCTGGAGCTGTTTGGAAACATGATGACTGTACGTGCTTGGGCAAAAATGCAAAGAAATACTTTGCTGGGTAAAGTATTGTTGTTTGAGCTAGATTCAAAATTGAACAAATGAGAGTTTAACACTAGTTTAATCATAAAAAAATGTTGATATGTTAAACTTTATTGGTCATGTCAAATTTACAAATATAAAATTGTAAATCCAATGACATGTTATAATAGATTTATAAGGCATGTATTATTAGATCGTATATATAGGGTGTGATCCCTGCTAACATAACACTTTATAATGTTCTCAGGTGTTTGTTATTAATGGAGGAAAGTTCTGATTGGATTGGAGCTGTATTAAATGATTGACAGGAAAGGTCAGGTCAATCCCTTGAAAGAGCCAGGGCCACTGGCAAAACATTGGGATGTTACTTTATTCTGTTTATTGCAATGGGTATCCCACCTCACTCCTTACAGGAAACCCCCTGTAAATGGGTGCTGAAATGACTGCGGATGGCACTGCTGGGATCAATGTAAAGGTAAAATGTCACCAGCGCTCTGGACAAACTGGTCTAGTGAACGTCTGTTATTGGGGCATATTGCCACATTGATATTCTGTTTATGTCCCCTGTGATAGAGCCTGTACGATTGTAAGTGCACTATGCATGGACCGATCCCTGCATAACAGCTTGGAAATATTCTTGCTTGCATCTGTGTGCTGGAAGAGTGGAATACAAGAGGGATGCATCAGAGCCTGGTTTGGCACAAGAACAGGCTTAATTGGCGTACAGTGGAGCTTTTGGATAGTGCTGTTGGTCTCCCAACAGGGGATCGCACCCAGGCTTGGGACACTCTTAATTTATATTATGACTCAGTCTATTTCCTCAAGATCATATTCGCAGCAAGAACTGAGAGGCGATACATATTATACCACGTACATCAAGTAGAAATGGAGAGGCAGCTGCACTACTACTGGACAGCAGCTTATCTATTGTTTGCACAAAAAGGTTGCTGGCTATGTGGTTTTAATAAATAAAATGTTATGAAAAGGTTATTTATACTTTTGTACTTTTAATCCCATAAACCTGGCTGGTGATACATCGTAAAGCAAAAAATATTTGTAATCTTCCCGTAATGTCATGATCGCCACTAAGTACTAAAGCAGATGGAGATGTGATTAAAAAATCCAATACTTTAATTACAAATACAAACCAATGTCCTGCATTACATCCCTTTCCCTCAGCCTCCATGTGAAAGATAAAAAATACTTTGAATGACTTTACTCCACATGCAGGCACTCCATTATGGAGAAGTTGATTGCATTATTTATAAGCCCTGTTTCATTTAGTTGACAAAATCCAATTATGTTTTGGTTCCGGCACTCTTCATATCTGCATTCTGGTCTTCTTAGTAGTAACCCCAGTGATTTGGTTCATGTTACTTATTTTCTCTAGCTGTTCAGATCGTTTATCAAAATTACACACTCATGACAAAGGGGCTTTAGAGGGACTCATGTCATCTTGAAAAGCCAATGAGGGCTTCATTATTGCCATTTGTTTTATTTCTGTATTCAATGTAATCAGGTGATAGAAACTTACTGTAAATCCTTTTTGTTGCCAAGTAGATGGGTGAATTGTTAGTAATTAAAATAAAACTTTGTTAAAATGAATAAATAAAAATAAGCCTATTAGACATGTTGTAAGGATTGTGTCATATGTCATTATAAACTGTTATCAAGGAATCTTAGAGTTCCTGTGGGAATTTATGTAATGAGTTCCAGTTCTGTACCCACATCCCTATTCTCTATTACTTTAACAGAAGAAGAAAAGAACTTTGGACTTTTATTGTACTGAAAAGTATACACAAAGGAATAGTTGATCTAAAATCATTATTTTTATTACAAAAGTGACACTAAACTCAGGAGTTGAATCATAAAAATACATATACGTACCTTAAAGGAGAACTATGGGGTTAAGGCTTTTCCCCATAGTTCTCCTTAGGGTAACGGGAGGACACAAACTAGCGTCCTCCCATCACCCTAAGCTCAGTATACAGCTAGCTAGAGCTTGCGGTATAGTGAGACGCCACAGTATACCGCGAGCTGCTGCTCGCGGTATACTGAGACGCCACAGCTGAAGCGGATCCCGACAATTATGTCTGCATCTGCACCAGCTGCGTGAGTGACAGCTGGCTCTACCTATCTAGAGGCAGAGCCAGCTGTACCTGCCCCCTCCCCAGACTGATCCGCCAGTCAGCGATGGCGGATCGGAGCAGGGAGGGGGGAATCCAGCCCCTCCCCTGTCACGGCAGAGGGCTGTGACAGGAGCGAGAGGTGAGCGAACGCCGGAATGTGTTTGCTCACCTCCCGATCTACTGAGCCGACCTGTGACAGTCTCATTGTCCCAGGTCGGCTAGAACTATGAGGTGAGTGAAAAGCACTCACCTCATAGTTCTCCTTTAACTATTAACATAAATGTATCTTATTTGTGTATCACTCGGCTTTAGATTCTCAAATCATCTCTGAATTGGTGCTGACACTGTCCTTCCTTCTGGAGGGGGGCTACTTTTGTTCCCCATTGTCCCTATGTATGTTGTAAAGTAGCCACTGCTCCAAGCTTGCTCGAGTAATAGATTATAACTTCAATACAAATTAGTAAAGTAAATGTGAGATTGTAGTCCATCACGGGAGCAAGCTTACAGCAGTGCATACTTTTCAACACACACAGGGACAATGGGGAACAAAAGTAGCCCCCCTTCAGAAGGAAGGACAGTGTCGGCACCAATGCAGAGATGATTTGAGGATCTACAGCCGAGTGATACACAAATAAGGTCCAGTATTGTTAATAGTTAAGTTACTTGAATGCATTTTTAAGGTTTAACTCCTGAGTTTAGTTTCACTAAACAGTTGTGATGTCCACCACATACAATTGTACTAAACCCAAACAATCTATCTCTAAGTCTCAACCCTACCAAGTTTGTATCCCCCATTTAATATGTAACATGTAACATAATCATTTGATATATTATCACATAGATGTAGATATAAGTACATTTGCACATGGGGGGAGGGGGGTGTGGCAGGGGAGATTGTACACGCTACACATTTCATGGATCAAAGTCCATTTCTTCAGGAGGTGGTAGGTATATCTAAAAAGTATTTAAATACTTGTAAGCCCAGTACAATACAGACAAATATTATATCCAAAAATACAGTATAACAAACATGTACATAGTATATATATAAACACCTGGTATCACTTACATAAAAGCACATCTGCATATATCGACTATGGATATCTGCCAAGAAGACCCAATGAAGATATTGAAGGAGGGCCGCAAGAGGACCAAGAGAGAGGAAACAGATACCAAGTATTGCTAAGGTGGGTTATACCATACTAAAGATGTCCTATTCTAAATTCCTCTTGTATATTATATGGCTGAAGGTTTATAGATGTATGATCTATAGCATGTGGACACCCTTCAAATATATTAAGTTCAGGTATTTTCAAGTGAAGGGTACTGTTATTGCTACAGCATACAAACATATTTTACACAATTGTGTGCTTCTTACATTGGGGCAAAAGTTTGGGGAAGGAGCTTTTCTGTTCCAGAATAACTCTGCCGCTGTGCACAAAGCTAGGTCCATTAAGAGATGGTTTAATGAGTTTGTTGTGGAGGAACTCGAGTGTCCTGCACTTTAGCCCTGCCAAACACCGTTAGTATGCACTGAAACACCAACTGTGGGGCAGGTCTTCTCTTCCAACATCAGTACCTGACCTCTTGTGAAAAGATTTTCTAGAAGAATGAAGCTGTTATAGTTACAAAGAAGGGGGAACAATTCCATAATAACGCCCATGAGTTTGGAAAGGGATGCCCAACAAGCTTATAAAGGTGTGATGGTCAGTTGTCTACAAACGATTGGCCATATAGCGTATGTATTGGACACTCCAATGGGTAGATTTCAACAGTCTAATTCCTTTGTCCACCTAGAGGTTTGTGTTCCCATCAACATTTGTGTGTTCAAGCTCCTCCTGTTTCATTCTACACAGTACAAAATAAAATAAAAATCCAGGAGGGGTGGTGGGAGTGATGTAATTCCCCCAGAATCTGCAGAAACCTGAAATTTCAGTTTTCAGTGGACTGATCATTTCAAATGTCATGTGTGAGAGTAAGGTTGTTGTCTAAACGTTTGGGCTCAGACTATGAACACTCATAATTCCACTTCTGGGAAATAGAAAGAATCCCATTTCTACTGTGAATCTATCAAAACAAAAATGTGATATTTTTCTATACATAGAAAGCAGAATGACAAATCTTATCAGCTAATGAATATTTCATAGAAAAATTACTCACAAATTAGAAATCAGAAGTCTGATGTCTGCTCGGCAGCCACACACTTTCCCCATGACGTTCGCACCCACGTATAGAGCTGAATCATAATTGCTCTTCAGTGGATCAACATAAAACCCTCTGCTTGATAAAGAGGACCTGCTACTTTCAAACAACAGCTCTTTAGAGGGAAACTGTTGTGAATTAAATGGGTAGACAGCCACTGTTGATCTCAGAAGCTGGATAGATGTCATGTTGATCCTCTTGCATCAGTGCTGATCAGGAAGCTATATTTAAATCATTACAAAGACTTCACATGACGGAACATGTATTTCTCCCATGACACAAAGACCTAAACCTTGACCGCTTCTACTGCCAACACCAAAGGGTGGCGTTTATGCAAAGCCAACCAATCACTGACACTGCCTGAGCACAGATTCTGCTTTTGTACAGCAACCAGGTTATGCCTCAACAGCTGTTTTCAGGTCCTGGCAGGTTGAGGAGGACAGTAGCTGTGGACAAGCAAATATGCAACAGCTTTTTTGTAGCAGCTTAGGTGGCAGGCTTTAGCAGTGCTTCAAAGTGGACCTGTGTTTTGCCAATGCAGGCCAAAGCAAAAAGTTGACATAACGGCTCCGCTTCCCCTAGCTGCATATACTGTACTCACTTGCCTTTTGCTTTATTGCCACTATATTTAGCTGATGGTAGTTTTGTAAGCTCTAATTCCTCTTCCCCTCCAATGACACTCCTTAAAGCCTTATTGGGCAATCCTAAAGCACCAGTGCTGTCCCCTAGGAGGAAGGGGAGTAAGTCATGTACAACCCAAACCTGGAAATATTGGGTAGTTCTCTCGCTCCTGGTGGCTGGTGCCTAATAAAAGGCTGAGTATCTGTTTTTTTGCCCTTCATGATCAAAGCATACTTTTACTTTAAAAGGGTTAGTTCATATATTCACAAAACTGTCACCCACTGTCCACAACAGCCAGTATAACTGTCCGGAAACTTGGAAACTTCACTACACAGTCAAGGAGGCTATATAGCAACATAATGCTTGCAATAGTGAGTGGTCATTGGTCAGCATGGCCACTTGACTGCACTAACCAAAGAAAAGCTCTTCTAAACCTTCTTATTAGTAAATGCGGTTACCTGAGAAGGTTTTAACTACCTTCACATTAATTTTTTGGTTACTTTTTCTGATCTCAGACACCTAAAGAAAGGAATCTGAGAGATGGAAATTGAAAATATAGTTGAAGAAAATCCTTTGTATATGTTTGATTAATATATTATGGTTAGGACTAAAAATACATTTTTGAAAGTGTTATTTAATCCTGCAAATTGGATTGCTTGCATATGAATATTCTGTATTACCATTTTCAGCCAGCAGGAGGTGCTCTGGGTTCCTTTTCACATGTTTAGATAGGGTAGTAACCCTTATCAGCTTTGTTGCCATCTGTGCTCCATTGGGGAGATTGCCCTTCACTTCCTGCTTGATGGGCATAACAGGAAGTGAGAAAGAAAGGAAAATCCCTGATGGCCAGCAGGATCAACAGATTTGGAGTCCCCATTGAATGACTTCCCATCTATTCCTGTTGTGATGACAAAGAACAATTTGGGATTTTCATTCTCTTTTACTGATGACAGTCACCAGAACAAACGGAGAGGGTAAATCTCCCTAGCAGGGACACAGACATTAATAACCTGACAGGTGCTCTAATACGTCTCCACCCAATCCAAAATGTAAAAAAAGTTTTGGCTTCAGTTTGAGTCAGCGCCCATCCCCTCCCTTGCATACACACTCCAGCTCTCTTTAGACAGCTCCAGCTAAAATGTCAACAGGGGAGATTTGGTCTGTAAGGAGTCAGTTCTCTCTTGAGAAATCCTACAGTGCTCTGGGAATCCTTTGTTGCGGACTCACCGCGTATTAAAATTATATTTGTAAACTAAATATTTTTAACATAAAAACATATTAAAAAAACAACAATTTAATAATGTGCTCTTAAAACTTCAAACAAATCAAAATGGAATTGACCCAAAAACCTTTCCCCTAAATTCCTATGTCCAGAATGAATCTGGTCAAAAGGACAATTCATTCTGCGGACATAAAGCGGTTACTGCATGACAGGTCAGCTTTAACAAGCTATTTTGTGCAATCTGCTAAAAGAATTCTCCTTTGGTTTCCCGTGTCCATCAATAAAACCATTAGCTGTATTGTAAAAACACTGCAGTCAATAGCTGGCACAGTTCTCTACCACAGCATATCTACTTGTTTCAACACATGGAACATTAAAAACTCGGGGCAGCTAGCCAGCAGCATGTCTCACCACTTAGAGAATGAGAGGTGCCACAGGCTGTCACATCAAAGTCACCACAAGGGAAAGAACAAAAAAAACAGGACTGCGGCTTGAAATGAGACATGCATTCCACTTCCCATAATGCATTGAGGATGCCACACTGCTGCAGGCTGGCATCTAGAAAGGAAGAGGGAGTACATGCCATTATCTAACATGTAAAAAACCCTTCAATGCTGAGCTAGTTTCAGCACCGGACAGCTCTCCGCTTACATCTGCCGAATATTCATTCAGAAAAACTGTTATGTGGACATATGGGGGCTGCTACTGGAAATGAATGTTACCTGACTGTGCTATCACCCAACTTTCCTGTGCAGATCAGAAACGTCAGAAGATCCTAATGTGTTCAGTTGGTCAGCTAGGCAAACCAGAAAAAGAGGAATTTTCGGTCAGTAAGGGCAGACTGCATGTTAATAGACATGTAACCCCGCAAACAATGTGCTTAGTTTTAGATCAATTCGGATTTGTATTTCTTTTGTTTCTTCGGATTTCGGAAATTTGATGACCGTGCCTGTACTTCAACCCCTAACAGCCAAAAAAACCCTCATCTGACTGGCCAGATAACAGTCACATGTCCAATTTAGTTTTGTTTTGAATGAAATTCAGATAAATCCGAATTTTCGTTAAAGGACTCGTTCAAATTCGGAAATCCAGATGCATCCAAATGTCTGAATTTAATGAAATTCGTACGAATAACCGAAAATTGAATTTCTACTGGTTAATGATTAATTCAAAGCTTTTTTCCCCCGGAGTCCCCGTTCATTCCTTGGAGCACATTCCCGCAACATGTTGAAAATGTGCAATGCGCTTGTGGTGCCACCCCACCCCAAATGTGGCCGGTAAAGTGCGTGTTTTTCCCACGTGTGGAAGCACGACTACAAAGGAAAAAAAACATGGGAAAAAACCGCGGGATGCTCGCAGCTGAAAATGCTGTAAGCTGAGGCATTACCCAAATTTACCCCAAATCGCTCTCTACCGCTCTAGAGCAGCCTTTCTCAACCTAGGTGCCGTGGCCCCCAGGGGTGCCTTCATATTTTGGCTAAAGGAGCGATCCGATGTGAATGGGGGCTTCTATTGTAAAAGGGGGATACTTTGATTTAAAGGGGGGCTTAATGTGGCCGGGGCTTCTGGTGTGAAGGGGGCTCTGATATGAAGGGGGGATTCTGATGTGAAGGGGGGATTTTATTTTTAAAGTGGGGACTCTGAGTTGAAGGGGACTTGTGATGTGACGGGGGGGCTTCTGATGTAAAAGAGGGAGACTCTGATTTAAAGGGGGGTTCTGATGTGAAGGGGGCTTCTGATGTAAAAGGGAAGACTGATTTTTAAGGGGGTCCTGATGTGAAAGGGGGAGACTCTGTTTTGAAGGGGCATCTGATGTCAACTGGGATTTCTGGAGTAAAAGGGGAGGCTATGATTTTAAGGGGGTTCCTCATGTATAGGAGGGCTTCTGACATGGGAATTTTTTTTTACATTTATGTTTTAACCTAAAAAAAAGGTTGAGTATGCCTTAGTATTATTTTTTTACCTTGCTTTTGTAACTTTCATTACCCCTGCCATATTATCGCCAGGTTTATACAATTCTTGCAGGGGCAGCAGCTGGGAGGTCAGCTCCTCTTGCTGTAAGGCCAGTCCCCCAGAACTACATTTCGTAATAGCCCTACACACAGTGTGTGGACAAGCTCTTGGGTGCTGAGGTAGCAGAATTGTTTAGCTGGTAAAGAAATCAATGTTTGCACGTGGAATCGGACAGAGAGGTGAGATTAGGTGGCGTTTTCTTGTCCAGTAGGCAGCTCAAACAGGATTTCTGGCAGATCAATGGATATTTTTCTGTACTTGCAGCATTTTGCAAGGGATACAACGTGGGGAAATGCGCATACATTGTAGTGATGTACTGAATGTTTTTTTGGGTTTTTTTGCCCAGGCATACACTTAAAACTCTCAGCCCCCAGCCAAAATAGTGCTCACCATAAGATACTTAAGGGTAGCTTTTGAATTTTGAGTGCCACTACTCCCTCTATTGCAGCTAATGAAAATCTCTGATGCTGGGGTATAAAGAGAGGAGGCATGGCACTTGGTGTTAGAGCCAGAGGAGGGAGGCAGGGAACCTAAAGGAACCCTCTTGGCCCGTTATGGTGCCCATTATCCTGGCTGGACTGGCCTCCGGGGGGAGGTTAATAACTGTATTAAAAGTTTTTTTTAATTACTTGTATAAAGTAATAACATTGCTTCTAATCATCTCTCCGCATAGCATGCTGTTTTTTTAATTGACAGATTTTTTAATAAACAGTAATTGGCAAGCAGTCTATAGTGGTACCAACATTTAATGCATCACGTCCACTGAATTCTTAGCCAAGTTGTTAAAAGTGGGTGTATCCTAAAATGTACCTAATGATATGGCATTTAATTACCGTAGGAGGATTCTGTAGTGTTCTTTTGTTTTTTTACCCTGAAGATCTGGAAAACCTGTGGTAACATCTATATCGAACGTCAAGTTTCCTGACAGCACAGAGTAATAAGAGCGCATGTTAATAAGATTAGTTGTTTTCTGAACAAGAGAAAAAAAAAACTCTTGATATGTTGACATAAACCATTTTGTGTTGATTGCATCTGAGACTGGAGGGAAGGTTAATTGCTGCTATAAGACATGCTGGCTATAGGATTACGTTATCCAATTAGGCCTCAGAGCCGGGAAGTGTGATTGCATTACATTCATTACTCGAGAGAGGCAAAACGCTGCAAACACAAGCAGCTAACATCTGCTGTAGAGAGAGATCAAATAGAAATGTCACTTTTTAGACGCAAAGAAAGAATCAGTCTGATATACTTACCACAGTAAGGTACCCAGAGACGTGATATAATGTTTGTCCACTAGATTTGGATTTGGTGACTATCACATGGCTGTGGATGCTCCCAGACACTGCCAGCTAGCCACTGTCATAGGAACAATTAACTTGACAGGTTAAAAACCATAACTTGAGTATTATAGCTCCAAAGGATTTGCATTTATTTCCATCCAGCTCTTTCACTGTCTAGCAGGGCAGGGGAACTGGTATTTCTCTACTACAGTTTCATCTTCACTTACAGGGCCCTTCCCTACCCAATACCACCCAACTTTCTGAGATAAGAAAGAGGGACACCTTCCAGCACAATGTATTTAGCCAGTAGACACATCCCTGCCACTCCCCCAGTTATATATAGGCAATGGATATACCCCTGCCATGTCCCCAGTTATATATAGGCAATGGATACATCCCTGCCACACCCCCAGTTATATATAGGCAATGGATATACCCACCATGTCTCCAGTTATATATAGGCAATGGCTAAACCCCTGCCACTCCCCCAGTTATATATAGGCAATGGATATACTCCACCATGCCTCCAGTTATATATAGACAATGGCTACACGCCTGCCATGCCCCCAGTTATTTATACACAATCAATACACCCCTGCCATGCCCCCAGTTATATATAGACAATGAATACACCCCTGCCATGCCTCCTGTTATATATAGGCAATGAATACACCCCTGCCATGCCCCTGTTATATATAGGCAATGAATACATCCCTGCCATGCCCCCAGTTATATATAGGCAATGGATGCACCCCTGCCATGCCCCCAGTTATGCAGGCCATTAAAAATGTATATGCAAAACATTATTGGTTAAACCCAGAAACCCCCCATCCATTATTTTTCAGTTATATTAGCTAGTGAAGAGATAAGATAAAGATTTTAGTGCGGAATAACACTTTTGGTAGAAGGTAAATTTTATTAGATATCTGTACATCAGACCAAGCAGAGGGAAACTGAGGAGGAAAGAGGGACAGAGTTATTTGGTCCCAAATGAGGGACAGTACCTCCGAATGAGGGACAGTTGGGAGGTATGCAACCACCACCCTGTGACTGAACAGTGAAAGGAGAAGCAACAAATTGATTTCATCTCTCCCTCACAAAGCTCTCTTCTTCTATCTCCAGCTCTGTTTCTTACCCCTTTTCTTTCCCTCCGGTAGAGGTAGGCTTGACTAGCATTAGGTGACCATACACGGCACTGTATACATCATATGTAATTGACCAGTAAACCCTCTTCAAGCACCACTTATGATGATAATGGAGATAACGAGTCCTTACAAAGATGGGATAAATTGCATATAAACATTTTACCGATTGTTCGGAAAGCTCCACTTGCATAGTTGGAAGGATCAACATACTATGGATGTACACCTGTTGCCATTAGCTGAGTATGGTGTGTCCCTAGCGCTTATTTGATTAAGTGTAATTATCTCCTGCTCATCTTGTGGAGATTTCCTCCTGTCTATGGGAAAGCTTACAGACAGGCACACACAATGATCAGTTATGAATTAATACGCCTGTTAGTGTTATTAAATTGTAGCTTTAGGTGCCTGTTAAACAATGAACACTATTGAAGATATATACAATTATAGTGCTTTATGGTCCCCTTCTTTTCCTTTGTCCATGTTTCCACCTTTTTAGGCCGTAGCCCAGTGGTTGTCAAATTATGAGGTATATTATGAGGCCTCAGCTGTGTTCCCTGACTTCACCAAAGGGTCACACATACAGGGCTATTCACAAAAGGGTGAAGAGTTTGGAGAAGGCAGGAGAAGTGAACAATCTAGGCCAAAATAGATGATTTGGAAAAATTATCCAATTCAGCTCACTTTCCAGTTCAGCTATGTTACATAGTTACATAGTATTTGAGGTTGAATAAAGACACATGTCCATCAAGTTCAACCTTTGTGTGTATGTGTTTTGACTGTGCATGTGTATGTGTGTATACGAGTCCCCATGTGATCCAGTTTTTAAGAGCACCTGTACCTCCGTATGTTGCGGTCTCTGAGGAAGGTATCTAGATGCCATTTTGAATTATTCAATACTCTCAGCTGATACCACTGCTTGTGGCAGCGAGTTCCAGACTTTAACCGCTCTAACTGAAAAAAAGCCCCTACACCCCTTGTTATTAAATCTTTTCTCCACCAATTTTTGATGATGGCCTCAGTCTTTGTTATGGAGTTTACAGTAAAATGTTTATTGTTGTTGTTGTCCTAGATTGTTCACTTCTCCTGCCTTCTCCAAACTCTTCACCCTTTTGTGAAAAACCCTGATAATATTTGGATATGTAATGGTACAGACGACTGTCAGAGACTGGGGAAAGGACAGAACAGAATCTATGGACATGCTACTAGTGTGCTTGGAGACATGCTGTAGGAGACAGTCAGAGGCTGGGAACATGCTATACAATATGAGACTGCTAGAGAACATGGCCATTGCATTCCCTTTACAAAATTAGCACTCCCACTGCCAACTGATAAAGACCATGGGTCGCATGGCAAGCACCAAAAGTCTGCAGGTAGGGCACCAAGGTCCCAACCATTCCTAGCCATTAAGCCATCCCTGCAATGACCTATGCTCCACCTTCAATGATGTGACAGTAATGTGATGTGAGTTCTTGGACTCCCTTAAAAGAAACGTGAGCAGGAACACCTGGAAGCAATAATTATGTCTCCAATGTGCTGTAAGCATAAAATACAATTAGCCATTCCAATGGGTTTAAGATAATGAGGAAAGGGGAACAAATACAATATAGAAGGTAGATAACTGTTCATTACATATATTGATCATTGTATTGTCTATTTTTTTGTAATGGATGATTTGTGAAAATGCCATTTGGGTAGAAAAAAAATTTCATTAACTAGTAATAGGAAGCTCCGATACAAAGAGAGGTATAAATCAGATTTACTTTGTAATGTAAGGGTGAAAAAAATAGAGTGATGTGTTCATTAAGCTTTCATTCGAGCTGTCTTTTCCTATTCTCCTCTTGGGACCAGATGCCTTGGGCGTAGAAATTGACGGAAAAAAAATCCTGTGTTTCAGGTTCACTGTAATTTATAGGATTCTCTTATAAATAAACAGATTGATATGTATTGGAGTTAATTAGGAATACCACTGTATAGCCATTTAATATTCCTCAATCCCTCCGATGGGACTTCTATAAACTAAATACCTTCAGAATGTATGGATGGGAGAGAAAACTGGACTCGGTGATCTGAGTCTTGATTTACATAAACGTCTGGAGTCTAATTTACAATAAAGAATGCTATTCCACTATTTATTTGCTGTATTGGAAGCAATCTGTCTCTTAAAGTGGACGTGAACTCAAAAAGTAAACATTCACTTTTGTATAAGGACCATCTAGAACTGTTAATTGTACCAAAGAGGTAGCACAAAAAATGTACCATTTATTTTGAATTCCTGTGGAGAAGTAGCGGTGTATTTCCTGACCTGTGACTGTGCCTAGTCTCTCCTGTTCTGTGGCCATCATAGCTGTATATCTACTATCTACTATACAACTTTTAGTCTCATAAGATTTGGATTGAGAATTGATGATGTCACTACAGTGCTGCTCACTGTTCTCCTTGCTGGAGTGGAAGCTGTACCTTGCTACCTGCAGTGCAAGCAGCTCTGGCCAGAGAAGAAGCTGATGAAGCACGATCTGTGCTTCATCAGCTTCTTTAAGTTCTATACACTGTGAGTGATATTAGGGGTCCATCTTCTACATCTTCTTTGCTATCAAATCGGGGGCTTGTTATCCCCCTGTGTGCATATAGCAATAAAGTTAAGTGTAAAAAAAAAGCTTAAAAAAAAAATTCCCCCTGCCCCCATGTACACGCACATTCAGATGCAAACACGCGTCAGGTGCATCTACATGTGACAAAAATGATTGCGCCATACATGTTACATATCACTGCAAATGTTGGAGTGAGAGCAATAATTTTAGGGTCAGTGGTGTCACAAGGGGGGTGCGGAGGGTGCAGGGGGTGCGGCCCGCACCCGGGGGACACAATTGCTGGGTGACACCAAAATGACTGACTGTGTTACCCACTCTAAAAGGTCAAGCACTCGGTCATGGACCGAGAGTCCGACAGTGTCAGGAGAGAGGAGGGGACCCGGTGGCAAGCCTTATCCCGCCGGGTGAACGTCCCCTCCTCTCTCTGCCGGCGTTCATGGCCGCTGGCAGGCGTCAATCAGATGGCTGCGCATGCGCGATGCGCAGTCACGCGCATGTGCGATGACGACACGGCAGGGTGTCACCCGGTCTGGAGACCAGGTGACACCCGGCCTCGGGACGCCCCGTCTGGGGTCATCAACCACTGTTGACACTAACTTGATTAGCAGTAAAAGCTTTTAAAGCATCACCTATGGGCAATTTTGGGTACTGTCGTTTTTTGCGATTTCACAGGTGCACGCAGTTTTAAGGCTTGACATGTTTGGTATCTATTTAACTGATGTGACCCCAACTTTTATATTTTACCAAATAATTGGTGCAAATATCATGCAACAAATAAAAATTGCAACTAGCATTTTTCTATTCTTCAAGGCCTCTGCTTTCATAAAAAATGTGATTGTTTGGGGGTTTTAAATTGTTTTCTAACCCAAAATTCTAATTTTGTCATGTGTGTGCAAAAACTAGGAAATTGCTCTGGATGGCAAGTGGTTAAATATTAAAATGTGTGTGCCAGAATGTGTGTGTGAACATTTACCTTCGCCGGTTCTGCCATCTAAGGTGAAGGCGTGCATATGTCAGTGCAATCTAGCAGGCGTTTGGCTTAGCACACGTGAGTAACCAAGCATAAAATGACATGCAATGCTAGAAGTCATCTCAAACAGTTATGACCAAAAGCATAAAAACATTTCAGCATGATTTAAGCCTGCTGAGTGCCCATAAACTCGAGAGGTCACATATATAAAATACCTGCGTCATTAATCTGAATGGAGAGCTATTAAAGGTGCGCAGGAGACTATTTACGACCATCCCTTGGCTGCGAAACTGGGACGAAATCCATAGAAAATATGTGTACAGCATTAATCACACCGAGAAATGCTTCTGGCTCTAATGGGATTCATTATTTTTAATAGATATAGTTTTGTTTTTGGAATGGCTATCGAACAACCAGACCGGCCTTAATTCCAGGATTTCTTTGAGTCCCTTACCGAGGATTTAAACAAAAAATGTCACACTATGGAGCTGTAAGGCTCCTAATTGACTTCCACCAATGCTGTAAAGCAAGACTGGAGGTCTGCAGAGGGATGAACTATATGTTTTCTGTTAGCGATAGTATACATTGCTGATGCCACCACTGTTGTATTAGATAGAGATCTATAATTAGCGAAGGCCTTGCAGAATGAAGTTGAAGGGCAACGCCGAGCAAAAAGTTAAGTACACAGATGAAACGAATGAGTGATGTATATACCCTTTGAATCCTTCCACCTCTGCTGTGCTATATGGCTTTGTGGGGGGCTGACAACACAAACTGTATTTTTGCAGACTCAGTGCCACTGCCCTGCCCCCTTTCTGCTCTGTGGCCTAAAAGTCAATACAATCACATGGATGGTGCCAATGCCTTTTTCCCCATTGACTCACCTGAGTGCTTCTCTTTCTCTTCCACCTATCCCCCTACAGGTTCACAATCAACCCTCTGCATACTGTCACACATTCCACACATGAAATGAACCCTGTGTTAAAATTGTGATTTATAGCTCACACATACTGAAATATGTCTTTAAAGGAGAACTATAGGGTACACGTTTTTTTGCATTTTTAATTTCCTTATGATACAGAAATACATCTTGCATTGTACACCTGTAATAAAAAATGCATCATAAGCTTACAATTCAGTGTAATATACTGTGGGCAAGGGTAAGCTCTGTGCTGAGGAGAGATCCCAACAATATTGTCCTCTGCCATTGAGTGACAGCACCTTGTAGGAGCTGCTGTGTGTTCATGAGAACATGTGCAGACGCTCAGGGCACAGCCTATCATTTTATTCACGTCAGGTCACTGGTCTACGAACACTTTCACATCTATCCCAAAGTATGTCCTTCGTTCCCACCTCCCCTCTCTCCTCCACACTGCTGTCTCCAGACAATACACATATAACATCAGCACTAAGATTGTCAGTTCGGCTCCCCTTGTCCTCTTCCACTATGCTGTCTTGGGACATACACAGGAAGAAGTGATAAAGACACCAGAGTGGAGGAGAGGGGGGCGAGGATGTAGCTAAACCGACGGTCTTAGTGCTGATGTGTTATGTGTATTATCTGGAGACAGCAGTGTGGAGGAGGGAGGTGAGGGGAGAACGTAAGACAAACTGCAGGATGGATGTGCAAGTGTTAAATCTGATAGGATGTGCTCTGAGCATCTGCACAGGTTCTCATGAACGCACAGCAGCTCCTACAAGCTGCTGTCACTCAGTGGAAGAGGAGGACCCCATACAATATTGTCGGGATCGCTTCTCAGCACAGGGCTCAGCCCCACCCACAGTATATTACACTGAATTGAAAGCTTATGGTGCAGTTTTGATTACAGGAGTACATTGCAAAATGTTTTCCGATATCATAAGGAAACTACAAATGCAAAAAAAGTGTACCCCATAATTCTGCTTTAAAGAGACACTAAACATGATAAACTAAGATTGCCAGTTGAGTATGAGTATGAATATGAATTGGCACATGCATCACCTTTTTTGCGCATACTATTCTCAATGAACAAATTTGTTGCAATGCATATAGTTTATCCTAATATTGACCTTCTTGTGCCATCATCCACTTCTGTTGTACGTATCCCATCGCACTCCTGAACGACAAGACCCCTTTCGAATTCGGTATGGGTGCTACAGTGACAAGTGGATGGCACTGCACTTGAAAGCAATGAGAAGAGGAATCACTGGCATGGTAATCTGTGGTGCAAACACGTCTATTATTGACGCATGCTCATATTATCACAAAGCAACAACAATGACGTTTCGGGGCCGCCTCTGGTCCCTTCATCAGGCAAACAATGTGATCACATTGTTTGCCTAATGAATGGTGGATCAGCAAAAGAAGCTTTTTGGGCACCAAATATTTAGTAAACGTACAGTAGTTTATCGGCCCACTGTCTTTCTGCCCATCTAAGGTGTTACTGCCCACCTGGGGTTGCTCACATTCATTCTGTTGAATTCTTTATAATGGAAAACAATTACAATCTCTGAGATGAAGAGTGAGACCCCGTTGCAGCATTTTCAACGGGTCTGGAACATCAAGTGCTGGTTCTCACATGTGGAGTCCTAGAGACATAAAAGAATCCACAAGGTGGTTTAATTTCCCAGCATCTACTGAACACTGGAAACAATGAAAACTAATGTTATCAGCGAACAGAAATATTACACACCAAACAGAAATCTCCTCTCTATCCAAAACTTTGAAAAAGAGTTTGAATCTGAAGTGGAACTACACCTTCCTATCCTTTAAAGCCAAGGAAGGTGGCATCTTAGCCTCTATTTGGATTGCAGTTTCCATGCTGCTGCACATGTGTCAGCTATGACAACAACACACTGCAAACCTTGACAGTTGGCATGCCTTGAAAGTAACTGTTTTGGGATACATTAAATTGGTGGGTCTATTTCAGATTTGAGTTTTAATGCATCAAGAATTTGACAGGCTCTATCCAAAATTGAATTAAAAGTTTTGCGTGAAACTGGGTTAGATGAAATAACCCTTTAAGATATGCATAAATTGTCTTCAGTGTCTGTGGGATACATTCAAGCCTTAGCTCAGGGCCATCCCTTTATTGAGGCAGCCTGAAGCAGTTGCCTCAAGTGGCATCTCTTTGGGTCACATGGCAGTGGCAGGACCCCTTTGTGGCCAGAGCGTCCCAGGTTGCTAAGAGCCAGCGTCCTGCCCAGCTCCTGGCAACCAGTGATGTCAGTGAGCTCGGCGGGATGCCAAACAGAGGTGACTTGCACCTGCAGCAAGTTCCTCCACACCCCTTCCCGGTAAGCAACCCCCCACACGGTAACGTGTATCACCAGTAACCCACCCCCACCACTCTGGCCTCAGGTGGCAAAAAGTATAGGGACACCCCTGCCTGAGATGACATTCCTGGCCAACAGATCTCTAAAGTTTTTTGGCCCTGTTGAATTTTTTGGGCTGATACATAATTCCCCCTCCATAAAAAAGAGTGTTGTCAAATAAACACTCATGATGTCTATACTATACGTACATCTACATAAATATGACTCGGTTGTCATATCATTTGCTGATGTCTGGCTGCTGCTTGGTTTATAGCCAGCTTTAATATCAAGTGCATTCTCAGACAATGGACAAAGTTCTTATCCTGGGCTCAAACAAGCCGATAGAGCTCACTTTACCGGCTCATTGGCTTTGTATCAGTAAAGCGCAAACCGCATTGTCTTCAATACACGTACACTGGTTGTGCCATTTCGGCTCCTTCTCCCAGGAGTCTGTGGAAGATGTTCCCTCATTACTGGTGTTGTACAGATTCCCCGCAGGTGTCCTCTTTGTCTTTCTTGACATAACATACTTTTGCCATTCTAATAAAATAGCACATCTCTTTCATTCCTCTCCTGCCTTCACTAAGGAAACTGAGAATATTGGCCTCCTTCTGCATAAAGATCACAAGCGTTTTGGGTTGTGCTGGGCCGAGTGCGATATGATGTGTACAGGTACGCGCAATGGTTCCTTACCCTATATGTGTGCCACTTATATAAAGATCCATTCTGGCTGAAATGTTATTTTTAGACTTTTGGGCATGAGGTTGTTAGTAGCCAGAGCAAAGCTAAATTTCCAGCTTCTCATATATGGTTCCTTAAAAGAATACTCCTATTCAGGAATTGGTTTGTAAAGGATATGGTGAAACAGTTTTTCCTTCAGAACAGAAACAGGAAGGAGTCTGCAACAAAGTATGTTTCCTTGCAAGGTACATAGATCACCCAGAGGTTTTTTTTTTTCTCAGCAAACGTGGAGTTACACTTTAACTATCACCTATCCCTCAAATGTGTTGTCTCTTGAACAGGCACTAACTGAGCTTTAAATGTCCTCACTGACCTCTGTAACTGCAGCACTGTGGAGCTATTAATTTGTGCTGCAGTGTTTATAATGAATAAAACTATTTTAATGATACAAAGCATTATAAGGTTATTTATAAGTAGGGATGCACCGAAATTTCGTCTGTTGAAACATATTGGCTTAATAAATGCGGAAAGTATCATTTTGTGGCTGAAATTGCAGTACATCTCTCGTTTCTCTCCTCCCCACTGGACGCGCTGCTCTGTGTCCCCTCTGACACAGAGCAGCGTCCAGCGGGGAGGAGAGGAACTGTCAGGAGGCCAAGCGGGGAGGAGTCAGCTGTCATCGGTCTGTGTCATAGGATGCCGAGCTCTCCTACCCGCACCGCCGGCTCAGACTCCTGTGACAGTGAGTCAGGATGGAGAGCGGTACAAGCAGTCAGCAATAAGTGATTCCTGAGTGTTTGTAAAAAAATTGAGGGCATAGTATGCTTACTGTGTCTCCAATTATGAATGAACAAGAAGTGCTCTACATCACTTCCTGTTCATTCATGATTGTGGATAAAGTAAACATACTATGTCCACAAGTTATAAATGAACAGGGACACTCAGTATAGAGGATTCCTGTTCATCTGTGGATAAACAGATTGAGGACTCTGTGTCCTCAATCACTTTTTCTATTGAAAAAGGGAAATATCAGGGGTCTACATAGACCCCTAATATTTCCACAGAGCCCCCAGCAGTAAAGAAAAAAAATTACAAAAAAAAATAAAAAATAAAAATTATAAAAACGTTTACACAGTTTAGAAACAAATAAAAATAAAATATAATTTTTTTCAAAGAAAGATTAGAAAAAAATATTTCCGGTTTCGGCTTTGGCCTGACGATTTTTTTATTTTCAATTTCGGTTTCAAAATTTCAGTTGAATCTGTATGAATCTGATTAGTTGCTGAGGTGAATTAGTTTTATAGTATTACCTTGATAATTAAAGGCAAACTTACTTAGAAAAACTGTACGTCAGCTAGACATTAATATATAGACATGTATAAAAAAATTCCATCCCTAAGGTGGTAGCCATCTTCAAGGTTTATTGGAGGACAGGATAATTGTACAGTAGTATGACATTTAGGGAGCTGCACTGCGGGCTCCAAGACTATAGGTATGTGACATATATAAATCCAGCTACCTATTAAACGGTGCTTGTAAAATGGATGGAACCTTTTCTGGAATATCCCTTAAAGAACCCCTGTAGTGAAAACTGTTTTATTCTGGTTACTGTATGTGGTCGATACCTATAATAATAGTATTCAGAATATGAACTTTTTTTATTTATTTCATGTGCTTTTATTTATATTTTTCTATATCTGTGTGCCAAGCTGTCCAGCAAAAAGTGACAGTTGCAGGGGTTGGGACAAGCCATATGGGAAGCCTACAATAGTTTGCTTTTACTCATATGTTTGCTTTTACTCATATGGTTTAAATCTTTTTACCCAAAGAAAAAAAACACTGCTTCCGCTATAGCTGCTTAAAATTGTTAGCTGGACTTAGAGTTTAAAGTAGAACTTCACCCTAAAGTGGTAAAGCCAATTAGCACATGTACTTTAATAATGCATTGCACCATGTTTGACTTCTGTCTGCCCCCTGGTTGTCCAGTAATCAGCATTGGAAGACTGCCAGCTAATACCAATTACACCATGAAACTCATGGCGTCGCTCAGCTCACTACCTCAGGTTCGGGTGAGCATAACTTTTTTTTATTTTAGTCCCTAGACAAAAACGAGCACTTAACCCTTGCAGTGCAGGGGTAGCCCCACTGCAAGGGTTAAGAAAAGTTTTGCTTGAGTTATTCTTTAAGGTATACATGTTATATGGCTGCTTAATGGTCTTTGAGCAATTCTAGGGTGAACAAATGTTTGCAAGCAGGAAAGCTTTTACTTATTGTTATTTTTGCAGAAAAACACACGGGGTCTACTTCTATACAATTTTCAGGGTGAAGGACTGTGTTTATTTTGGGTGAATAATGGCAAAAACAAATGTTCTTATATATTTGTTTCTTAATTCAAATGTAGTGTTTTGTAAAAATCTATTATGTCCACTAGATGGAGCTGAGGAGCATACACATGAAGTATTTATTTCCTATGCTCCTCAGCTCCATCTAGTGGCCATAATTATTATTATAACACATTACATTTAAACTGGGAAAACACTATATTAAGTGCGATGGTTTTTGGCATTATTCACCCAAATGAACATTCACAGATCTTCACAGAAAGAAAGGTCCTGGTAATTGTTTATAAATAGCCCCCTAAGTCCCTTAACTGCTTATGGCAACTTCTTTAGAATTTACACTTCGCTATGCAGACCTTTATGCTGAGATGAATGCACTCCTGTGCACATGCCTGAGAGTTACGTCGTCCCAGGCAGGCTGAGTAAGATGGGGGTAGATTGCCAGTCGAAGATTTTGGCGCCAGCAAGGGAGGTTGCAGACGTTGCATCGCTGGAGCAGAGGTGAGTATAGGCGGCTTAAATTTGTTTGTCTCTACATGTCCATCTAAGACAACTATCTGCATAGAGTGACAATGCTGCTGCATGATTTAACTTCAGAACAAACAATGTTGTCACCCTTTTAAAGGAAGTAGAAAATTATTGGACCTACTGAAAAGATCAACAGTAATAAAATAAATAATAAAATGATGTTGTAGTGGGGACCTAGAAAAACATGGTATTTTAATGCTAATGACAGATTGCAACGTGCAGCATATCTCACTTTTGGTTTTGCCATATGGGAAGATCTAGTTTGAAGTTCGTTTTGATGACATGCAGTAGACAGAAAATTACCATTGCTTTTTTCTGCCAAGAAATGGCTTCTGTTCTTTTTTATTTTTGTCCCTCTTCAAGTCCCAGCACTATAACAGAGAAAACAAGTATTTTTTTCGTTCTTTAGTCATCCGTTTGCTTGGCTTTACACTGAACTGAATAAGGAAACAATTTGAACCTAAAAACACAAATGTTTCTCAGCTTTCACATGTCAGGCAAACTCTTTATATCAGAAACTGAGGAGGCGTTCAGCACAAAAAGAGCAAATGGGAAGCCGTTCAATGAGGTTTACACTAGCAAAGCAGGTATACAAGAGAAGTCATTCGCCAAGTGCAGAATACTAAATACAAAATCAGCCAGTCAGTAGATCGGATCTATTGAACCCATTTATGACTTGTAGTACAAACAGAGGTCTACGGTGTCAGAGTGACGTCCACACATATTTGGAAAAAAAAGACAAGTGAGACCTCTTTTTTATTTAACCTTCTGTATTCCACTTATGACCCCGAGTAATTTTTTCATTTTAGCTATGGATCTATTGAAAACTTTGTAATCATTAATGATATCAAAGTAATATTTATAATTTATGGGGACAAACACGACTTTCTTTTAGGCAATATATTCTTACAAAAATGTATTTTTTTCTATATATTCCAAAAACATAGTTTGACCAGTGTTAGATATATGACAACTAGAGTTACTATACAGTGTAGATAAATGAGAAGATTTTATTCTGTAATTTGTGTAGTTCCATCTATAACGGCACGAAAATGTAATTTCTTGTACAAAGCACGGTGCATTTGTTTACAAATTAATTGTTTCTTCTTTTAATATTGTATATTTTTATGCAACGTTGCAAACTCCGTAGGCAGCTGAGTGAATGACCGACCAGAAGCAAAGTGAGCCAAACGCTGTTCGGCTATTCACTTCAGGCTGGTACGGCTGATTTCAGGCGTACATCGGTTGAAATCAGCCGTACATCGGATGGCTTCGAGTGGCTTCGGGTCGGCCAAACATGCTCAGCATGTTCAGGTTACCCGAAGTGCAGGAGTTCGACTCCGACTAAGCCGAACCTCCGGCAGGCTACTCGCTGCTGTTCGGTCTATTCTTATAGATGCCGAACAGCAGTGAGCTGAGCGGCATTCGGCTCGGCTATTCTGCTCGCTCCCTCTGTGGGACCGAGCAGAACAGAAAAATAGTTTAAAAAGTAGAAAAATAAAAATTGAAAATGATTGTGCGGAGCTAGCAGTGACAGCTAGCTCCGCCCAACAGTTTTCTATTGGCCGGCGGTTCTTCTGCCGTCAAAAAAAATAAATTGGCCATAGGAATGCATTGTTAGATGAATGCATTGCTATAGTGAATAGGGCGTACAGCAGCCCTTCGGTTCTACTGAACCCGAAGGGGTCCTGGGGCCGAGGCTAGCCGAAGGATCGGCCAAAGCTACGGCTGATCCTTCGGCTGCTTTGTGAATAGACCACAAAGAGTTTACAAATCAATGTAGAGAAAAAGCTAAGGGTAGGAGTATGGAAATAAGTTAATTGGGGCAGATTCAGATTTATTAATTATTTATTATTGCTTCAGTAAGAATAAAATTATATTTTTTTAAAAATTGCAAGATTCCAGGGACTGACCTTATGTGGCGAGCAGATGGCATTCTTTTGGTCTGCATATTAAAGTACAAATCAAAATATAGAGTAGCAATATAAAAATATTGTTACAATGTATCTGAGAATGGAGCTTGGAAACATTGTTTGCAGGCTTCCTTCACACTGAAACACCTATCTGCACTTCTCATATACAGAGCGGGATAGCTGTATTCAGTTGAGGGAGAGCAGAGGAGGAAGCCATGGGCCTGGTAAACTCCCAAGGCACATAGATGCAGTTTTGTAGGCATACCTCATACACATAAGATCTTTGTCTGGTTACAGACAGGTGAAATATGTCCTTTTTGCTGTCTAGTTCGGTTAGGTGCGGTGAGATTTTAACATTTAGAATACTGCTTTTAATATCTCATTTATAAAAGACTAGCTCGCTAGTTACTTTTAATGACCCATCAGCATTAAACATGCTCACACGTTGGAGGTGACAGATCTTCATTTAGTAAAGCAAAAGTATTCCAGGTGACATGAAAATGATGTAAACGATGACGCTGGAAACCTACCTGTGGCATTTTACGCTGAGCTTTGGTATAGGGGACACTGGCGCAGGGGAGGTGAGCATGCAAACAATGGGCTGTGTTTGCATAAGGCATAGTAAGGATCTGTTCACACCTCGGCGTATCAGGAACGCACATTCTTGCATGTTCGTGTGCATTTTTTCTTGCAGGAAAGTAGCTCATGTAGCTAATTCTGCTACATTTGTCCCACATTTTTTTCCCACGTGTTTGTGCGCGTTTCAATGCTGGCAACATGGGGAAAAACGTACCTTTCCGGGCCACGTTTGGGGTGCCATTAACAAGTAATGGCACCACAAGGGCGTTGCAAGTTTTTGATGCATTACGGGAACACACGTCAAAGCGCATATTTGTGTGCACGTTTACTGAGCTTTCACTAAACACGAAGGTGTGAATGGAGACTGAGTGTAAGGCATTGTTCAGACAGACAGCAAGGGGGGTGGTAAAACAGGTGTTTGGTCCACATTTTTGCCACCACCGTCCCCTGGCTGCCCACTTTAAAAGTAAAATAGAAGCCACCAAGCCCTGTATACATGGTGCGGCTACGGTTCTTCGCATCGTGGCAATTTTTAAACAGCATTTTGCTTCGCAAATGCTATAATTGCAATCACTGGGACCCATTAAGACTGTTGCGCTGTATTGCAATAGAAAGTGACATTTGGAATGAGAAAAAGGCATTCAGGAGGTGAAAGTCTCACCTCCCTATTACCAGGCAGTCGCTGACTCACTGTCCTCTGAAAATCAATCCACTGCGGATCACTTTTTAGAGGGGAGATAAAGCCTGCCGCCCTTCTGAAGGAGGCCTTGGGGTTGGGTTTAAAGGTAAGGTAGTGACAGAGGTGCCCTTATGGTTGGGCTGATCATATTTCCTTGAGCCAAATACAGGACATTGGGATGGCAAAAACGGTATGGTTTTAATATTCCGTATTCATGAAAAAGTACAATGACAACAAAAGTTTTATGAAAATATAGTAGATGTGTACAGCATAAAGTTTTGGACAAAATTTATTATTATGCTGTCTTGGATTCAGAGGCAACGAGCCTTCGAATCCGAAACTGCACACTGAAAAAAAAAAAATGTGCGGCGGCCATATTGACCGCCAGTGCGTCCGTACACATGCATGCACGCATAGAAACAATGGGCACCTCCATCTTAGTGCACCCAAGAGGGTGGTGTGTCTTACATGATGTCAGATGCACCAAGATGGCGGCGCCCATACAACGAATTACTATATACCAGGAATATATAGTCATTTGTATGTTCGGGTACACAGCTGGATTTATTCTCTCTGCGGCCCCAAGGCCAGGTTCTTAAAAGCGCCCCCCTACCTGCCAAAAAAGCCCACTTATGGAGAATGGCAGACCTGCAGGCTGCATACAAAACAAGCAGCGGCTTCCCTGCTGTACATTTAGCTCTGTTGCCCAAAGAAGGGCTAAATGTAGAAAACAACTACCGCCCGGTGCCCAGAACTGCATGTCCCAGGCATCGGGAGATAGGAATTCCACACCCCTGCTGCCCCTCTACTCCCTGCTGCCCCAAGGCTGGGCCTTGGTTGGCCTTGTGGGAAATCCGGCCCTGTTCATGTATATAGTACTTCGGATTCGGATGAATTGAAAGAAATTTGTTGATTTGGCAGTTCGTCTGAATCCAAATGCACATCTCAACAATTATTCTTCAGTGACAGAACTCATACAATGCAGTGTATTGTTTCTGCACCTTTCCCCCCTTCCTGTCCTGCCTCATATGCGTCCATTGTGTTAGTCTGATGGGCAGAGAACTATGCCATTAACCTTGAGATTTCTTAACACTCTGGAGCACTGCCCTGCTGAGATAAAAGCTCTGCTGTTGATCATATAAAATGATCACGGCCGGTGCTTGTTCTTCCTCTGCGGCAGCACTGACTGGGAGGAAGTATAGGCACAGAGGAAGGATGAGCGCTGGTGGAAACTTCTTAAGAGTGCGCTCTGCGTGCCTTCTTTATGAGACCAGCTGGCTGCACGGATGCACAAATTAAGGCCGCCCGCAGTTGCAGTCGTCTTAACATTTATATCAATGCAGCTTGCCGCCGGTCTCATTAAGGAGGCGCACAGACTAAGAAGGAAAACAGGACAGGATTGATTTTTTAAAAGAAACGGCGGGACGGGAAAAAAAATGAAGCAATAACGGTACTGTCCTGTTTAAAGAGGGACATATGGTCAGCCTACTAGTGGCGGGATTATATCATAATCTGTGTTGGGACATATGAACTGCAAACAAATAGAGTGAATCTTGTGGATCTAAATGCCAATTTATCAATTCACTCCACTGCTCCCCTTCCCCGCTCTCCTCCGATTATTGCTCATCGTGCAGTCTTATTAAATAAACAGAAAGTCTCCAGCTGTTAATAAATTTCCAATCCCAGCATGCACCACCAGTTTCCCGTCCCTAGTCTAATTAAACCGGATTGTGATCACTTATTGATCTTCTCTTCTCTATTTTGATAATAGTATAGGAGTTATGTATAGCTTGCATTAATATTCCGAATATGCAGTCCCCGATGAGCAGTTCATATTTCCATTATAAATACTAATTTAATCTCATCTTTAGAACTCAATTTTAATAATCAATTTCCTTTTCGATGCCAATTTTCTCATAAAGTTCCCAATTAAATAAAGTCAGTAGGATGATGAATTAGCTGGTCAGTTGGTCAGTTTTATGACATGATTTTATGTCTGTACATAGCCTGTAAATCCACCGAGGTCTAGAAGTATTAAATGAAAGATGACACTGACAGAGTCTTGTTTAAAGGGGAATCACATATTTTCTTGGATTAGATTTTACTGTAACTGTATTATATAATTCATTTGACATGTTTGTGACATTTTCAGGAAGTTTCCAGCACAGACTTAGATTATCCACCTTTTCCCCTAGTAGCTATCAAGACAATGCAAGCAACATCTTTGCTGAACCCCTGCAGTAGGAAAATAAAGATTATGTAGATAACTCCGAAACAGACATTCAGCAAAGGTCTGTGCATGGAACTGTACTACAATAAAGGAGCAGAATAGTTGTATAAATAGCATGTATGTCAAAGGAGCAAACATAGCTATGCACATGAACACAAGGTGAACAGCTAAATACACATATGGGAACTGTTTGACATGCAAAGGATTTGTATTCCAGGGATTATATCATAATCTGTGTTGGGACATATGAACTGCAAACAAATAGAGTGAATCTTGTGGATCTAAATGCCAATTTATCAATTCACTCCACTGCTCCCCTTCCCCGCTCTCCTCCGATTATTGCTCATCGTGCAGTCTTATTAAATAAACAGAAAGTCTCCAGCTGTTAATAAATTTCCAATCCCAGCATGCACCACCAGTTTCCCGTCCCTAGTCTAATTAAACCGGATTGTGATCACTTATTGATCTTCTCTTCTCTATTTTGATAATAGTATAGGAGTTATGTATAGCTTGCATTAATATTCCGAATATGCAGTCCCCGATGAGCAGTTCATATTTCCATTATAAATACTAATTTAATCTCATCTTTAGAACTCAATTTTAATAATCAATTTCCTTTTCGATGCCAATTTTCTCATAAAGTTCCCAATTAAATAAAGTCAGTAGGATGATGAATTAGCTGGTCAGTTGGTCAGTTTTATGACATGATTTTATGTCTGTACATAGCCTGTAAATCCACCGAGGTCTAGAAGTATTAAATGAAAGATGACACTGACAGAGTCTTGTTTAAAGGGGAATCACATATTTTCTTGGATTAGATTTTACTGTAACTGTATTATATAATTCATTTGACATGTTTGTGACATTTTCAGGAAGTTTCCAGCACAGACTTAGATTATCCACCTTTTCCCCTAGTAGCTATCAAGACAATGCAAGCAACATCTTTGCTGAACCCCTGCAGTAGGAAAATAAAGATTATGTAGATAACTCCGAAACAGACATTCAGCAAAGGTCTGTGCATGGAACTGTACTACAATAAAGGAGCAGAATAGTTGTATAAATAGCATGTATGTCAAAGGAGCAAACATAGCTATGCACATGAACACAAGGTGAACAGCTAAATACACATATGGGAACTGTTTGACATGCAAAGGATTTGTATTCCTGTTCATCCCGTCCTGAGAATTGCCAGGATCTGCTATACAGCACAGCCAGGCAGATGACACACCAGAATCAGTGCGTTCCGGCCCGACTGGTGCCGGAATGCACTGGATCGCATTACGGCTGGCTCACTTTGTTTTAGGGCGGGCGAGGGCATGGCGGTCCATTGAAGTCAATGGCACCGCAGCCAGGCCCTCCGGCTGCAGTGCGATCGCCTGTACCGGAACGCATGGCACATCAATGCCTTCATTCCGGTCCAGAGCGGGTCAAAAAAAATAGTGCATGTAGCCATTGACATTTCAGATATGCGGCTAAATATATTTATGGAATATTGTTACCTTATACTTACCGTAATTTTCCTTTCCTGGCTCCTCCTCATGTCAGCCTACTATGGGTTGGCTCTAGACCTCAAGACCCCCTAGGACAACCCATAACTAGCTTTTAAATAGTGCTATCCCTAACCTAACTCGTGAATACAACCCAGTAAGTAGAGGGTGGGATCGCATGGATGACAGCAGCTAGGAGGAGCCTGGAAGGAAAATTGCGATAAGTATAAGGTAACAATTTTCCGTATTCCGGGCCCCCAAATTTAAGCCTACCATGGAATGTGTTAGCAATGATATTTAGGGAGGGCAAAAAACACCAGAAAACCATTGCAAAGAATAATGATTAAAAAAAATAGTAGTAGGGGCCAAAGCTCCCAGTGAGCCAGCTGAAGAAAATATGATGTCTACCCTATAATGATGGAGGAAAGTGTTGAGTCTTAGAAATCGTGTCCACAGGAACTTTACCATAACTTGCCTATGAAGTTCACATTCCTCTTGTGAAGTAAACCCAGATTTCTGCAGGAGTGGAAAGACCCGCAGACCTGTAGGCTAGTTGGATAGTCTTCATTATCCAATTCAAAATGGTCCTAACTGGCTTAGACCAATCTTCCTCATCCTCTGGTTGCTCCAAAGGATGACAGTTCTGTTTCCCAGTTGACATGGAAAAAGTATGGCACCTTAAGCAGGAAGGTAGGTACTGGTCTTAGGACTATTCGGTCTGGCAGTTTTAAACAAAACCTCTCTCACCGAAAAGGCAAGCAGTTCTAAAACTTGTCTAGCTGATGAGGTGAGGTGATCACCACCAAGATTCCGCATGGAACACAAGCTGACTGGATCAAAAGGAGGTGCCATCAAGGCCTTTAAGACCAGGGGTAAATATCGATTTGCAAAAAGTAGCTATTTCTGAGGCTGGATCAGAGCGGAGAGATGAACCCTTAGGGTATGATAACTGAGTCCTAAGTCCAAACCTTGTTGCAGAAAATGCAAGATCTTGTTTACTGAAAGTGAAGGAAGAGGAAACATATTATCTACAGCAAAAGATGCAAACATCTGGTCTCCTTGGCTAAAATGGCAGGATTGCTATTGGCCAAACACCCTTCTGTTGAGTCTACAAGAAAACGGATAGGAGAGGAGAAGAGTGCCTTCAGAACCCTGTTATCAACCAACCGACTCCCACAAGAGCGACCATGTCTTCCACCGGCCAAAGCAATGACGTCGGATGCCAGACCTTCCGCCATAGTATCCAGGACCAACAAGAAGGAAGACAGAAGACCAATAGTAGGAAAGATGAAAATCACAGCTGGACAGAGAGTCAGAGCCCAGGCTAACATATAAAAGCCAGCAAATGATGCCAGGTAACACTGGCCAGCACCCATGTCCTGCACCATATAGCCAAATTTACCACTAAAACAGGGGGGCATCCCACATGGGAGAGGCTGAAGCCAGGCATGAAAGGGGAGTCTTACTTTTTTCTTCCACTTAACCAACAAAAAACAGGTTACCAGGAGTGAGGACAAAACAGGAATGGGGGGAGTGGGGGTGGTGTAGGGAAGGCACTATTTAAAGGTTAGTTAGGGGTTGTCCTGGGGGGTCATACTAGGCTAACATGTAGAGCACTAGGATATATATTTACACATACACTATATAACATTTTTTTTTAGATCCAGACAAATGAAACATTCCTTCCAAGCCATATATTTTTCTTCTATATTTTAAAGGCAAAAAGAATGAACAAATATTGAAATATTTCAGACAGCAATATAAAAGTTAACAGAGGTTCTAATCTTCCCCAGGCTATCCAAAACATAAAAGGGTTGTTTTTTTGCTGGAATTAAGCTTTAGTGTGATTATGTTCTACACATACCACATTTCTATTGTATGAACTCTTCATCACGGATGAACTAACAGAAAATGAAGATGGTGAAAAACCCATTTAATCTGCACTTTTGACACTTTTGTGCGCTACAAAAATTATGAATTGATACGGCCATATCATAACTCTAAAGATGATACGCTCTAACACTCTATTATATTGCCAATTTCTACAGGTGGATTACAAAACCTTTTATACTGAGGTCATAAATTCTCCTAACATAATCCTCACCATAAAATACTATATGGATTTACAGGACAACATCATGCTCCATGCAACATTTCTTCCCTACCTGGTATATAGAGCTCCTACTGTGTGTAAATATTTGTATAGGTCTTATAGCTCAGAACACTTTTACACTATGTCACCATGTCATTATTTAATGTGTATGTAAATCAAATAACTTGTACAGTAGCAGTAGGGGTAGTCAATTCAAATTCAAGGCTGGGGTATCCACTGTCAGCCAGCCATAACTCAGCGCAGGTCAGCGATGGTGGTCCGGACAGAACCGCCACTCGGTCCATGTCCAGACTGCGGTCCTCCATTTAGTGACCACTGCAGTAGAATCATATAAAATGTAACACATTAATGCAATTTCAAAAGTCATTCTCAATCGTTTTAAATCTGCACCTTTAATTAAAATTATTCCTGGTGATCCCTCCCTTAAAGTTCTCGTTCAGGCACTTCCTGTTATATGGAGACAACATTCTGTGCCTGTCTGCCCTACTGTCACACGGGCTTCTGATGGAAGTGGCCTTTTCCTCACACATTTCACAAGCATGGTCAACTGTGTTCACCTTTAGGAAATCTTCCCTGAGAAATACCATGTAGCCATCGCTGGAGTGCATATAGACAGGATGTGGCTATCAAGAGTCTGCAGGAGTTTAGCAGCATTGATATGCAACAACAACAACAACAAAAAAGGTGAAAATGTTATTTTAAGAAATAGGGAATTGTTAATTATACACAGTGTTGTAGCAAACTAAATATCATATCACTTAGGGTTTACATGTTCCTTAATCTATACGACAATATTAATCAATAGGACACCAGACAACTCCTATGGATGACTAATTTAAAAGACCTATGCTACATTAATCTAAACAATATCCAGTGAACTGTGCCAAATTCCCTAGGACATTAAAGTTAAATACAAGGCAAACAGCTCAATTGACAGTTCAAATACATGTACAGCTATTCCTCACTTAATTACTGAGTTCCGTTCCTACGACTAGGTCGTTAAACGAATTGGTCGTTAAGCGAGGAACTGTATACAGTACTGTACTGTATTCATACTGTAGTGTTGGAGATGTACAGTACTGTACAGCGTACTGTAAATCTGTAAATACAATACTTACCGAAAATAGTAACAGAGAACGGAGTACAGTACTGTAAGCAAGATGAATTGGGTGAGACGCCGCACTGCCGCTGACATGTTCCTGCACTTACGGTCGGAGAGCTAGTCGTAAGTGCGGGCGGTCGCTACACAGGTAGGTCGTTAAGTGAGGAATATCTGTATGTCTTGTTTGCCAAATGATTTGCAATTCCTGCAGCCACGTTTGTGATACTCTTCTGCCAAACAGCACAGCTAGGAAAAAGACTCAACTATATTCTTCACAGGTAAAAATGACAGAGGGATCACCCCCCTGCCTTGTGATTGCACAGTCAATGGACAGCAAAATACTAATAAGTCATCAGTTATACTCACTCTGCTTTCTCCATCTGTTAGCATGTTCACTGTTAGCACATGAGCATGCAGCAAAGCCTGATTGGATCCTAGCACTGTCCCTCCCTCTCCTAGTCAGATATAGGAGGCTGATATCATTTGAGATTTGGGTACTGATCCTACAAGATTCCATCTTATGTTTTAAAGAAATCCAGAACTGCATTTTTTAGTATTTTTTAACCAAGACTGTGGACTCTTAGGGGTGTATTTATAAAGAATGGTTATTAGATGGAGCTAAGGACCACGGAAATAAATACATATTTCCTATGCTCCTCTGCTCCATCTAGTGGCCATAATGTGGTAATTACCTAAAACTACATTCAATCTGGAAACTATACCTACATTTGTTTTTGCCTCCATTTGCACAGAACGAATGTACATTCAATTTCGCTGGGTGAATGACAAATTCTTTATCAATACTTAGTACTTTGTAAGCCCACTCCTCATCATTATTATATTTATATTATTTGGGTTATTTCATCATAAAGTTATTATAGTTCAACAAAAATCTTCCCATAAGGTTAAATGTTCATTTAACATATTTCATGAATGTTATTTACCAATAAAAGCCAACCTTTTGAAGAAATCCTATAGCCACAAGACTGCTGACACTCTATAGTATTCCCTTTTAGCTCCTCCCCCAGAAGCTTTATAAAAGGTTATACAGGGTGGGGAGAGAAGGGGCAGAGGAGCTGGGCCAGCACATTAGACACTCCCAGAAAAGCAGAGAGCTACAATATGCAAGGAAGGAGGGGGCTGTGTCAGGGAATTTACTTTTCCTGGAGTAATCAGATTTTCCAGCAAATTTAAAGGCAAATGAATATAAAAAAATAAATTATGGAAAGAAAAAACACTGCAAGTACCTGCAATTTTTTAAGTTGTGATAGGGTCTTATTACGGTTCAGTACTATATCATCATCTATTGTATGAAACCTATTTTTTACATATTAAAAATAATATTTATTATTTTCTTGCATTTGTATATTAGTGTGTAATATGAATGTGCATATTAAAATATAGAGATTAAACTTTAAGTTAATCCTGATGATATATTTGACTTTACAGAACATTTCCATTACCGCTGAAGAACAGCGATCTAAATGATAACAGAATATTGCTTTAGAAAGATAACTCGAAATGATCAGATACCACTAGTTTACAATATTGTTTTGTTTCCTTATTACAGAGATAGTAGTCCAGTATGTGGGAAGCTGTGCCCAATAAGGCAGGCAGAGGGCAATTAACTAGTCACCAGTATTGCCTGTGGTCTTCCTGCAGCTGATCTCTCCCCATTACTGACTTACCAATGCCTTGTTCTGCGCTGTGTCTCTGTATGGAGGTGACCATTTTGGCAGACATGGGCTTTTCTTTCTCATGAGCCTCCAGCAAGGAGAACAGTGATCAGCTCAGACGTGGCATCAACAAATTTCATTCCAAAATCACCTCAAGACTGGCACTAAGAGGCAGCAGTGCATTAGATGATCTCATACTGCAGATATACATCTATGAGGCAGTAGGCACAGGAGAGCCTAGGCACAATCACATACATTGAAGTGCATTGATATTTGGATATTGAGGAACTCCAGACAAAAGCTAGATCAGGGTACACCTGGGCACAATTACCTTTTCTACATTTTCCCAATAGTATAGCAAACCTTCGCTTTTTAAAGAACTCCCGTAATTTAAAAATAACTTACCTTTGCATTGGGGCTACCCATGCACTGCAAGGGTTAAGTGCTTGTTTTGTCTTGGGGAGTCAAATAAAGCAGATATACTGACCTGACCCTCAGTCCCACTGGGCTACTAGACCGATCCCTGCAGCCTCTCTTTCCCCCTGGGCTCTGGTAGTCTACGGACTGTTGAGGATGCCGAGGCACATTCCATAGCTGGAGCGAAGTGTAAGAGAGATCAGCACTGACCGAGGAACATGTGAGTAAAACTGCTTTATTTAAGCCGCCTAGACAAAAGGCGTTACATTGGGGATACCCCTGTAAGTTTTTACAATTCCTGAAGTTCTTCGTTAAGTTCAGGTTCCCTAGCTATCTAGTAAATGACATCTAAAACCTGTTTGGATGCTCTGGACAACACCTCCAGTTTCCGTATAGCTCTGATATGTGAGCCACAGTACCAAACCACCATAGAGATAAACCATTCTTTTAAAAATGTAACCCATTCTATATCCATCAGAACAGATGAGCAAATAATTGAAGAATATTCTCGCTAGTGACTCATGTGATTTACCCAATAACTGATTTGCTGGGTTCACATCCATCAGTGACCCATAGCAATCAGATCAGCTTACCATTTAAATCAATCAAATTCAGGTCAGTGAAGTCACATTGGTTAAGTGACTAGTTCAGAGAGTTGGGCAATGTATAAATTAACAATTGCACAATACCGAAGCATTAAAAAACTGGCAGCCGTCTCAGAAAAACTTCCAGCGCTTGGAAAATTTCTCCCTGATTTAAAATAAAATCAGCAAGAAAACCATCAGCAACGAACGCGGTACTGGCAGCTGATAAGAGGTACAATATCCAATTTCTTTATATAGAAGGCACAATAAACAAGCAGATTTATGATGAATTTACAGGAAAGCATAGTCGTGGAGTCAATTTTTCAACTGATTTTAAAAATCCAACAAATATCACATCCTAAAAAGAAATAATAATGATGCATATGATTATTTTTTTTCCTGTCTGATCATTTTACTAGTATAGCTGAGCAAAGATTGGAAATTATCTTACCTTCCAGCAAGCATATGGACAGTCCTGACAGCAGCCTGTAAGTCTCCTGGTTACAAAGCTTCTGGTTGTGTGATATTAAGGTTATTTAAATAGTGTTCAGTTCCAGGAAGCCTTGACTGCCAGCCAATCACAGATTGTCACACTTGTTTTAATGAAGAAGAAAAAAAAGGAAAGGAGGAGAGAAAAGAGTGATCAGAGCTATAGACTCCACTATGTGGGAATGATCAAGAGCATCTTGTGGCAGGCAGGCAGTGTCTTCCCTGCCTCTGCCAGTGGTTGGCTGTTGCTGCTTCCTATGAATGTCTTATGTGGGATTCTGTCTGCAGACTTCAAAGATTAAAATCATCTTTCACAGGAGATGCGGCGGTCTGAATAATGCACGGCAGCCTGATGCGCGGAGTATTGATGGGAGATTACACTTTAATAAACGATATGAGGTGGGCGTCATTCGTCGGAGAATAATTAGAAAGGAAAGCAAATCGGATTAATGAGATTTCTTTTTTGTTTGCCATGCATTGTCTAAATGAAATGATCCGATAGAGTCTATATAATCCTGCCTTGGCCATCAATGTTTTGGGGGCTTTTAACCCCTTAATTACTTTTTTTTTCTTCTTTTGAATGTATTGTATATTACAGTGTAGTAGAGTATTTTGGCGAAAAGGACTCAGCGTACATTCATCCAGTGAGCGAGTAGGGGGATTGGAACGCATCATTTGTTGCTGGTGTTGGATCTTTAGGCCTCATTCACACACAACGCAAGCAAAATTGTATATTGCGTATATACGCGTCTATGCGTATATATACACGCGTATATACGCGCGTGTATACGAGCGTATATGCGCGTATATACGTATATGCGTGCACTATATGCAATCCCAGAATGCATCACTCGTAATGGAATTTTTAATGTGCTGTACGCATGTAGACGCGTATATGCGCGTAAACACGCGTATATACGCAGAGATACACTGCCCGGACGCATCTCTGTTCCATTCTGTTTTTGCGCATATATACGCTACGCAAATATACGGCTCTATACGCGGCTATGTGTATGGAGCCATTTATTTGCATAGGTTGCATATGGTACAATACGCACGTACGCACGTATACGCGCGCATACGTGCGGCAGTGTGAATGAGGCCTTAAAGTGACACTAAACGCAGGAGATAAATCTTAAAACTGCATTCAGGTACCTTAACTAATAATAAGAATGTATCTTATTTGTGTAACACTCAGCTGTAGATCCTCAAATCAACTCTGAATTGGAGCTGACACTGTCCTTCCTTCTGAAGGGGGGCTACTTTTGTTCCCCGTGGTCCCTGTGTGTGTTGTAAAGCAGACACCACTCCAAACTCACACTTGTGATGGACTACAATCTCATGTTTAGTTTACTTTTTGTATTAAAGTTAAAGTCTATCACGGGAGCGAGCTTTGAGGAAGGACAGTGTCAGCACCAATTCAGAGATGATTTGAGAATCTACATCCGAATGATGCACAGAGAAGGTCCAGTATTGTTAATACTTAGGGTACTTGAATGCATTGTTAAGATTTAACTCCTGAGTTTTAGTGTCACTTTAAATTGCAGCTCTTAGGGCATCATGGGAACTCAACTCTTTCCTTAGCAATGATATGCTGAGGGGGAGTGATAGCTACAGAATAAAATTCAGAATTTCTAGGGTCAGATGACTGCTAGGCGCCATACGTTCTGTGTGTGTGTCAAAATGAAGAAGTCCCCTACATGGGTGCTGCATATGCCTGCCAGCAGGCTGCAATGGTGTCTACCTTGAATGCAGCTGACGTTACAGGCTAGTGGTATTGGGTTTGTGTAACACATCCCTGACATTGCATGCTGTCCCCAAAAACACTGCAGTTAGCCTGTCTAGCTGGCTGCCTTTAGGGTATATATCTACGACGCGGATGCTGCACTAAAACCAACTGGCGGGTTTCTCTTCCAACTGTAGGTGCTTTTGTTGAAGATGGATATGGCATTACAGAGTTGGCTGGGCTAAGTATTTACATATTTTAACAGGCAGTACATTTGCTTCAAAGTGAGCCCTCATTGACCTCTGTGAATGCAGGCACTGTGGAACAATTCATCCTTAAAGTTCACAGTGGAAGCACTGAACTAATTCACGTGCCAGCAGCTTGGCTTCTTCTGCTTCCCCTCATCTGCAAAGGTCACCATGCTCCCCCCTCCCAGAACACCTGTGTCAACATTGGATATAAGAAGTGTGAAAGGCTTCTGGATTGGAGGAACTAAAGGAGCTAAGCTGCTGAGTAAAGGGGTTTAGGTGGAGCTGAATGGCTGAGTGACTTGTTGGGTGGGTTTCAGGGTGAGCTGTGCTGCTGAGTCATTGCTACGAGGTGGGGGCAGGGTGAGCTGAGTTGCTGAAAGAAACACTTGAATTACTTCAGTTTTTCTGCTGGGAACTTTAAGAATGAATTGCTTCACCTTACCTGCATTTATACAGGTAACCAAGAACTTGTTTAAAGCTCATTACTGTTACTGTTAAAGCTCATCAACTGCTGATTTGTGCTTGGAAATATCTTCAAATACCTTGTTAGGGAAAATGCTGTTTCCTGACATCCCACACCAGTGCTCTGTTCTGGCAGAGCTGAGTAACAGCCACACCTCTTAGCACGTGTCCTTACTTAGACTTGTATTACAAAGGAAGAGCGGGGATATGTCTGCCCAGATCTGTGACTGAGTGACTGAGTGTTGATTAATTGAGTGAGCTTGGTCTATAGCCCCGGTTCTTAATGGACTGTGCATCGATATTCAGAATGTATTGATTCCTACTGCAAATATTTTTAAAAGTAAACATATCATTAGATAAATATACAGTATAGACTTCTATTGCTTACCTCCTTCTGAAAATGCTTCCTGTCTATACTTACCCTGTGACTTTAATACTGTTTGATTCACTAACTCAGAATAAGGATGGAGATCGTAGAAGAGGTCAGGAGCTCTTATCTACATACTTATTTTGGGGAAATGACTCAAAGTATTGAAGCCAAAAGGTCAGCTTGGCAGTCAGGCAACTAGCATTTACAGAAGGAGAGGTCAGCAATGGCACCTTATATATACACTATATTACCAAAAGTATTGGGACACCTGTCTTTACACGCACATGAACTTTAATGGCATCCCAGTCTTAGTCCGTAGGGTTCAGTATTGAGTTGGCCCACCCTTTGCCGCTATAACAGCTTCAACTCTTCTGTGAAGGCTGTCCACAAGGTTTAGGAGTGTGTCTATGGGAATGTTTGACCATTCTTCCAGAAGCGCATTTGTGAGGTCAGGTACTTATGTTGGACAAGAAGTCCTGGCTCGCAATCTCCGCTCCAATTCATCCCAAAGGTCTTCTATCAGGTTGAGGTCAGGACTCTGTGCAGGCCAGTCAAGTTCCTCCACCCCAACCTCGCTGATCCATGTCTTTATGGACCTTGCTTTGTGCACTGGTACGCAGTCATGTTCGAACAAGAAGGAGCCATCCCCAAACTGTTCACACAAAGTTGGGAGCATGAAATTGTCCAAAATGTGTTGGTGTGCTGATGCCTTAGGAGTCCCCTTCACTGGAACAAAGGGGCCAAGCCCAACCCCTGAAAAACAACCCCACACCATAATGCCCCCTAGACCAAACTTTACACTTGGCACAATTCAGTCAGGCAAGTACCATTCTCCTGGCAACCGCCAAACCCAGACACGTCCATTGGATTGCCAGACAGAGAAGCGTGATTGGTCACTACAGAGAACACGTCTTCACTTCTCTAGAGTCCAGTGGCGGTGTGCTTTACACCACTGCATCCGACGCTTTGCATTGCACTTGGTGATGTAAGGTTTGTATGCGGCTGCTCGGCCATGGAAACCCATTCCATGAAGCTCTCTACGCACTGTTGTTGTGCCAATCTGAAGGGCATACGAAGTTTGGAGGTCTGTAGCTATTGACTCTGCAGACAGTTGGCAACTTCTGCACACTGTGCGCTTCAGCATGCGCTGACCCCGCTCTGTCATTTTACGTGGCCTACCACTTTGTGGCTGAGTTGCTGTTGTTCCCAGCTGCTTCCACTTTGTTATAATACCACTAACAGTTGTCCGTGTAATATTTAGTAGCAAGGAAATTTCACAAAATACCTGAATCCAATGATTTGGAGGGGCGTCCCAATACTTTTGGCAATATAGTGTATGTCTCATGAAAGGATTCCTTTAAAATATACAATTTTCTATTCTTTACATCAGATTTAAGGTGGCCATACACTCTACAACCATCGCAAGACTTTAGTCTTGCGATGGTTGTACAGGGATTCAAAAAACGTACGATCTGCCTATCTTGGACAGGCAGATCGCACTCTCGATCATCGCAAGCCCGCCCCCCTGAGGGGCGGGCTTCCGATGACCGCAATGCTGAACGGGCAGTGTGCGCGTGCGCACACCGGCCCGTTCGGCATTTGTCTTCCGAGCACCGTTCTAACCAGCCGAGAATCGTACGATTCCCGGCTGGTTTTCGAACATGCTGGTTCGACAGAAGACGTGCGACCGTACAGTAGAAACGGTCGCACGTCTCCGTTCACACTGCTCGATTATCGTACGAAAAACCGATCGCATACGATTATCGTACGATAATCGTGCAGTGTATGGGCACCTTTTGAATTATACTGATTGACCATGGAATGGCTCAGTTTTTCTCCATACGCTGATATAGGAAAGTGACAAACAATATATCTTATTCTAAGATTCTTTTTTTAAATGTTTGTAAAAATGATACAAACTAAGTTTTATAATGAGAGCTAGGTCCCACATTCAGCTATATGGATTACTAATGCCCAGATTTCAGTTGTGTGACAGAGGGATGAGCTTATCAGTCTGCTGGTTCTCATTTCACTGTCCAGTCACAGGGCTAGGGGAAGGACAAGACCTGTAAATGCGGCTTAACTGCAGCAGAGCAAAGTCCTGTCCTGCCAGATAGGAGTGTGCTGTGTAGCAGAGCTGTGTAAATCTCACAAATGGACGCACAAATATACAAATCCTTTGGCAGTTAAAACAGTTCAAATATATGTATTCCACCTTTGTATTTAGCTGTTTGCCCGAAGCTCGACTTTAATTTTCTTCCTTTCACATTGCTTTTAAGCATCCATTAGTTTTGTGTCATTTACTTTTTATTATTTTGGTTACCTCAATAATTATAAAGGATGTTAGTATTTATGCATTGATATATTGATATAATGAACTACAAATAATTAGTATTAATCCTTTGTAAATCTCCGATTCACTGTAAATGATACATTGCTCTGGTCTGCTGGATATGGGTCCATGCCAACAAGATGACCAATACTTTTTCCTAAACGGTTTTCATTGTATATAATTTATAATCTGTTTATGACCGTTTAAGGATTTTTGTTGTTAAATGTTTTTCATGTGGGTTATGTAAATTGAAGCAATTGTAGAAGAAGCCATGTTAGTGTAGTAGAGACTTGAAGTAAAATGTACTTTATTGATGTGTTTATTTACTGATTTTTACAATAGTGGGGGTTTTTTTTGGGAGAGGTGTTTCTTCTATTTTATTCTGTTTGCTATCAATCATCTTGACATATAGACAGAATCAAATGCAGGTACGTGCGGTCAGGGGAGGCAGAGCCTCACCTAGTATTATGGAAAAAAAAGGTGTCAGCTTCAAGTCTGAAGCTGACAGCTTTTTATCCATTCAGTGCGGCTTGTTACAAATTACACAGCAGGGAAATCCTCCCCGCTGTGTAATCGGTCATGGATGGAGCACTGTCTGTTAATTAAAGGCAGCGCTGCATCCGGCTTTTGACAGGTAGTTAGGTTACACAGCAGCGGGCTTCCCCACTGCTTGTGTAACCTAACTTGGTGAGCCAAGAGCTGTCACAGCCTCTACTCTGTGTTAGAGGCGTAAGCTTTGTGAATGGCTTGGACCAATGGCAAAACGCCATTTGTCCAAGCTGTCCAATCAAAAAAAAGAAAAACAAAACCCACTGAGGCCATCGATCTCAATGCCTCAGCAGTGACTCACCAGTGAGGAGCAAGTGAGGGACAGGGAGGCTACTCCCTAACTCCTCCCTTCCTCCTCCCCAAACAGCTTGTTTACCAAGCTAGGGGCAGGGCTTCGACAGGATGGGCGGAGCTTCGATTGGACGGGGCGGAGCTTCGATGGGCTAAGGGGTTGCCTCCCCCAGCACAGAAGGCACGGCACGTAACTGATCATATGGATACAGACTATCATATTTGGTAAACCAGTGCCAGGAGCACAGTGCTGTACCTACAGCAGGGGTAGGCACCCTCGGCCCTCTAGGTGTGGCGAAATCCCATCGTGCCTCTTCCTCTGGGAGCCATGCCTGTGGCAGTAAGTCTTGCAGTGCCTTATTGGATTTGTAGTTCCACAACAACTGGGGTGCAGGAGTTGCCTATCCCTCAGGAACCAACTAGAATCTTCTACTGATCTGAATTCCGATACATTTGTGTGCAATCTGCATATTTTCAGCTCCTCCAGAGTCAGAGTGAACTAATACATTGTTATGGTGAGAGATTCTTCATAGTATTCTATAGCAGAGCCATTGTTGTGGGGAACCAACAGTGGGCAAAGCCTCCCTATGCAGAATTGCATGTATATTTTCTTCAGCCGATTTCATCAATGTCATCCTTCCAGGCCAATGTCACAAAGGTGGTCTACTGCCAATCACCAGGGCCACTTACATTGAGCTTATAATTGCTTGAAATTGGGCTGCTTCTTGCAGCTACCCCTCCTGCATCAACACTTGCACCTCCACCTAGCAGCTATCTTGAAGAAAGTCCAGCGTTCCATGTCAAATATTGTGTAGTTTTTTTATGCCTTGACAAAGAGGACCTGCCTGCCTGAAAAACGTTGTTAAAATGGGATTTCTGTATGTGGTGAACTTGCTGGCCTTTCCTCGTGTTTCTAGTAGCGCCACCTCGGAAGCTTGGAGGCGATAGGTCACGTCTTTCATCCTCTTAGCAGCTGACCCCTTCATGACAATAAGCCTTGTGCAGTCTGGCAGAGGCAGCACACACATATTGTGTACAGTGCTTGGAGTGCCTGCATCCATAGCTGCTGCATGAGACTGCAAGCCAGCCTAGTATGACCCACTTTTCTGACACTCAGGTCGAAGACAATTTATTGCAGACACAGAAAGTAATTATTGACTACTACAGCTTATCATGCATTCCTCTTGTTTAAGCTAATCTACCATGGATTTATCATGGCATTTCACAACAACAAACAAGCTATAGTCACCACTTTGAAGGCATCTTCACTACCTTCAAGTGTGTTTCCACTTTTGCAGTCAAATTTGAGAATCTGCCACAATATGTGTGTTATACGTTCCCATTTACACACCATACCTAAATGTATTTTAAAAATATTAATTACCTTTCTAGTTGTTTGTTTGGAGCAGGATTTTACATAGGACTCTTCAGGCAGTCTCTAGTGGTTGCAACAGATGACAATGTGGAGACAAGGGACAGAAGGACAGTTTTTAAAAAAAATTGCATTAAAAGAGAACTATGGGCAAACCTTACTAATTTCCTCCTGTGACCCAAAACTCAACATGCTGACAGCGCAGAGTAGCGCTGTTGGGATCCCCCCCGCTACCTGAACTGACAGTCACTGCTCTCTGCAGGGAGAAGACTGAGCTGAGTGATCAGCGTTATGTGATCACTCAGTTCTCGGATAAACTTTAAGGAATTCAGCTTCAACAGCAAACAGGAGGCTCAGCATCTAGCTTAAAAAAAGAATTGCGTGTAAGCGAGTCCTGAGCTACACTGCGTTTAAATAGAATGAACAAGAGGGTGGCACCACAGGATTGGCCACAAGCTGACTGCACTGATTGGTTGAGAAGCTGCATAACAATCAGCAGGACTGGTTTGCCCACGCCTAAAGTTGCCAGGCCAGTGCGAGAGAAAGTTAGGAACAGAGCACAAGCCTTGAGGTCTACAAGCAACAGAGTCCTTCGAAATTCAGCTGCACAGGTTTAGCTTTTATTCTTTTATTTTCGTTGCCCAATGGTATGCACTGGCTAATGCTATTGTTTAGTATTTCCCTAAAGCAAGTCCACTTAGGCTTAGTGTTTTTTGTTATAAATAGTTGCTCCCATTTGATATCATGCATTAAGGATCGCAGGTTGTTGAAAGTAGCCTTTTTGGAGTTTAGTATTCTTGTATTGATTTGAAGGGGGACCCCAGAAAATAAAATGTGGACCCCACACGTTTATACCCGGCCCTTCGTCTCTGCTTTGGATTATAAAGGAGGAACCACATGCAAAAAACTACAAAAGTTGATATGGGTCCTTGTCCAATATTGACGGACATGAACGTGCCTTGCCAGGGGGGAACCCATGTTGATTAGGACAAGGGCCTTTTCCCCACAAACCTGGCCTGGCAAGTAGGGAGCTTTGTCAGTCATTTTGTGCAGTCTCCTTAGCCGTCAGCCTTGTAAACAAAGGGCAAGGTATACCAAGTTGTGTCATTGACTAATAATGGAATAGCTACTGGGTAATGCATAATAAGTACTTTGTACCACTTCCAGATTCCAATTAGCCCCCAGCCAGCAGACACCAAAAGCCACAAGGCCAGGGTTGTAGGAAAGAGACCCTTGTCCTCAACACCAGGAGGGATCCCCTGGCAGGGTACCCCACCAGGTTGAGGGTATGTGGCCTGGTTTGGTAAAGGAGGGGGGTCCTCACCCACCCCACTCTTTCCTGGCCTCCCGGAAAGCATGCTCGGAAAAGGGGTTTTGGGGGAGAACCCTATATCATTATTTTTTCGCTATAATTTGGCGCTGAAGTTGCTAGAGGGCCAGATCATTATAAATAGGGAAGCAGGTTGTTTACCACGACAGTAGAAGTGATTTGTTCTGAAGATATGGGTAAACAACGTGATTTAACAGCCTTTGAACATGGGATGATTGTTGGCGCGAGCCATGGAGCGAGTATCAGCAAAACAGCAGAATTTGTTAAATGTTCAAGAGCAGCTGTTGTTAAAGTATTTAAAGACTGGACTGCCAGCTGAAAATCTGGGTCTGAACGTGCGAATTGTGGCCGTCAGCGACTAGTCAATGTTAGGGCAGAACGGAGAGTGGCAATACGAGCACACAGGGCCCTTTTGTTAACCATTTTTAACTTGTTTATGTCAAAAAAGAATGTATTTTTTATTTCCTTACATTAATGGATAATGTACCGTATGTGTCTGTAAAACACTGATATTTCCCATGTGATGGAGATGCTAGACAGTAGAAAACATATTCATATTTGCTTTACATAAAATTTGTTTTAACTTGTTTTTTGTAAAGCTCATGATCATGTAGAACCATTTAAAAATATCCTACACCTAGACATATTCAGCAAGGCAGCAGATTGGATTTAGTCCCAGGATGCAGATGTCTAGAGGCCACTGACATATCCTCCACTCTTGCAATCCAAATAAATTACTCACAGGGGACACTGACAACTGCCTATTGCTCCTCTAGTACCCCGAGTAATTGGCTGTGTATCTCCTATAATGAGAACTTTTACAGCCCTACCTAATTGGCATGTACTAAACGAGGTAGAAATGGCTGCATTTATTACTTTTTTTTTTTGCAAATAGCAGCTGTATTTTTTACTCTAAATCAGAGAGTCAACCGCTAATGAAATTGAATGTAATCATATAGATGATGAATGACCAATAAGCAATTTAATGCAAATGTTTTGCTATATGTGAGCATGTACAGCTAAGAGAGAACTTCTAATTCTGAGCAGTGGTTAATTATCAGTACTATAGTACTCTACAGTGTTTGCAAGCAAAACAAGCAATGGGACTGAAGCAAATCAACAATAAAAAGCATTTAGAAGTAATGAAAGTCAGTGGTGTCAGTTGGAGATATTCCCCGGAGTGACAAAAAACATATGAAGTCCGAACATACACTTTGTGCTGAATTACACCAATTTGTTCTGTTCTTTCAGGAACCTGACAATTATTTGAAAATGGGTTTTATTGATTATTTTGTTGTAATTGATCAATTGAAAACGAAGGTTGAGGACAGTCTGATATTCCATCCAGAATAAACGGAATAGTTGGCAGAGTGGGGCTTACTGGAAATCTCTGTGGTCCAAGATGAACAGCTTCTACAAAAACGTGTGTATTCTATATGACATTAATCTGTTCATACTTAAAGCTCAACACTAGGCAAAAGTTTTATTCAAAGTATATCTATAGGAAAAATGTTTAGATAGAAAGGGAAGGGGTAGACCCTTTGTCAGGTTTTCATTGCTGTCTGCGACACCACTGGTGAGAATCCCCGTTCAATTTGTATTGGCGACCATCATCACAGAGAAAGAAAGTGAGGGGAAATCCACAATTTTAGAGTTGTCACCAGAACAAGAGGTATGCCAAAACCCTCCAAAGGGGACATCTGTTCCGGGGGCAACTGTCAAAGAGGGGAATTCCCCTAATTTTGGAAGATGTCCTCTAACATCCCCTTGAGTCTCTGTGACAGGGAATGAAGGGAAATTTACCCAATGGTACACAGAAAGGAAAATAATACCCTGGCTTTAGCCCTTCCCTACTCTATAAATACAGCTTAATTTTGGACAGAGCAAGGAAAGGTGAAGGTGGTTATGCATCAGAAAAAACATTGAGTTTGATGGCCTCAGTGGGTTTTTTTTTCTTTTTTTGATTGGACAGCTTGGACCAATGGCGCTTTTCCATTGGTCCAAGCCATCCACAGAGCTCCCGCTTCTAACAAAGAATAGAGGCTGTGACAGCTCTTTCCTCAATAGTTAGGTTACACAAGCAGTGGGTAAGCCCTGCTGTGTAACCTAACTACCTGTCAAAAGCCGGATGCAGCGCTGCCTGTAATTAACAGCATTCGAGCTGCAAAACGCTCTAGTATGAATGGGGCCTAAGAAATAGAGAAGCTGCATTTCATTGAGGAAGGTTCTACAGGCAAGCTGTGGACCTTCTTATTCCCTTTGCCTCCAAGCTGGCTGCATGAGCTGCTACAGCCATAGTTCTTTCATTGTGCCTAGGTATGTCGAGCTGTAAGGGTAAGCTCACCTAACAATAATAACTGAAGCTGAGAGCCCAGAATCTCCTGATCATAATTGTGGCCTAAAAAAAATAACAGTTTCTTTAAAAAATTGAAAGGCAAGTTCCTTGCAGAAGAAAAATAGTTTTAGTCACCTCTCCGGTGGCTTGTGTCTCTTACCATCTTTCTGGCGTTTTGGATGCCTATGTGCCCTTCACAATGTTGTTATGCTCTCCAAACCCTATGATGTTGCTGAGTCCTGTGGTGACATATGGGTGGCAGGGTGGAACCACAATGCAAGGTATGGGACACCAACACTCATGGAAAGGTCAAAAGCTGAAGAGTCTAATGGAGGGTACAGTGTTGGAACAAGTAACGATAGGAGCCACAGATGGCCACAAAGTTCTCTATAATAGTTATTCTCTTGCAGGGAACTGGCTTTTCAGTTTCTGCAGTGACTGACAAAGTTTTTTTTTATAGAAAACAGGGCAACTAGTGGGATCCTTAACTAATCATTTACTTATTTTTCTTATTTTTCTTTTTTCGGTAATGCGTATAACTCCTTCGAAATGTATCTGAAAAATCAACAAATACCCTCTAAATGAAAATTCCAGGCCAGAAAACTTTCCATATACACAAAATGTTTAAACATGTTTAGTATTTATTATTCACCATAATTAATATTTAAACCAAAAATAACAGACAAACAAAACTATATCCCCCCATAAAGCAAAACAACAATATATGATCCTGATATCTGCATTAATGTCACATAATTGTATGCTAATAAAAGATATCTATTGCACATATTTGTCCCAGTGTTTTATAAATAAACGAGATAATATTTGAGACCTTTCCCGCACTCATAAAAACCTTTTCCCATACTCAAATCTCTTTATCTTTGTAGGGCCGTGATTGATGACATTTAATTAGAGTATAGTCATAATCCTGGTGTTACATGATTGTTATCATAATCAGAAAATATATTTTTTGTTGGAATTCATCGATGTAGTGTTGATAACTTGTCAATCCAGTATAACACTGATCATCTAGTAAACAAACTCCAAGATTGAAATTTCAGGTGCATCTGTGATTTCAAAGCAATACTCCATGCAACTATAGTATACTCCTGAAAATAATCAGCCTGGTCTTCTTTGCTTAAAAGGTGATAAAGAGATTGTTTCTTATATATTCATCAAATATTTATTTGGGTGCGGTAAGGTGGCGTTACTCTTACAAGTGTATCTTCTTTCTTAGGGTGCGGCACATGACTCCTTTTAGGTGAACATATGCAGCCAAAACACAGTCCACCCAATATATGGTCAAACGTGTAATACTGTGTATATGAAAGACAATGTCCATATGTGTGAGCCATACAACAAGCTTGTAATCGCTATATGAAAAGTCTTTGCCGGGTTTCATTAAATCAGCATCCGCACATGTGAGTAAGCTTGTAGCACATTCTCCAATTTGCAAAGCCAGCTTCAAGACAAAATCTTCACCTGTGAACCGGACTATTTTCCAATGCTAGGTTTAAACGCAGCAGGTATTCAAAGCTTTTCAGGCATGCATGTACTCACAGAGTGTACACAAGAGAAGTCTCTCACAGGTATTTCTCATGTAAATTATGAGAAGTGCCGCACAACCATACACCATCCTTAAAACATCGGAGCATCGGATATCAGGTCAAGACCATCACCCTTGAGGCGTTTCATTGCCATCAGGAACTTCTTTAGAAGGGGGGAGGTCAAACATTCTCCAAACTTCTTCCTCTTTTATCCTGTGCAGCAACACAAGAAAGACCCCTCCCCTTCCTGTCTACACCGAAACATGTCAGGGCAGGAAGTCAAACTTGCATTCCACAGTGGAACACAAACAGGCAAAATCTTTGTCTGTGGTTCCAACTAAGGTCCCCAGAGTGTTTAAGGAGCCACACAAGACTTGGAGGGAGAAGAATCCAGTACAATTAACAAATAAATAAATAAACCCCCCCCCCACATCCTAAAACCATAATTAAATAATTGTAATAGTCATTAATATCTATACAGATCCATATACGTACATCTTATATTACATCGCCATTGTTTTAGGAGGCCATTATGTTGGAATAGGGAAAATCTCTTCTACTTCATATGTTACTCCAGAAAACATGCAAAATGTAGTAACTCATTATTTCTGGTTTCTCAAAGGTTTTCAGTCATGAATCCACTTACATTCTCTTTGTAACAGCAATCTATCTACATCACCTCCCCTATCACTGTGATGGATTCGATCTAGTACAAGGAAGTGGAGATTCACAAATCTCCCCTTATGATTCATAATCACGTGTCCAGCAGGTGGGGGCAATAAATTATGCCCTTTTATGTCTCCCATGTGGTCAGAAATCTTGTCCCCCTTAAACGGCGCAGGGTTTTTTCCCACATATAATGCATCACATTCTTATATGAATAGGTAGACCACACATCTTGTATTACAATTCACAAATGGTGACTACGTATCACTTGTCCCAAGGGGGTTGTAAAATGTTCACCTGTCCTAATAAACCTATAGAAACCACAATTCTGGCACTGAAAGGTGCCCTTATATATACAACATGACCCATTCTTTCCTTTCTTGTATTCGCTATTGACTAGCACATCCTTTAAAGATCTTGCTCTTCTATACGTTATCCGTGGAATCTCCGTAACAAATTTAGTTATCCGTGTCCAAACTAAAAATATCCTTGTACTGATTACTAAAATGTTAGAACTGGTCTAACTTGGTCCTCATTACTCCTATGTTTGTTCTTAACTACTGGGTGTGATCTCATGTACTTCACCTTATTATACACGTTACATAGATTCCTTTGTTTGTACTCATGTATATTCAGCCTCCTCCTTAAATCATCCGCTGCTTTCTGAAAGTCATCATCTAAGGTGCAATTTCGACTTACTCTCATGTACTGGCCTACAGGGATACCCTTAATAGTACAATTCGGGTGAGCGATACAGGCCTCCAAGATCGTATTGCCCGCTGTTTTCTTACGATATAAATATGTATATAGTTTTCCTTCAACATCTTTACAAATTAATACATCCAAAAATGGTAATTTTTCATCAGCCATTTCGTACGTAAATCTCAAGTTCAATTAATTCCTGTTTAGAACTACTGCAAAGATCCTCTTTGGACCAAATCGCCGACCCCTGTACCTGTAGATAATGCGAACCATTAAACATAAATGTGTTTTGCGTTAGAATAAACTGCAGCAAGTTCAAGGAAAAATTATTGTGATCATATTCTGATACATCTAGAGTGTCAAGAAATCTCTTTACGGCTCCAATCCCATAATCATGTGGAATTGAGGAGTACAAAGCCCCCACATCTAAGCCTATCATAATCGTATCTTTTGGTACTTCCAATTCTACCGACATTGAAATAAGATGAAGGGTGGCCCTAACAAAGGACCCCAGGGCCTCAATATGTGGCCTGAAAAAATCTATCCACATACATACTGGCTTTTTCTGTCACGGATCCACACCCGGAGACAATCGGTCTCCTCAGGGGGCCCCTAACATTTTTATGGACCTCGGGCAAGGCATAGAAAACTGGGATATGTGGATTTTTTACCTTGAGATATTGTACCGTATCTGTTGTAATTAAATTTATTTTGCAGGCATCATCAATTAAGTTAAAAAGATCCATTTGATGCCCCCATATTTCCTTCTCTGTAATCCGCGTATACCAGTTCCCATTATTCACAATTTTCATCACCATTTTTTTCATAGGCTTCACCTGTCATGATTACGACGTTTCCACCCTTGTCCACAGGTTTGATGAATATATCGTCCCTCCCCTGTAATTCTTTTAAGGCCCCCCTTAGTTGCACTGTCAGATTATCATTTCTCACCCTGGAGATGTTAATGTTCCTGTTGTCATCACGAACATTCCTTACAAAGGCAAAAACATTTGCATTCTGCGACAGGGTTGGGAATGTGGTAGATCTACGTTTGAAACCCGGTATCACCATATCATCTGATTTTTCTCTAAACTCGATTCTTCTTCGTCCATCAAATGCCCTTTTTCCCTTCAAGTCATGCAAGTCTTGAAGCAATCTATAGTCCTTCTTTGAAAAATCCCCCCATTCATTCAAGAGACTCCCAAGGGGCAATACACTCCTGTCATGCATTTGCTTTAACATTCATTTTCGTGCAAATAAATGAATATCCTTTATGGCTTCAAACTTATGAATATTACTCTCTGGACAGAAGGATATCCCCTTGGCAATCACTTGTAGTTGTTCATTTAAAAAATCAAAAGGCATAAAAATCAGGATAAAGAGATCTTCTGCTATGTCTTTTTCAACAGGTATTGTTCCAGATGCATATGTCGCTGTACATGTGATGCTAGGTGGTCTCCCTTTTTTTTGTCCCCATACTTTCGTTTGTTGGATGTTTTTCCTGAAACCCCTTTTACATTTTCCTCTAAAAAATGTGGCGAAGAAGGGACACACCTCTCACTTTATGATCTGCTCTTCTACCATTATCTTTCACTGCATATTCCTCCTCCTCAGAAATCCCTGTTTGTGCCCTATTTCTCGGTGTCGGATTATCCACACCCCTCACTTTATGATCTGCTCTTCTACCATTATCTTCCCCTAAATATTCCTCCTCCTCAGACATACCTGTTTGTGCCCTATTTCTAGGTGTTCCACCCCATATTTTCTTTTTTTCCTTCTGCCTGTATCTGGTATTATATCCAACTCTTCCTATTCCACTAAAATCCTCCATCAATGATTGCTCCGATGGGACCCCACTCATAGAAGAGTCATCACTCCAGTGGAGACTCTCCATGCTTGCTTGGTCCCCATCCCCTGAGAAAGTTCCTGAAAGAAATGAAACGCCTCAAGTTGACGGGTAATGGTCTTGACCTAATATCCGATGCTCTGGTGTTTTAAGGATGGTGTATGGTTGTGCGGCACTCCTCATAATTTACATGAGAAATACCATTGAGAGACTTTGCCTATGGACACTCTGTGAGTACATGCATGCCTGAAAAAGCTATGAATACCTGCTGCATTTCCTAGCATTGGAAAATAGTCCGGTTCACAGGTGAAGATTTTGTCTTGAAGCTGGCTTTGCAAATTGAAGAATGTGCTACAAGCTTACTCACTTGTGTGGATGTTGATTTAATGAAAGCTGGCAAAGACTTTCCATATAGCGATTACAAGCTTGTTGTATAGCTCACACATATGGACATTGTCTTTTATATACACAGTATTTCACGTTTGCCCATATATTGGATGGGCTGTGTTCTGGCTGCATATGTTCACCTATAAAGAGTCATGTGCCACACCCTATGAAAGAATAAGATACACCTGTTAGAGCAATGCCATCTAACCGCACCCAAATAATTATTTGATGAATATATAAGAAACGAATATATAAGAAACAACCTCTCTATCGTCCCTTAAGCAAAGAAGACCAGACTTATTATTTTCAGGAGTATCCTATAGTTGCATGGAGTATTCTGACTCCGATCGTTGTGATAGCGAAATATATCCCTTGCTGAGACCTCTATGCCTGGCCTGTATAAGCAGATATACTCACTGCGGACAATCCTTGTCAGATAGCTGAACTCGTCAATACCGATTCATTCAAAAGAGGTGTTTATTCTTAACATCAGGATTACAGCAGATGATAGGAACAGCAGTTGAACTGTTATAGTATTGTGCGGTCAGAAAATGATGCCTTTCCTCCGTACTGTGCAGATTACCTGTGTGTCCTTGTTACATGTGGCTTTCAACTGTGGCCATGGCACAGGAAGTACTGCACACAGGAAGAAGGGTGGGGCTACATACAGAGAGGAAATACATCGTAGACATCACAAAGAATCACAGAAAAACATGTACATTACAACAAAAGGCCACTAGATGGCAGCATAGGATAACACATGGATTTAACTATGAGAAAATATATAGGCAAACACACTATGTAAAACTTCTATCTATACTAACTTCTACAACATATTCTATGCCCCATTGGGGCGGCACATGGAGTATTGCTTTGAAATCACAGATGTACCTGAAATTTCCATCATGGAGTTTGTTTGCGAGATGATCAGTGTTATACTGGATTAACAAGTTATCAACAATACATCGATGAATTCCAACTAAAAAGTTATTTTCTGATTATGATAACAATCATGTAACACCAGGATTATGACTATACTCTAATTAAAGTGACCACAGTGCTGCATTGTATGAAAAAGGGAATGTACTGTAGAGACAAATAAATAATTTTGCCACTTTATAGATCGCTGGTTCGGCCTCATCTTGAATATGCGGTTCAGTTTTGGTCACCAGTCCACAGAAAAGACTAAACTAATTAAGGGGCTGGAGGATCAAAGCTATGAGACAAGGTTACTAAGTTTAAACTTGTTCACGCTAGAATTGAGGAGATTAGGAGGAGACATGATTTTGCTGTACAAAATGTTCAGTGGTGATGACAACATCAGCAATAAACTATTTACCGTAAACTCCTTAACAAGGACTAGAGGCCACCACCTAAAATTGGCGGAGAAAAGATTTATCCACAAAGGGGCTTGTTCTCAGTTAGAGCGGTTACATTTTGGAACTCTCTGCCACAAGCAGTGGTATCTGCTATCGACTCGTTCAAAGATTAATTAGATACTGTCCTAAGAGACCGTAACATACAGGGGTACGGGTATTCTTAAATATTAGACCACACAGGGACTCTTATTCACACACACGCCCAACACACACACAGAAAAGGTTGAACTTGATGGACCTGTGTTTTTTTTTCAACCTCAAATACTATGTAACTATGTAAATTTCCTCAATCACGGCCCTACAAAGATGAAGAGATTTGAGTGCGGGATAAGGTTTTTATGCATGCAGGAAATGTTTCAAATATTCACTCATTTATTTATAAAACACCGGGACAGATATTTGCAATAGATATCTTATTAGCATACGATTTTATGACAATAATGTGGATATCAGGATCATTTTGCTTCATGTGGGATATAGTTTTGTTTGTCTGTTATTTTTGGTTTAAATATTAATTAAGGTGAATAATAAATACTAAACATTTTTTGTTGCTTTTTCTGACTGGCAGATTTGCTTTAAAGTGGATCTTGACTAAAGAACCAAGGTTTGATTATTTGCAGAGGCGACCACCCCCAATCAAAAGCACTGCAGCAGTGTTAAGAAAAGCAAAATTGGGAAAAAGTTAATAAACATACTTACCTTACAACTGGTGTCCACCCACATTGTCTTTGGTGAGGGCAGTGTCACTATCCTTCTGTTGAGATCCCGCGAATGAGTTCCCGAGATTTCTCGAGACAATGCTCCACAACAGTGCAGGAGGATCTTCTTGCAAGATTTGAAGAGCTCAACATTTTCTGGGATCTCACCGGAAGAATGGTGACATCATCCGCTTGAAAGGTCAGCTATAGGAGTGATATTTTACTCACATAGAAAAAAAATGCCATGTATAGCAGTATTGATAGCCTAGGCCTGATTTGGACAACAACGTCTTCTCTCTTCATCTTGATCACATAGTTGGGAGTTGCTATGTAATTTACAGAAGACAGATGGGAAGGCTGACAACATTGTGTCAGAGATACTGTGCGCGGGTGTCCCCACACCGCGTACAGGTATCTTTACGGGAAGACCAACTGTGTGACCACACTAGACAAGGTTTATGAGCACACGGTTTATTAAACACACCAAAATCATAAAAACACAAACAACCTTACCAACACCCATAAGTATAAAACAATAACCCACTAGATGCAAACAAAAAAAACACATACAAAGGGCTAGGGATGAGCCGAACACCCCTGTGTTCGGTTCGTATTCGAACATTCGAATGACCGAAATGTTCGAATACGTACTCAAACTCAATGCAAGTGTATGGGGGTCGAATGTTCGACCCCCATACAGCTGCCGGTACATGTAGTAAAACTGTGGGTGCAGCGGCCTGTGTCCCTTCAAACACAGGCCGCTGCATGCCTTCGCTGCCACCCTTACCTCCGCTGCTGTCCCGGCCTCCGGTCCCCTGGTCCGTCCGCTGCTGTCCCGGCCTCTGGTCCCCTGGTCCGTCGCCTTCGTCTAGGATCCGGTCCGGCCGCGGCTCCACTGCCCCGCCCCCCTGCCTCCTCTTCATTGCAGGCTGGGAGCCATACCGAGCTTGCTATTGGATATTGTAAAATGCAATAGCCAATAGCAAGCTGGCTATTGCACCTGCCCACTGCCTGCTGTCAATCAGCATGGGGGTACCTGATAGAGAACTTTCTCCTGAGCCCTGATTGCGCAAAGTCTTGTAGACATGTGCACCAGCAAAAAATTCATTTAGTTTAGTTTCGTTTTGATTCGGATTTTGCATATTTGGTTTTTCGGATTCGGGTCCGCAATTGAATTGGTTGCGGGATTCGTATTCGGACGAAATTCGTTAGCAGTAGTCGTTTTTCGGATTTGGGTCCGCAATTGATTCGGACGAAATTCGTTAGCGGTAGTCGGGGCGAAATTTAGTTTATTGGACAAAATTTCGTTAGCAGCAAAGTGACATTAGAATTTGTTTTTTACAGTCTGCAGAAGAGGAAAAAAAAAATCTTCTGCAGACTGTAAAAAAAAAAACAACATTTTTTTTGTCACTTTGCTGCTAACGAAATTTCCTCCAATAAACGAAATTTTCGACCGGACTACCACTAACGAATTTCGGGAAATCGGGAATTCGGATTCGTTTGCATTCGTTTTAGCTGTAATTCGGAATTCAGATGCATCCGAATTTCCGAAATTTCGTCCAAATCGTTTGTATTTGTTTTAGCTGTAATTCAGATGCATCCGAATCTCCGAATTTTCGAAAATTCGTCCGAATTTCGATTCGGAACTAAACGAATCGCACATGTCTAAAGTCTTGCACCTGACCTGTGGTCAGGTGCAAGACTTCAACAAATCAGAGCTTCAGTGGGTGTTTTGTATTATGGAATGTCCGCGGTCGAACAAACCGCAAACATCCCATAAAGTTCGGCGTTCGGCAAGCGCTCGAACTGCCGATGTTCGATTCGAACTCAAGTTCGAATCGAACACTCGACCCATCTCTACAAAGGGCAAGTGAAACCTGGGGAGCACAGCAACACAAGGGGAGCCACGGAGCAATGGTCAAGGTACAGGGGGGCACCAGGATGCAGGACTCAGGACTAGTACCTGACAGCTCCTGGCTGCCTGGAAACACCTGCAGGTGAGCGCAGGAACTGCAGGGCCTGGTTCCAGCGCCACCTGGAGGTGTTATGGTCCCTGAGAATTGTTTGAAATTGCAGTTTGGTAAGTACTTTGGATTTCTGGCAGGATCAACAGGTATCTTTCTGTACTTGAAGAAAATGTACTTAGGCTATAAATAGAAAACAAGTGCAGCCATCACATCTAAGGACTGTTAGCTGTAATATATGAATTTGTTCAATTTGGATACTCTTTAAGGGTGCAGGTGCACCACCACTATGTTTAAAATTGATTGTAGTGCATACAATTGTGGAATTCTGAATACAACCCTAATCAAAATGCTAACTTTCAAGTAGCTGTACATTAATTTAAAAAATTTACATAGAACTGGGACAAGTGCACATTTCCAGAGCAAATAATCATCCTGATCTAAAACCACATTTTTCAGTTTAAAGGTTTGCAGCAGAGCAAGCGTCATGCAATCGCTGTTTATGTCCAGAAGAAGAATGCTTTGTATTATTAGCCTCCGTTTTATAAATAAATGTTTATTGCTTAAATGTTAATATCGTGAAGCTAGAGTCCCACTATGCCGTGAAATATCATCTGCTATTGTTTTGTAGCTCCGGGGCTTCAGAGATGGAGGGATTCTAATGCCTATAACTCACTGTATCCCACATACTCACGAGAAATTAACAACAGGAGCAGGAGTGTTCAATTAGCTCCAGAAAATTAGATCTGCTTTGAGCTTTTGAAAATCTTTGCGTTTTATGTTCGAAAACTGAAAGGTACTTCTGTGCAATAAGCAATTCCTGGAAATGATAACGCTGAATTGTCAAATAAAACACAGACGCAAAAACTCTACATGATCGATTGTCTGGCATTAGAGATGAATGAACCTAAGTGACAATTCACCCAATTTTCTCCCTTGATCAGCTTCAGGGTGGAAAAGGAACAGCAGAATATTTTCCTGATATGGACTTTACAGGTTTATTCTTTTGTGAAATATCAAAAAAAGGAAAACCGCTTTCTTAGGAGGTCTCACGCATGTCTTTTTAAAACACATTTCTAAAAAGGTATCAAAATTAAAGTACATTAAAAGCCTGAATGAAATATTTCAATTTGTTAAAGGACTGTGTATCAGAAATGACTGCTATTATTCAATAGCATACTTGTTTTCACCTTTTTATCATTCCTTATTGCATTTCAGTGCTGCTGATCTCATGCAGCCGACACACACATCAATGATGGTCGCATGGCATTTCTCAGGGCAGGTTTCCTGGTGGTGACCTAAGTGGACCATGCCTATTTAATATGTGTTGAAATGGCCTCATACAGTCTCTCTTGGAAGTCCATGTGACTTGGTAACAATGTAGGGGCACAAGTAGGAGATGACAACAACAGAGTGTTGTAAGTGAATAACTAGTAGTGACTAAACATCTTTATGCCATGGTCACCAACTACCTTTATTACGCACCTCCCAACCAGATATTGTAGTTAATGGCCAGTCAGTGCAGTGGTTATTCTGAGTGGACGTTTTTAAACATCCTTGCATGCACAGCATGTGTGCGCACCAGGCGTGCGCACAATGTCTATTATTTTGTTGCCATTAGACAGCATAGATCACAGGCAAAATGCACAGAGCCAATCAGAGTGTCTCTGTGTTTTGTGATCCAATCACAAGTGTAAAGAAAAAATGTAAGCATAGCCCTCCCAGAGGGAGAGCTGACAGGAAGCAGCGTAAAACCTGTGCAGCGCTTCTCAGGTAATGAGAGGAGGCACACTAACCACAAAGAGGGGCACACTGAGAAGGAGGGGGACACACAGCCTCAATGGGGTTGGCAAATCTTAGAAACGCATTCAAATACCCTATTTACAAAATGTAGTTTATGTGTGTATCACTCAGCTGTAGATCCTCAAATCATCTCTGAATTTGTGCTGACACTGTCCTTCCTTCTGGAGGGTGGCTACTTTTGTTCCCCCTGGTCCCCGTGTGAGTTGTAAAGTAGCCATCGCTCCAAGCTCCCTCTTGCAATGGACTACAATTTCAATACAAATAAGTAAAGTAAAAGTGAGATTGTAGTCCATAACAGGAGCAAGCTTGGAGAGGTGGGTACTTTACAACACACACAGGGACCATGGAGATCAAAAGTAGCCACCCTCCAGAAGGAAGGACAGTGTCAGCACCAATTCAGAGAGGATTTGGAGGATCTACAGCCGAGTGATACACAAATAAGATACATTTTTGTTAATACTTAGGGTACATGAAAGCAATTTTAAAATGTAACTCCTGAGTTTAGTGTCACTTTAACATGCTGGTGTTAAGATAGTTAGCATGATTGAAAACAACTTTTGAAATTGCATTGCACATTAAAGCTTAAATGAGATTTTAATGAAAAGTGAAAGTAAATCACAGTTTTTGAGGCCACTTTTATTTTTTAGGGGAGTCTTACAAGGGACAATGAGCATTATTTTAGAGGCAGCGGCACTGTGTACCACTGTAAACGAATCTGATGATGATGAAGAAGAAAAAAAAAAAAGATGCTTTTTCTGAGATGTTCAGCTTAGTTTGTGTAGAAAGCAAAGCTATTATTTTAACCTTTTACCTGCTTATTTGTGCACCATCTAATTAACTGAAGCAGCGGAAGAAGAAGTGGAGTGCATTAGCCACTTATGATAATAGTGGTTGTTCTATTTATGTGCATTAGGCATAGGTGGCCGTGAATTGTCACCGATCCATGAAGGATTCATATTCATACAGACAAGACATTCCCCACTAGTGCTTGACATCTGGAATACTTTGAGATGATGGTAACACCTGTCATTAGTTTATAATTGTAGTAAAAACTATTGCTAAAATGACCACCAAGCAAGAGAAAGGAGAGATGATATAATGTTTCTAAAGTATTAAGAGCCTTATGGTTCCTCTCAACACCCCCTGCACTCAGGTTTCTCTACAGTTCTCTTGCTGGATTTAGCCATCAATGTCCAGAGGTGAATAGAAGGAAAGTAATACAGCTCACAGAGGCCTACCAGCTTCTCCTCCTGATGACCTGGTGCGTATGTTGACCAAGAGCCCATTCCAACTCTCACCACCAGACGCAGACTCCAATATGTCCAACAAAACTTTATTCAGCAAAATTGTACAAATCACACCCTACCAGGCAGTGGAGTAAATGCCCTGGGGCAAATGTAGCTCCGTGGTTCAACAAAAGTTTGCTAACCCACAGAGACAGCGTGCTACTACTGTCATCAACCCTCAAAGCTGCCGGTTAGTTGCAAGGACCGCCTGGTGTCCTAGCAACCAACCAATGACGTGAACGCTCCCTTGCACACTTTCCCAGCATTCAGACCAAGAGAGGAGTAGGATGCAACTTCTTCTTCTATACCTGCTTCCACAGTGCTTCGCCCCCTCCAGTAAGCTACATCTGATGTAAGGAAGGACTCTGGGGACTCTGATGTAAGGGAGGACTCTGGGGACTTTTGTTTATAAAGATATGTCAGGGTACCATGCACAGGCGTCCTCACACCACATACAGGTACCAACGCAGGATGACCAAATTAATATGACCACACTGGATGAGGTTATGCACAAGGCTTATTTGTTACACAGCAAACAAAACTTCAAACCCCCACAGGTTTAGCAGTGAAGTAACAAAACCACAGTTGGACCAAACACACCTACAGACAGGGGGAACAGCAACAAGGAGGGGTAACAGGACTGCAGATAGACAGCAAGTCTCAGGATACAGGAAGAGTGGTCAGGTAACAAGCCGGGTCAGTGACAGGTTTGCAGATAGGAAGCAGGTTTCAGGAAGCAGGGTTCAGGTTCCAAGGCACAGGACATGGGAGTCAGTCAGGTGCAGGCGACGCAATACTGAGCCAGCTTCCTGACTGCAGGAGGGCCTAAATACCCTCCCAGGAAGAACTAGGTGATGGGATTATCACTCACAGCCTGGGCACACCCACTGGAGCTGCAGGTTTCCAGCACCACCCAGTGGTGGTCTGGTTCCTGGCTGCTGGAGACACCCGCAGGCGAGCACAGGAACTGCAGGACCTGGCTCCAGCGCCACCAGTGGGTGCTCTGGATCCTGACAGTACCCCCCTCTCAAGGAGGCGACTCCGGACGCTCCCTTCCAAGTCCATCCGCATCCCCGAAGTTTAAGGGAACGGAAAGCCTGCAAAGCCGCCAAGTCCACCATATGCCCCAGGGCCAAAGTTCAGGGACCGGCCGAGCACGCCCTATACCAGGGTCAGGCATCAGACCGAGCAGTCTACCACCCGGATCCGGCAGAAGTCTCCACAGGCCAGCAGAAGACCCAACAGAAAGGCCAAGGGTACCAGGGTTCCGCAGGGCACAGCCCCCAGCACTGAGGAGCCTGGGTTTCAGCGGGCACACCCCCGCAATTAAACATGGGGGGTCACCAGGACCGCCAGCTCGTTCAGCCAGCCACCCGGATACCCCCAAAGCTGTGGCCACAGACTCAGGTCACCACATACTTCAGGGAACACAGTGAGACCCTTTGGAAGCGAGGGGTGCTCAAATGGAACTCCCCCGTTCCCCAGGATATCACCACTACCAGGCCCGGGCTTGCGCACATGATCACCCCACTTGAGGTAGATGTCCCGATCCCCAGGTCCCTCGGCTGCAAGGGGCATCACCTCGGCACCAGGATCAGAGGAGGCGAAGAGCTGGGCAGCAGGCACCGGATCAGCGGAGGTGAAGAGCTGAGCAGCAGGCACCTGATCAGAGGAGGTGAAGAGCTGGGCAGCAGGCACCGGATCAGAGGAGGCGAAGAGCTGGGCAGCAGGCACCGGATCAGAGGAGGCGAAGAGCTGGGCAGCAGGCACCGGAGGCGAAGAGCTGGGCAGCAGGCACCGGATCAGCGGAGGAGCTGGGCATCAGGCACAGGATCGTCAGAGACCAGGAGCTGGGCATCGGGCACAGGATCGTCAGAGACCAGGAGCTGGGCAGCAGGCACGGGATCATCGGAGACCAGGAGCTGGGCAGCAGGCACGGGATCAGCGGAGACCAGGAGCTGGGCATCGGGCACAGGATCGGCAGAAGCGGGGCAGCAGGCAGGGGATCAGCGGAGACCAGGAGCTGGGCAGCAGGCACGGGATCAGCTGAGACCAGGAGCTGGGCAGCAGGCACGGGAACAGCGGAGACCAGGAGCTGGGCAGCAGGCACGGATCAGTGGAGACCAGGAGCTGGGCAGCAGGCACGGGATCAGCGGAGACCAGGAGCTGGATCCTGACAAGATTTGACTTGATATTATGGTGAAGTTATCTAAAATATGGGTGTCAGATTTTGGAAAAGGGGTTTCAATAGGCGTCATTTTATGTAGTCTCTTTCAGGTCATGTTTGACCTGAAACAGGCTAATCATGGAGATAAGGTAGTGGGGAGGAGCAGGACATTTTATATACAACGCCTAATGTTTGGGATTTACAGTATCTTAAAGGACATCTCTGGGGAAACCAGAAATCTACTCTTGCAATGGGGCAACCCTCACACTGCAAGGGTTAAGTGCTCATTTATGTCTAAAAGCTGGAGTAAAGCAAATTCACTTACCTGATCCCAACTTCCCCAGCAATCAGCGCTCTCTCCCTTCTGCTCCGGATGGTGGAATGCCCCTTGGCGTCCTCACGTCTAATGTTCTGTGGGTCTATAGAACCTGCATTAGACATGATGACGTTAGTGGGCAAAAAAAGGCTAAAGGGCTACGGTGACTGGTCTAGGAGCCCTGAGGTAGCCGGTGGTAGTGGGGATCAGGTAAGTAAATCTGTTTTACTCCAGTCCCTAGACATAAACAAGCACCTAACCATTGCAGTGGGGCTACCCCTACATACTTTTTTGTTTGTCCAGAGTTAGGCTTTAAAGATGTATTTAGGACCAATCAGTGTGGTATATAAAATGTCCTACCCCTCCCTCATATGTAGGATTATGCCCATTTTGGCTAAAAAGGTGAGGTGAGGTGCTGGTGCAGAGTGATTTGTACACCTTTGCTGAACTAATTCTATTTCATTGGACAAATTAAAGTGCGGCCATTCCTTTTATTGTATTGTCCAGAGGTGGCAAGGAGAGGGAAAGAAAATAAGGAAATGGCCATCATAAGTTGTAGATGTTGAGGCTTGTTTCTGCCCCCTTAGCCTCCAATGCTCACCTAGGTAGCTGCAAATCACTGTTGTTCCATGAGCACCAGCAGCTGCATTGAATAACAGAAGTAGAAGCTGACCCGGGCTGTTCTTCAAGCACAACAAGATACGAGTCATTCAGTAACTGAGCTACAAATCATTGGAATATCTGTGACACAGGTAGATGGCTACATGGCATTTGTTTATTGTGGGTTTCCTGATGGAGACAACAGTGGACCATGCCTGTGAAATGTGTTATAAAACAGCCACTTGTAATCTTCGTTGGAAGTTCATGTGACAGAATGATTTAATATCACATACTTCTCTATTTTACTGTCACAGAGATCAGATTCATTGGTAGCATGAACAAGGTCATACCTTCATCGTTATACAGTAGTAAATATACTGACAATTACGTTGTAGGGGGTAAAAATTAACAAGTATTGCCCCTTGCCAGCTCAAGCCATGGAGCCAGTATCAGCAAAACAGCAGAAGGGCAACAGTGCAGTGTCAGATTCCTCGCATCACCTTTCAACATCTCGTGGCGTCACGAGGCGGCCCAACGAAGTCATCTCGTGGAGTCACCTCGTGGCCCAAAGTACTGATGGGGTGGTCATAATAATCTGGCCACTCAGTGTATATAGTATATATTGCTTTGTACAGATTTGTCAGTACAATTTGTCATCTTCATCACCTTTAAAAAGACCCTTTTACCAATGTAAAAACATAAATAAATCAGGTATAATAAATAATTTCAGTGTTGTCTTTTTTTTCTTAATTATATGTAATCACGTGCAATGTGGCTTTAAACCTTCTAGAAAAGTTTACTGCACCAGGAAGAGTCTATTCCCTACTACAGTTACCTCCCTCTTGAACATCATGGACCTCTCCTATTCTAGGATTGTCTAATAACTCTTGGTACTGGCCTAGTTCCTTAGCCCCTGGTGCTATTCCCTGGTGCTATTCCCTACTACAGTTACCTCCCTCTTGAACATCATGGACCTCTCCTATTCTAGGATTGTCTAATAACTCTTGGTACTGGCCTAGTTCCTTAGCCCCTCCTTTCACCTCCCTACATAACCTTTTATGTAACTTCTGGGGGAGGAGCAAAGAAGAATACTATAGGGGGTCACTTGAGTAACAGCTCTGAGTCTGCTGCGGCTATTGATCTTATATGCAAGTTGGCAGTACCCAGCATTCTCAGGGCTTTTGGATGTCTACACAAGGGTTAGGTTGCCATTAGTCCCTGTTTCCCAGGGACAGTCCCAATTTAGAGGACACCATCCCCCTAGAATTGGTGTCCCTAAGTTTGTCCCTGGCCTAAAATGTCATTTGTACCTGCGCAGTGTGTTCCGTATTTTGCACCTGCTATGCACAGCATTGCACGGTCACACTGCGCATGTGCTAGCCTAAAATGGCACTGATTAAGTTGTCTGCACAGCAACCTACCTACCAGATACATCATGGTGAAGGATGCAGAGCCACAGACGCTTGCCAAATGATCTTACTGACCTACCAACCTACCTGATACATTGGAGGTACAGTCCAGGGAGCAAAGTGAGCATGCAAGGACAAGATGTAATATTGCACATTGTAAAACTTTTAAAATGGTGGGGACAGAACCTGGAGCAGTTGCCCATCTTAACTGATCGGATGCTATTGTCTATTTTCAAAAGATTACTGAACAAACTAAGGAAAGAAGCTGATTGGTAACTATGAGCAAATGCTTCAGAATCTTTCTGCTGGGGGTTACATTGGCTACATTTGGGCATGACTTTGTGGGTGTGGTTAGGAAGTGGGCATGGTCTGTGGCGTGTCCCTAGATACCATACTAAAAATCTGGTAACCTTACACAAGGGAGACTTTTACAGGTAAATGCCATGAATAAAATACAATCAATGCACATACAGGCAGACCCGAGTTACAAACATCCGACTAACATATGACTCCTACTTACAAATGGAGGCTATTACTGTACAGCAGGGGTAGTTGTAATGCTACCGTGCTCGTGCCGATGAAGAGTGACCACCTTTTTGGGTCTGGTTTGTAATATTGTACGAACATTACAGCAAGTTGGCTCTTGTCACTGTGAGGTTTTTCCTGCTGTCTGTCCTCATTAGAAAGATTTAATCTCACTTCCTGTCCTTTATACAACAGGAAGTGAGAGAAAATCTACCCCATGGGAAAGGAAATTCACTCCTGTAAGAGTTATCATTGGGAAAAAGGTGTCTCCACTGAAGCTTTATCACCAATCCTTGTTTCCACGACAACCCAAAATTTTCAAAATCCAATTTTCACAGGGAAAGAAAGTGAGGTGAAATTTTCTGAACAGGAGCACACACAGCAAAACAAACGTTACAGGAGGCTTATCCTTTCCAATGCTATCCAAAACAAGAAAAAACGAAAAAAATTTGGCTGGAGTTACACTTAAAAAATTTACATGTTCCAAATTCAACTTAAGAACAAACCTACAGACCCTATCTTGTTCGTAACCCGGGGACTGCCTGTATGAATAGTCAGGGTGAATAGTCAGGGTCTCTTTAAATAAGAGAAAGTGTTGACATTAATGCTATAAAACAAGAAAGAATGTCAATTTAAGTGTGACTAACCCAAATAATCGCCTCGGTTTCTCTGAAGAGAAAGCAACATCTTGAAATCTCTTCTTTTATTTTTTTAACAAAATACAATTTTTATGACTCCAGCCCCATGATAATACTTTGTTATCATGCTAACACACCTGGAAATGTATCTTGTTAAAAATAAGCAAGCTCTTCTATTTCTCTTCCTCTTGCCCTTCATAATGTTTCATTGTTGTAGTGCTAACATGCCTTAAATATGATCATTTTTTATAAAATGATCTCTCTGCTTTATTTTTTTTAATTAACTTTTTTTTCTAAATATCTAGTTTAAAAGAAAAAATTACTCTGACGCCTACCATTGAAGCACCATGCTAAGCTGTCATACATTACTTTCATACATTACTGTCTACTTTACGATTGTGCCACCATGCTATTGCTAATGCTCCCTCCCCCATGCCCCTCTAATAAAATATTTACTTAAAAAATCTCCTACTCTCTTTCGCTAAATCAGTTTAGTATTGATCTGCTCATTTTCTCTTTTAGTTTGTTTGCTTCATATTCGAAGTTCAAACTGCTGTACAACAAAGATGTCTTTTCATGCTGGGTTGTTGATGTTTCTTAGCTAATAAAAAGTACTGGCAATTGTTTACATGTTTATAATTGACAAATTCTGAGGGGAATTTATCAATACTGGAGCAGACAAAATCTGGAGCAGCTGTGCATAGCAACTAATCAGCTTCTCTGTTTCGTTTTCAAATCTTAACTGAACAAATTGAAGGCCCCGTTCACACCAGGGCGGGTGCGGATCAGTGCGGTTTGCACGATTTTTAAAAAGGCGGTTTTAGGCGTTTTGAATTGCGTTTTAGAGCTGAAACGCAATTAAAAACTCCCAAAACCTCGCTGATCAGTGTGGTTCCATTGATAGCTGTATGGAAACCGTGCTGATGCGTGAAAAAAAAACGCTCAGGGAGCAATTCGGGCAGGAGGTGGTGCGGATCGCGAGGACCCGCGCAGTTGCATGAACGGTCCCCATAGCAATGTATTGGAAAATTCATGATGGCGGATCCGCGTGGCCGAACCGCCCTGGTGTGAACGGGGCCGAAGAGCGAAGGTGATTGATTGCCATGGGCGACTGCTCCAGATTCATTCTGCACCAGTTTTGATACATTCCCCCCTCTGTGTTATAACCACAAGTTGGACAGCAGCATTATCAGACTGCAGAACATGATAACGCTCTGTTGGGGTGTTGCCCGCTATGTCAAAAGATTTTTTTAATGGAAAAATTGTCTCCTTCTTTGTCAATAAGAGAGGCAGCGGCCTTGGACCATGATCAGGTCCATAAACTACACACATACTGTTATCACAGATTGCTTCCTTCAAGGAGTACATCCCTCGTTTTTTCAGATTTATATCAAAACCATTTCCTACTCCTATTGGTCCAGCGTTACCACATTTCCATCTGATCTCCAAAAAGTCCACACAGTCCAGTTTGAAGTCCACACAGCTTTACTGTATTGTACTTTATGTCACTGTTAACTTCTTTGTCCTATTCAGGTTGGTGCTTAACATTTGGAACACCTTAATGTTTGCTGAGTACCAGCAAAGCAAGTAAGAATTTGTTTTAAAATGATTTAACACATACAGTATTTATTAATACTGCTGGCCTCCGTGCCTAGTCTAATTTACATTTATTTTCAGTATATAAAGGAATGGAAGGGGGAAAGATGGTGGGGGGTATGTCCAGAAGAGGAATAGAGACCATATGATGGTGGGGAAAATGGGCTGAAAAGGAGTGTAGAGAGTTTGAAAATTAGTAGGATGTGGAGGGTATGAAAACTGGCTGTATGTTTAGAAGAGAAGTATGGAGGTTATAATATAGAGCAGTATGTTCAGGAGAGAACTGTTTAGGAGACAACATCAAGCAGTATGTACAGAAGTACAGATGGAATTATGTAACTATAGGTAGATAAATTCAGTGACATTTTGCAAATACAAATTCAGCAATTTTACTGCAAAACCAAGTTTGATTAAATTTGCCTCCCATCTCTAGTGGTGATAGAAAGGATAGTAGAGCCAGGACTGTACAGTGCATGGTGCAGGCTAAAAGCAGGGATAGGTGGGAATGCAGTTGTTGGGGGGGGCACTGGTATTGGCAGCTGTAAACCATGCATGATATGGGTACACCCAGGAATAGTCAAGGCAGTTATTCAGCAAGGCAGCAAACAAAGACAGTTCAATGCAGGAAGGTTTTGTACAGCAAGTCCATGGCACAGACAAACCAAACATCTGCTGGTCCGAGCCACAAAGATCTTTGCTGATAAAAGTTGCAGCTAATCTGAGCAGTGTAGGTATATCAGTGCGCAGAAAATTAGGTGTCTGTTTAGAGCATACATCCAGGGCCGGATTTCCCATAAGGCCACTGAGGCCTGGCCTCGGGGTGGCAGGAAGCAGCAGGGGTGTAGAATTTCCCGATGCCCGGGACATGCAGTTCCGGGCACCGGGCGGGTAGTTTTCTACATTTAGCCCTGCTTTGGGCAAGAAGGACTAAATGTAGAGCAGGGAAGCCACTCGTTCGTTTACAAGCGATCTCACCGATGTCGCCAAGATCACTTGTAATAAGCCTTCCCCTCTCGGCTGTCACAGGAGTTCCAGAACAGTACTGTGCTAGAACTCCTGTATTGGAAGTAACAGGTTCAACAAAGAGAACCTGTCACCTCCAAATGCTATCACACAGGGGCTTGTTAGCTTCTGTGTGATAGCAATAAAGTTAAGTGGGGAAAAAAATGAATAAAAATAATAAGAAATTATAATTAAAATAAAAAATATAAAGGTGATTAAAAAGTAAAAAATTATACGAAAACAATTATAAAAAAGAAAAAGATAAGATAAATAAACATTTTAACAAGTAAAAAAAATAAAAAATTTTAAAAAAAGGGATAAAAAAATTAAAAAAGAAAGGAACAAAACATTAAAACTAACTCTGCCGCCTCCACCATCTGGTTGCCATTCTTCATGGGAGGGTCCTTGGGGCAGCAGAGAGAGTAAATTCGGCCCTGCATACATTAAACACAGTCTATCACAGTACAGCAATTCCAGCAGCAGGGATTATTCTAGAAACAGCAGTCCTTATAGTTCCACTGTCAAATTCAATACACAGAAACTCCTAGGCATGCACGACCTTTCGAATTGTAGAATTATTTGCTTCTAGGTGAGAACAGACGCACCTGGAAGTCGCAAATCCAATATAACTCTAGCTCCGATATGAGATACTATTTTGCCAAAATAATGGCCTGGATAATACTTTTCTCACATTTCTCCCTGCAGTATAAATTTCTGACAGGATCTCTTTAACCTCCCATAATCCTCAGCATACCAAAAATTAGGCTGAGAGTAGGGCTTCCAGCTGTAAGCCAAGCACACTCTTTCACATTGCAGAGCACAATGTGCCATTGCTGTTTATAGTACTTTCTACAGCAACTGAGGTAAATAATAATAATATGTCATCTCTTTTTCCCCTAGATCTGCAGCAGAATGTAAATAGTGGGAGAAATAGCCAGCCTGCTATTGGCTATTACAATTTGAAATAGCCAAAAGCAGGCTGGCTATTGAAACGCTGCCCACCAAGCAGAGGAGCAGACTTGAGAGATAACTTTCTGTCTCAGGGCTGTTCCTCTGCTTAGTGGGCAGCGATTGAAAAGCCAGCCTGCTATTGGATATTGCAATTTGAAATAGCCATTAGCAGTCTGGCTATTGCTCCCAGCTACGAGGGGAAGCGGGCACCACAGGGGGATGGTTGCTTGAAAGTTACTATTAACTCTCAAGCAACCAGAAACTACAGTTATCCGGCAGCCACGGGTATAGGTAGGTGCCGAATAACTGTAGTTTCTGGTTGCTTGAGAGTTAAAGGAGAACTATGACATGAGTGATTTCCACTCACGTCATAGTTCTATGCCGACCTGTGACAATGAGACTGTCACAGGTCGGCTCAGTAGATCGGGAGGTGAGGGAAAACATACCGGGTTCCCTCACCTCTCGATCCTGTCACGGCTCTCTGCCGCTCCGATCTGCCAGCGCTGACTGGCGGAACGGACGGGGGAGGGGGCAGGTACAGCTGGCTCTGCCTCTAGATAGGCAGAGCCAGCTGTCACTCACGCAGCTGGGTGGATCCCGTCATCTAAGTCGGGATCCGCTCCAGGTGCGGCGTCTCAGTATACCGCGAGCTGTAGCTCGCGGTATACTGAGCTTAGGGTGACGGGAGGACGCTAGTTTGTGTCCTCCCGTTACCCCAAGGAGAACTATGGGGAAAAACACTGACCCCATAGTTCTCCTTTAATAGTTCACTGTATATACTTTCATGTTTGAGATATCTTAAGGTGCAGACCTTTTGAAGGTTTAAAAGTGTGCTGAAGTCGCCACTTCAGCCACAGTTGTGTGCTGAAGCCTGCAGAGTCAATAGCTAAAGACCTCCAAACTTCGTGTGGCCATTTAAAATTATATGCCAAAATATTTATTTGTACTGCACTGTCATGCTCATATCGGTTTTTTTTGTTTTTTTTTGTTGCTTCAATGTTTTCACCCTGCATTCCATGCTGTAAATATTAATGTTCTCTTCATCTTTGGGACACATTGATTGCTATATTATCTTTTCATACATGCTGAGTTCTCACAAAGAAAGCACATTTACAAGATGCAGCAAAACAAATATGAGCAGATAAGCAGAATATTACACTGTAATATGAGGAAATGGAGCCAGCTTTATGTTCACACCAACCTCATGATACTTTAGTTTATTGCATATTTAAGGCTTTGTGCACAGAAGGCCATGTAGATATACTGAAGAAGTTGAAGATTCATTTTGAAGGAGATTTGGAATGTTTCAAAAGTAAATCATTGGCACAGCGTGGCCTAACACAAAGAGGAGGTGATTATAAAATTGCAATTGGGCTATAAATCAAATAGGAGGAAAAGCTTAAAGACCAGCCAGTCCCTAATGGGCATGTGAAATAATCTGATTCTCTACTCACGGTATAATAGCGAAACCTTACCCCTATAAGATTACATAATTTCTTATGTATTGCTTTCTTTTTCTGTCAGAGCAGAAGTGCCAGGCTGATTGCCAAGTTGTGATGCTGTCCTAGCTACAGACTTCGCATAGGGTTGATAACAGACATTAAAAAAATCTAAAAAAGACATTAAAAAAGTACTTGGGCAAGTATCAGTACTCGTACTCACAAAACTGGTATTGTTGCATCCCTTTATTTATATTTATAAAAACAAAATCATACAATAAAACAGACATGTACAAATCCCAGGAGCTCCGTGTTCTCCTTACAAATGACAGCTGTCTCCTAACTTTTGAATTTTCTCTAGTCTAGTCTTGGAGCTTGAAAAGTATCTGTACTTGTACTGAGTACTGTACTTGGTATCGGTGCATCCCGACAATGCAGGTCATATAGATGAGATGCTTCAAACTGATATCCAGGCAGATGTACAAAAGACAAAACAGAGAGCAGAGCGATAGAGAGATGAGCTCATCAGTCTTCTGCTTCTCAGTCACTGTCCAGACACAGACTGAGGGCGGGGCAAGCCAAGCAAATGATACTTAACTGCAGCAGACGAAAATCAAGTCTCCTTCGCTGATGGGGCAGAGCTGTGTAAATCTCAGGGCTGGATTGACAAAAAGACAAATCCTTCAGCAGCTGTAGGAACCCTGCCATAAGCTCGATTGTCCCCTATTCCAAATGTGGTGGAAAGCTAGGCAGTAGCCAGCCAGAGCTCTGATTGTTATTGTTTTCTGCATTAGTAAGCTTTCCCTAAACCTAGAAAAGAGATAGAAAAACTCTGGGCTGGCTCTGACATGTGCTAACAAGGCTCCAAGAGGCAGATGCATGATGGGATTTGTAGTTTTACCACAGCTGGAGGGCTGGAGTTTGCCTACCCCTGACCTACAGCATTCTTAACTTCTACCTGTTGCTGGGGAGTGTTGTCCTACACATAGTGTAAGATACAGTCTTATGGGTAATATTTATTTCATTGTGGCCAATCCCTGAGGGTTTCATTGCCAGTGCTGTGGGCTGTGAAAGGAGATAAATATTTGGTAACTCTTTAGAAGGGTTCTTGCTTCCCATGCTTTTCCTGGAGAGTATGTCTATGTTTAGGAATCTGCCTTGGCCTCCCAGGCCTGCTGTCTCGGGAGGGAACAGTTCCAGAGCCTACTAACAAGAATTGGTAATGAGCTTTTGTAAATACACACTATTGGCCCATGAGAGGGGATGAAGTCATTTGAGCTGGAGGAATCCTACTCACTGTGTTCGGTATCCTGTACACCATATCCTTCTTTCCCTTGGAGCCAATAAAACCTAAATGGAGATTTTTAATAGCGTGGATGTTGTTCATTTGGTCTGTAGGCCAGATCACCAATAGTAATGCTGGGAGGACCTGTAATATCCAACCTTTTTTTTAGGGGTGATGCTATAGGGGTAAAACAGCTCCCTTATAATGTATGTATTTTATGTGAGCTCAATTGTTTGCCTGCAATCCTGGTCTAAGACAATATTGGTGGGTTTAATATTGGTGTTTGTATATTGGGGATGTTCTGTTATGGAATTATTATCTATGAAAGAATAAAGATACTTCTGATACCACAGTTATCCCTCAATTACTCTTACTATGTTATGAAGTTTGTGAGAAATAAACCTAATATGTCTCTAAACCAAATGTCAACCATCCAGTTTTTTGTGTCTGTGGCAGCAAGCAAAATCATTGGCGCCCTGAGGCATAAATAAGTAAAAAAAAAAAAGCTAAAGCCAATAAAAACACACATCAAGTGTTATTTGCTTTCTGACATTTCATTCATTTAATGTTTTCAGATGAATTGCCAGTCAAGTTCAATGAAGTTCAAAGTACTGTGGATCGTTCCTTTTGAATGCATAGATTTCCTGTGTGGGAACACATCTGATCCAGACAATCCAATATGGCCGTTGTCTCCTTTTATTTTGCTGTTTTGCTTCATTCAATGTAACAGCTTACTGCTAATACTTTTAAAAAAATTATGCTGCAAGCCATTAAGTAGAAAAGAAATTTAAATCTCACCAGAAAGCCAGCAAAACACAGGAGACGGGATAAAAGGAATAAAAAAGAGAAATTGGCAAATGCCGACGTGGGGCCCGGGCTTTGAGTAAAAATAAATATTTCATCAATGTCACTTTCAATTGGTGAATTTTTAATCACTTCTCTAAGGAGAGTAGTCTGTATAGCATTGCGGAGCAGGCTTACTGATATTCAAGACATACTGTATCTTGACATAATAAACTCTGGAAACAATGTGCATACAAACAAAAACACAGACTTGTATGTGATATAATTATTGTATAATGCTGAGATTATTCATTTCTGCTCTTGCAGGTTCCTGATTGGTGGACCCTTCAGTGTAAAAAAGTAGTAAAGAAAGCTACATGAGGTGAACTTCGCACACGCCAAGGGAGATAGTTCCATGCAAACCAAGAGAAGAACACTTAAAATAAGCAACTCAACAGGATGCAGTCTTGAAAGAGGAAAGAACGACTGCAAATGATCTACTAATGACACAGGATCACTGACTCTTGTTTTAGCATGACAAGAAAGCCTCAGAATTCTAGTGATACGGATTCTGATCCAGCACAAAAGGCTTCAGGTGTCATCTATCCAGTTACCCACTACAGGACTCTAACAGGTTAAGAAAAGGTTTCCACTAGGGAATGCACAGATACTAGTATCGGTGTCTGTGCCGATTCAGAGTATTTGGGCGATTACTCGTACTCGCCAAAATGCTCCAATACTTACCTCAGATGCCGGAACTTCCAGGTCAGAGGGAGATCTCCCTCTGACTGACAGTGCTGAGGGAGCATGGAGCCGCCTTCCTGATGAGCTAGGAAGCCAGGTTCAGTTGTTGCTAGGCAGCCTGGCTTCCTAACCAATCAGGAAGCCAGGCAGCACATTATGACCCGCCTCCCGACTTCCTGATTGGTCAGGAAGCCCGGCTGCCTAGAAACAAGTAAAGCCAGCTTCCTAGCCAATCAGGAAGCCGGGTGGCGGGTCATGACATGCCGCCCGGCTTCCTGATTGGCTAGGAAGCAGGTTTCAGTTGTTTGTAGGCAGCCTGTCCTCCTAACCAGTCAGTAAGCCGGGCAGCACATCATGACTCTCGTCCCGGCTTCCTAATTGGTCAGGAAGCCACGCTGCCCAGCAACAAGTGAAACCAGCTTCCTAGCCAATCAGGAAGCCGGCTATATTTGTTCCTAGGCAGCCTGGATTCCTGGCAATCAGGAAGCTGGACGGCACCTCATGACTCGCCGCCTGGCTTCCTGATTGGTCAGGAAGCCAGGCAGCCTTGGCAAGTGAAGCCGGTGTTCTTTCGCTACAACACCGGCTTCACAGGCAATCAGGAAGCCGGGCGATGGGTCATGATCCGCCGGCCAACTTCCTTATAATAGGGGCACATGGCACCGGTACTCTATCGGCGAGTACCAAAAAAAAAAATATCGGTACTCATACTCGATACTGAAAAAACGGTATCCGTGCATCACTAGTTTCCACCATTTAGTCTTGTATAAGATCCAAGATGCAACTTAGAACTTACACAAGCTTACACAAACATCCTGCGTAATAAAACAGGTAAGGATTTATTCTGTATCACATAAGCCAGGAGTAGGCAACCCTGGAGAGGTAGAGATCTACCTGAACAAAATGGAAGAGATTGGCCTACAGTGCACAACCTATTTCTTTCACCCTGTCCTCTAGGGTGCTCGGAATTGTAAGAAGATAATATAAAGATTTTAGGCAGTTATTCTAGCAGAAAAACTAGACTGCTTTTTTTTATACTTGTTGTTTGGAGTTTCCATTTGATGTTTCCTTGAAATAGCCAGTAGTAAATGTCTCAGTTCCTAATTTGACCAAGCAGACTATACAGGAGACATCATGTCAGCAGGGAGAAAGAGAAGAGAAGATGCATGAATGCATTTTACATTTGAGGCTGACGAGAACAAGACACTTTGTAAACCATGTGAAGTGTCAATCACAGGTGAAAACACAACAAACTTGAAGCAGCATTTGAAGATTACTCATTTGGAAATTCATGGAAAGGTAAGCACGGCACACTCATATGCTCATTCATAGAGCGTTGAAATTCATGTTCAACGCTCTACGAACGCTCTACAAATCGCTCAACCATGAAAATCCCATTGTTTTCTATGGGTATGGTTCACACCTTGCCGTATTTCAGCCCGTCTGAACGCGCTACAAAACGGTCTACACCTGAAAAGGTACATGAGCTTCTTTGCAGCGTTTTTGTCGAGCGTTTCCATTGGGATACAGCCAAGTAGCCCTCGGAAACGCGCGTATGTCGGCCTTTTTTTTACCGCTGTATCCCAATGGAAACGCGCAATAAAAACGCTGCAAAGAAGCTCATGTACCTTTTCAGGCATAGGCCGTTTTGTAGCGCGTTCAGACGGGCTGAAATACGGCAAGGTGTGAACCATACCCATAGAAAACAATGGGATTTTCATGTTTGAGCGTTTCGTAGAGCGTTTGTAGAGTGTTGAACGAGCTACAAAACGTGCAGGTGTGAACCAGGCCTCAAGGAGAACTATGGGGTTAAGGCTTTTCCCCATAGTTCTCCTTAGGGTAACGGGAGGACACAAACTAGCGTCCTCCTGTCACCCTAGGCTCAGTATACCGCGAGCTACATTCTTGCCGGTGGTGTAGCTACCTATTCGTCTTGGGAAAAACCCCTCTAGGTCATGCAAAGTGTTTGGTCATCTTTGGTTTGAGATCTCCCCAGAGTGGCTGGATGATATTAAGGTCAGGAGACTATGATGGCCACTCCTGAACCTTCACCTTTTTCTGCTGTAACCACTGGCGGGTCAACTTGACCTTATGCTTAGGGTCATTGTCCATACTCCATATTATTATATTATATTTCCATACTTTCTGCATATTTGGTTGTGTTCTTCTTGTGAGGTACTAACATATCAACATGGACCGGACACAGTGTATGGTGCATAACTTACAACTTGTGGTCCACATGGTGCAGAAGGAGGCAAGTGTTAACAGAATCCTTGATAAAGCAAGGTCAGTAGTGAAACTCTTCCGCAGGTCCAGTGTTGCAACACAAAATAATTTTTGAGCAGTCTAGAAATTTTGTTATAAATGACTGCCCCACACGCTGGTCAAGTACATTCAACATGATCACATGACTTCTCAAAGTGAAGGACTCAGTTTGCCAAATTGCAAACAGCATGGGATGGGGGACTGCTTGCTCCCGAGTGAATGGCAAAAACTTACATCAGTGCTTGACCTACTACTGCCTTTTTCAGAACATACAAAAACTCTCCAGAGTGACACTATGTCCATGTCCATTGTGGTCCCTGCCCTCTTTGATCTACTCAGCCACCTTGATGAGTTTGAACAGAACACTAGCTACTGAGACCTTGCCACCCTAAGCCCTCGTTCACACCTGAATGTTTTGTAGCGTGTTCTACGCTCGAAGAACGCTCTACAAAACGCTCAAAAATATAAATTGCATTGGAGTCAATGGACTCGTTCCCACCTTGCCATATTTCCGCCCGTCCCGAACGCGCTACAAAACGGCCCACGCCTGAAAAGGTACAGGTACTACTTTGGGCCGTTTTGGAGGGTGTTTTCCATTGGAATACGAATCGCGGTAAAAAAAACGCGCGACAGACGCGCTTTTGCAATACGCCTAGGTGTGAACCCAGGCTTACACAGAAAATGAAAGGGAATGTGAACAAGTGTTTTGCGTCCCTCTTAGATCCAACTAAAGGAAGGTTCTTTCCACTTGCAGCAGCAGCTTGTTTTCTCAACCCTCCTGTCTGCAAAGCCCCTTCTTGATGTGGCTGATGGTGATATTCAGGATTTGCTTGCACAGGCAGAGGAGTATGTGCTAACAAATTCAACATTGCCGCACACAGAAGATGAGGATCAGTCTGAGGATGAAGAGGAAAATGGTCAGACATCAAAGGAAGAAGCATCATCCACATCAAAGCAGCCTGTCCTTCGGTTTCACTCAAAATGCCACAGAAGACCCAGGCAGAGGTCCTCCACAAACAACATAAGGCAGCAGATCATAAAATATAGGAAAGAGCTTTTGCAGCAACCTCAGGGGCGGATTCCCCAAAAGGCCACTGAGGCCCGCCAAGGAGCAGAGGGACGGCAGCAGTTTAAAATCTCCCGTTGCCCGAGACATGCAATTCCAGGCGCCGGGCGGTAATTTGTTTTCTACATTTAGCCCTGCTTTGCACAAGCAGGACTAAATGTAGTGTAGGGAAGCCTCTTGTTTGTTTACAAGTAATCTTGGTGATGTCGCCAAGATTACTGGGTAACAGCAGTTACTGGGTTACTGGGTTACTGGGTAACAGCAGCACGTACATGCAAAGAAGCATAACACACTTAATGCAACGTTTCTTGGTCACGTAGTATCCCCTTCATCAGGCAGAACTAGTCCCTACATGGCCAATTAGTAGAGTGCTACACTTATGCTATAAGTCCTTAAAAAATGTTGCATTCTGCTTGCACATAAACTTCTCATGTAACACTTTCCTAGAATGGGCATAGTACAATGTTTAAAAGAGAACTAGGGCCCAACCCTTTTTGTCCATGTTCTCTTCAGGGTCACAGGAGGACATGTAGGAGGCTATTACCCGCTATATGCTGAAAGCCGAAAACCGTGCTGCAGCTGGGACAGATCCCGACAATACTGTCAACCTCCACCCCGCTGGCTGATTGACAGCTGGCTCTACCTCTCTAGAAGCAGAGCAAGCTGTGCCTGCCCCTTTCCCCGTCCATTCCACCAGTCAGCACTAGAGAAACGGAGAGGGGGGAATCCCTGCGGGGAGAGGATGGGGAAGTCAGCGATCGGTGTTTGCTGACGTCCTGATCAATAGAGCCGACCTGTGACAGCTTCAGTGTCACAGGTCAGCTTGAATTATGGGGATGAGTGGAAAACTCTCCTTTAAGTGAAAATTGTTAAAGCTTATCTATGGTTATATAGCACTGGCACAGCTTGGAGCTACAAGAATGTTGTAAGAGTTAATGTGTACATGAATGCTTACATTATAAATATTGACTCAAGGTATTGATAAGGACTGATGCTCAATATGTCAATGGGGTAAAGGAACAGGCTGTATTACTTACTTTAACCCACACTCTGGTAGGCTACAACGCTCTCCTCTGCATTGTATGTGGAGGAGGCAAGCATGCAACCGTAGCCAGGAGCACCATAAAGAGAAGACTTTGTGAGACAAATTGCACAGATGGAGGAAGCCTACAGAAGTGGGAAATAAGATAAGTATTACTTCTAATTCCTTTATCACACCAGATGCCCTTGCCTTGGCATGCATTGAAAAACGCATACCAAGGCAAAGACATCAGAAAATGAATGAGTGTGCATGTTGCAATGTGCATCAATGTGAGGCCAAATCAGCAGGCCAGTGCAAGTTTGGTTCTTCTACTGTGCCACACACCCTTGCTAACTCCTAAAACAGAGAAGAGAGGGGCACTTGAACCTACAGCATGGCTGTCAGACAGTGTCTGGATGTGGTTGCACTAATCACTCTTGTAAAACACCACACAGAGCTGTATGACACCTAACATTGACAACCGCAAGAAAGACCAGAGCTGGAAGGAAATAGCTGCCCAGCCTGTACCCGGAGATGTCTAAAGGGCAGCAAGCCAATATCCATGTGTATAAAGATGTTGCAGAATCATGTCTAATTTAATTTTAGCTTTTTGGTGACAGGGCTCTTGCTCTGTTGTGACTAAGTTTGTATACAGATGCTGCATACAGCCAGCCATAGAAGTCAATGGCTGTAGAAAGGTGCACATGGGCAATTCATGATTCGTGAACATCCTCAGCCCTACTCCCCAACAACAAAACAGGCAAAAACAAAAATGCTAGAGCAGGGAAAGGCTAAAAAAAACTTTCCACAGATTTATTTCTGTCTGTGTCTCGGTTGCAGATTTGTTTCCTCTGCTTTCTATCTGATGAAAATGTTGTCAGTAGGACAATAAGTGAGGGTTAATCGCTCTAACAGAGCCCACGAAGGCAGTAAATATATCCAATAGCAGTTATAATCCTTCTCCGCTCTACCTATAACTAGAAATAGTTTTTGGCGTGAAATACAGTTTAACTAGCTTTGAGATAAAAGTCCAACACCGTAGCTAAGACCCACCTACCATATTCAATGAGAGCTAACTTACTGGTCACAGATGCATCCTTATGGAACAAAGTGGAGACTGGGTAGCTCCAGAGTCAGTCAGAGTTAGTAATTAAAGTAAAACTAAAGGCAAAACATTTTTGTACAACAAAGTTTTAAAAAGACTGGTGAGGAGTTAGAACCACTCTAGGTTTTTATTACTGTATGTGACCCTGTTTTGGATATTTACTCTCTCTAATTATCCTGACCAGCCAATGTAACCAGAAATAAAAGTGAGGGTAAGTCCAAAATTTTGAGTTTCCACCAGAACAGGAATAGAGGGGAACTCTTCCAATGGAAATACATGTTCCCATGACAACTGTCTAAAAGGGACCCTTAGACCCTTCACTAATCTATAATGATCTTCCTTAGGATGAACAAGAATTAAAGAGCCACACAGAAACTATGAGCTGCTAGCCTTTCCTTTCTGGAGGCAGGGCCGGCCTTAGGGGTGTGCGAGCAGTGCGGCCGCACAGGGCGCCATGGCAACAAGGGCGCCGTGCGGCCGACACAGCTCGTAGCTGTCAGAATGCGGAAGTGGTGTATATTACATCACTTCCGCATTCTTGTGTCACTCTCCAGCTTCAGATGCTGGAGAGAAGCTGATGGAGCAGATCTCTGCTTCATCAGCTTCTTCAGGGGAGTCCTAGGTGACATTAGGGGTCTTGGAGACCCCTGATGTCTCCATAAAGAGGACCTGTCACATATTTTGCTATCACATAATGGGGTTTTCTAACCCCCCTATGTGATAGCAATAAAGTTTCCCCCCCAAAAATGTAAAGTTACAAATAAAAAAGAATTAAATTTTTTTTAAAGTCCCCCCCATACATACACGCATGCAAACAGGCGTCGGGTGCGCATACGTGTGAAAACGACGATTTCGCCCATTACGCCGCACATGTTACATATCGCCGCGAACGTCGCAGTGAGAGCAATAATTGTAGGGCCATCAATCACTGATAACACTAAACTGATGAGCGGTAAAAGCTTTTAAAGCGTCGCCTATGGTCAATTTTGGGCATGGTAATTTTTTGCAATTTTGCGGGTGCGCGCAATTTTAAAGCTTGACATGTTTGGTGTCTATTTACCCGACGTGACCCCGTCTTTTTATATTTTACAAAAAATATGGGTGATAAATGGGTGTGGCCACTAAAGGGTGTGGCCACTGAGGGGTCTGGTCACTGAGGGGCGCTGTAAAGCTTTCTCGCACAGGGCGCCTAAAGGCCTAAGGCCGGCCCTGTCTGGAGGTAAGTTCCCTAGGTGAAGTCAGCATTCTTTCAGTTCTTTCAGTCATCTACGAACAGCGGGACTTGCAAATCAGGATGATGCAGAAGGACTCCCAGGACTCTTCAACTATCAGAGCTAGCAGCTTGAACCCCACAGATAACTACTGGCTTTGGTCAACATCTATTGAATCTCTATAATAGGTTAATACATTTGTGATTTGGAGTTAAAAAGTAATCAACAGAAGTCCATATCTCTTTCCACGTCTCCATGGCTCTCTCTTATTCCTCTCATGATTTTCGGAGTCCACACCATGTTAAGCAAACTGAAGGTTTGGAACAAAAATAAATTAAATTTCAGATGTGTCGGAATATCTGCCAGGAGAAAAGAGCGACTCGGAGCCGCTGGAATCACTAGTACTGAACGGAGATTAAGCAGCATTGGAGACTTCACTGGAGCAGATAATAGGTGGCAAGCTTTGTTTCTTTTTGAAAGCAGGTCCTCTTAGAAGTGCAAGTCATGTCTGTGAATGTTAATCCAAGTGACAGCAACTATTTCAGTGACAATCCAATAGCACAATTATAGACAGTTTATACTACCTTATCCTTTATACAGAGTTGGCATATTAGTTTGTGTTCCTGCTTATTCACAAGGTAAGATCGTTTATGGATATTCAACTTTTACTTTTATATGAAATCAGAGACCATTGGTTTTAATTTTAAAGACCAACTTTTTATTAAGTTTCGTTCAGAGCAGAAAAGTATCAGAAGCCTATGTCGCCAGATCTCCAAACTATTCTTGTCAGGACATGAAGTGATGGCAAATCTCTCCAAAAAGGCCAAAAAAAGAAACTTGCTGCTGTCATTTGGAGCGCTCTTAATATTGAGACTATAAGGCCAACTATAGAATAGAGCCTCTGTTTATCATATTACAGTGAAAAGATAGTCAGATCTGTTAAAGTGTATATAAGCCTAATATATGTATGTAAGCCTTATATCTATACATTATAGAACCTAGGTTGTGCAGGGTTTTTTTGAGGGGACTCATATAGTTATAATTCGTACAAATTTGTTGATGTTCATATAAAAGGTTTATTACATAATTATGAAGATTAAAAACAATGCTCATATATATACATGATTCTTATAACCCTAAAATTATTACTTCTTTTCACATTTCATAAATATTTTATATATAAATCATAATTCATATTCCACTATGCATATTCATAATTCCTTGATTTTCGTATGCAGTCTTGTATTACTTTGTTTGTCCCCTACGCGTTACGCTCGTAGGCTTCTTCAGGGGGATCGGTATAAATCTAATTGTAAATACATGATACATTGTTCATCAACATGTTTATATGTGATTTCTTAATTCATTAAAAAATCATATTTTCCAGTTTTCAATGTTTCCATTCAGCTATATACATTTATTCTTATTAAGGTTGAATTGTACAGCCACTTACCTAGGTGTCAAGTATCATGGAGAGACCTAACACCAGGGGGACAGGAGCAACTCTCATCACCCCCAGAAAGTAACATACGGCGGACAGTGGCGACTCTAGGAACATATATAGGGGGGCACATAAGATACCACAGTCAAAAATGGGGGGGCACTAATCATTTTCACCACTTAATCATACCACTGAAAAAAACCGAAATAAGTATATATAAATAAGATTACAAAATACGAGAGTATTGCAGTATGCAAGGATATCTTTTTATTTTACTAACCTAATACTTAAAATACAAGCTTTCAAGAGTGTTCCTTTCTTCCTCGGTATTGCTTCAGACCTGAGAAAGAGAGAAACACTCTCGAAAACTTTTCTTTATAGTTTAAAGTAGGGTTGCACAGATACCAAGTACAGTACTCGGTACAAGTACGAGTACATGTAACGATACTTTAGAGCTCCAAGACTGGACTAGAGAAAAATTCAAAAATTAGGAGGCAGTTGTCATTTGTAAGGAGCATACGGAGCTCCTGGGATTTGTACATCTCTGTTTTAATGTATGATTTTGTTTTTATAAATATAAATAAAGGGATGCACAGATACCAGTTTTGCGAGTACGAGTACTGGTACTTGCCGAGTACTTACAAGTACGTGTACTGATACATTTTTGTTTATTGTCATGTGACAGTTTTTCTAAAACAATACAGACTAATGATTTCAGGACAGTGGTGGAGTGCCAGAGCCAGGTCCCAGCTGCAACCGCTGCAACCCTGGTAGTTCTAATGACAATGCCAAGTATCGGCACTGGTATCTGAAAAGTATCTGTGCATCCCTAGTTTAAAGCAGTTTCAGCAAACATCAGGGCTGTGTAAATAATCCGGTTATGTTAAACATGTCACTAAAGAAGACCTCACAGGCTTATTCACAAAAGAGTGAAGAGTTTGGAGAAGGCAGGAGAAGTGAACATTCTAGGACAACATAGCTGAACTGGAAAGTGAGCTGAATTGGAGAATTTTTTTAAATCAGCTATGTTGTCCTAGATTGTTCACTTCTCCTGCCTTCTCCAAACTCTTCACCCTTTTGTGAATAACCCTGTGAGTGTTGTTGATGTGTGCAACTAAAACTACTTACCATGTACCTATTTTACACAGCCGGCCACTTCCTGCCTACTTAAAAATTAAAATTAGATCTTTTCTACACAGAAGGATCGGTATAAATCTAATTGTAAATACATGATACATTGTTCATCAACATGTTTATATGTGATTTCTTAATTCATTAAAAAATCATATTTTCCAGTTTTCAATGTTTCCATTCAGCTATATACATTTATTCTTATTAAGGTTGAATTGTACAGCCACTTACCTAGGTGTCAAGTATCATGGAGAGACCTAACACCAGGGGGACAGGAGCAACTCTCATCACCCCCAGAAAGTAACATACGGCGGACAGTGGCGACTCTAGGAACATATATAGGGGGGCACATAAGATACCACAGTCAAAAATGGGGGGGCACTAATCATTTTCACCACTTAATCATACCACTGAGTAATCTGAGTGTTACAGCTTAGTATCCATAGTAGTTTATAAATTTGTGTACCTATATCATACATTCATCCACTTGCCTCTTCGTTTTTATAACCTCAGTTACACCAATGAGAGCGTAACGCGTAGGGGACAAACAAAGTAATACAAGACTGCATACGAAAATCAAGGAATTATGAATATGCATAGTGGAATATGAATTATTAATTATATAAAAAATATTTATGAAATGTGAAAAGAAGTAATAATTTTAGGGTTATAAGAATCATGTATATATGTAAGCATTGTTTTTAATCTTCATAATTATGTAATAAACCTTTTATATGAACATCAACAAATTTGTACGAATTATAACTATATGAGTCCCCTCAAAAAAAAACCCTGCACAACCTAGGTTCTATAATGTATAGATATTTGACTAGTTTAGGGTGAGGCCTCTATTCACCTGGGGGAGTACTTTGGGAAGTGCCTGTTTTGGAGTGATGTATGTAAGCCTTGTTTAGATTTACTTTAAATGAATTATACAGATTTTCTTGCACTTCTTGCATGAAACTATGTGTTAGATTTTTTTTGCGCTTCAATCTTCTGGGGTTTCCAGATGCCATTATTGTATTCAGTAGGAAGCAGGACACCTGAAGTCAATGATTAATGAATAGCCAGTTCAGGTTTGCCGTCTTTCAGCTCCCAGAGTAGATGTCATAGAGGCAGCACGAAGCCCAGAAAATTATGAGCGAGAATTTGTCAGCGTCAGAACATTCCAACAACATGTCCTGCAAGTCAATTACAGGTTTTTAGGAGTCCAAGGTTTATTTGCTTTCACCGCTTGATACCCGCTAATTAGCAAAGTGACGACGGAAGAGCTGCAATTACGCAAGATGAATAGTTTCCTCTTAATGCATTTTATTTTTAATGGACTTAATAACACGGCTGAATTATAGATCCCACGGTTTGCGTGGAATAGTTAAATGATCGGCGCATTTATAAAATTGCATATTCTTGCTCTGTGAAATAGCAAAAGGTCTTCTTTAATTTATGAGTTACACTAATTGCAAAACAAAAGTGTTAAAGAAAACCAGTTAGGCCTCATTCACACTAGAATCGGCCCGCACGTACAGCTCCGTGCTGCATGCAAGGCCGTATCTTGCAGCTCCCGGGAAGGACATGTGCTGCGTGTGATTAGTACGTAACCCCTGTCCTTCTCTATGGGACTATGCGGCCGTACAACACCCTACACTCACCAGCCCTGCACGTCCATGCGGGTGAGCGTACGGCCGCGTAGTCCTATAGAGAAGGACGGGGGCTGCGTATTAGTCACACACAGCACCTGTCCTTCCCGGGAGCTGCCCGATATGGCCGTGCATGTAGCACCAAGCTGTACTTGCTGGCCGATTCCACTGTGAATGAGGCCTTATGGGTAAGCTCATGCAGGAATCCCGTTTCTTTCATTTTTTTTGGTGGTATGTAAAAACAGGAATCATGGTTACAGGTAACCAGTCCCAGGCAGGGGTATGCATGAATCTGAATATTCAGCCTGTTATACTGTTCAAAGCATTGTAAAGTGACCCTGTCAGTCACCTAAAAAAATCAGAATAGAGGTTACCTGCAATAGAAGAGTTATTATATGCATCTCTCCGGTGTCCTTTGTCTCCTACCTTTCCTCTGCTCCTGCGCTGTAGCCTCTGACAGACTCTTTAGGGGTGGGGTGGGGAACATCAGGCCCTCCAGCTGTGGTGAAACTACAAATCCCATGAGGCATTGCAAGATTCTCACAGCCACAGGCATGACTCCCAGATGCATCATGGGATTTGTAGTTTCACCACAGCTGGAGGGCCGGAGGTTCCCCACCCCTGCCTTACGGCGTATCAGATGCATATGTCCCCCACTGCTTGCTGTGGTTCCTTCCTCCGTCCCTTTCATTACTATAGGACTTAACAGTGATGTAGGGGTCTGAGGACGAAACCACAGCATGCAGTGGGGGACATATGCATCTGCAGCAGGGAAGGAGGGTCCACAGGCTTCTGACACCCTCAAAAGTGTACAATGCAGTGGTTCCATTGCAGGGGACCTCCATTTGATTTTTTAAATGGTATCTATGGTAAAAAACGGAAACAAATGTATTTCTATATTGAATTTCCATACATTTTATCCCACTTCTAATAACCATATCCATCTAGAAGTTTGTAAACTTACTTATTGAAGATGTCCATAGGATGTACTTCCTCAATGCACTGACACAATTTCACTTGGGCCTGTAAATATGCAATTCCTTGTGTCGCCACTCTAACTAAGCCTGCCATCTGAAATACAAATCAGCGTCTGAGGTTTCCACAATGTAACATTATCATTGCTTGCAGGAAGCAGTGCATGATGGGATATGCAGTCTTGAGAAATCAAGATTGTATCACATCAAGCAGCAGGGAAAGAGACACAAAGCACACTGGGAATCCAGGAAGTTGGTGATGATACAATGCATTTAAAAGAAAGTGATGAGTAGACAGAAGGCAGCACTCACTACATAAAAGGGATTTTTTTCAAGTAAGCTTTGATTACATTATCAAAAAAAGCTCTAGTATGTATTCCTATTACAGTGCTGATGTTATAACAGGATAGTAAATGCTGGGACTTTACAACTCCTTTAAGAGAATGACAGGGTCACTTTAATCATTCATGATCAGAGCTTACTAAAACCTAGATGCCAATTATCACCCTCAAACAGGAAGTGGGGTTTTTTTCTCCTACAGGAAATCAAGCATAAAAAGAATGGGAGTAAAAGATGTATTACAACTCAAGGTATAATGTATCTTGTGTTCCTGTTTAGCTTTAGATCCAAGCATGCATCCTCATTAAAAAAAAGAGAAGTTATTAGAGCAGATACCTTAAGATGTCACTGAGGTCACTGCTAAAGAATCAATGATCAGGAAATGATCAGTAATGAGCAAACGGGGCTGCAGGCAGTAGACTCCACTTAATAAATCTTTCTTGAGCAAAACAAATATTACTGAATTCACTTGAACTAAAAATTAAGGTTGTTTTTTTTTTTTTTCCTGAAATCAGTTTGAATTTTTAGCTAAAAAATACACCAAAGGATGCTGCAGTATTCCTGTTTATTAAAATAACTGCCATCTTTTTTACACTGTTATTAAAATATTATAGTCATTGCTGACTCCTTCTTGTGAAAATGCCAGCTGTCTGGCTCTCATGCTAATTTATCTGGCTTCAGGAGTTTGGGTCACTGAAGTGGAACACCTATACAAATAAGGGATTTGTGTTCCAGTTTGGATAGTCATCTGGTTTTAACAGCCTGGTTTTAACAGCAGCTCTCTTTATTTCTCTCATGACAGGTTCACTTTAAAAGTTACATTATTTTAGCTCAGTAACACAGTTTATTTCGCAACTGTATGGGCATACATTCAGAAGAATCATCCAGGTTTAATTGCTTTATTGTCACAAAATCTGACAAGATACTTCTGAATGAAGAGATTCTGGTGCAGAGACTCCAATGACGTTGGAGTGTTAGTGTCAGGGTTATAGGGAAGGTTAGCATTAGGGTTATGTTACAGGGAGCATTAGTCCAAGAGTTACAGGAAGTGTTAGCTTTGCAGTAAGGTTCAGTGTGATGGTTACCATAAGAATTACATGGAGGTTTAGTGTCGGGGTTACAGTGAGGTTTAGTGATAGGGTTAAGGGTTAGTTTTAGTGTTAAAGGGAAGGTTAGTGTCAGGAACCAGATCTGAACCCAGGGCCTCTGCTGTAGCTGGCAGTGGTTCTACTTGCTGAGTCACCTTAGAACCTTGGATAGCTTCTTGCCTGATCTCCTGTGTAATCCTCAATTAATCCTAGTGTCTGCTGAACTCTGAACTCCTTGCTCCTCCCTTGAACTTCCTATATAAGCCATGCCTCTACACTTCCTGTTTGCCAGATTATTGTGCTCCTGCCAATATCTTGCTTCCTGCTTCTTCTGTGATACAATCCGCTCATACTGCTAGCCGTGTACCTTTGGCTGCTGATTCACCGACTACTCTCATCGTCTTCTGCTTCATACCTGATACCTTTGGCTACTGACCTTGACTTGTTTGCTGACTACGCTTCTGCCTGCTCCTATACTACTACCATCTGCTTGTGTACCAAACCCGGGCTGTTATACCACAAATTTGCCTGCTGTTTCAGCTACTGGACTCTGAGCCTGATCCCAGAACATGACAGTTAGTGTTAAGGTTACAGGAAGGTTCAGTGATAGGGTGAGGTTCAGTGATAGGGTGAGGTTTAGTGTTAGGGTTATTGGGGGGGGTTAATAATTAGGCTATGTGGAGGGTCACTGTAAGTGCTGCAGGAAGAGTTAGGGTTACATAGAGGCTTATTGTTACAGTGAGGTCTCATGATAGGCTTAGGTTGGGAGGGTTGGTGTAAGTGTTACAGGGAATGTCACTGTAAGGGTTACATGGAAGGTTTGTGTTAGGACTACAGAGTGGTCTATTGCTACAGAGAGGGTTAGTGCTAGGGTTACAGGAGGGTTAGTGTTAGTTTTATGGCTATAGGGCTGTTTACTGCAAAGACCCCCTAGGGTAGGGTAATGCTGAGATCTCTGCTCTGAAAAACTCCTGCACTATTCTTCTGGCACTGAAAGCTAATAAACTGAACTCCTTCTGTGTCACATCTACTACTAAACAGGAAGAATTTGTTTGCTCATTATAAGGAATAATGTATCTGGCAATGTTCCTAGCAGTAGAAGATCACAGGGTATATTAGAAGTTCTAACTTTAGACTTGACAGGTTTTTTAAATCATACTTTAAACCTTATATATCCTTTAACCTTAACAATCATTAGCGTGTCAGTTGTCATTTTTGCAGAGCTTCTGTATGTTTCTATATACCCTTCTATCAGCTAGCGGCTGACGCATTGGCTTAAATAGAAACTATATACTCCTTAATGCTTTATGATTTTGGGGTTTGATAGCCTAGCCAATCAGTGGGCCTGGGGAACCTACTGATGCATACTGGAAGAGCTGACAAATATCTGAGACACTTCCAGTTCTATTAATTTTTGGAGGTGTATTCAGGCTTGAGCGTTTTTGTTTTAGCCAATTGAAAGCTAGGCACCAAGAGAAGGCGACTGTTATTTAGCCTTGATAAATGTTTTTCAAGCACTTCTATTGAGGTCTGTGGGGCCAAAAACACCCTATTCTACTTCAGAATAGTGCATTTATCTTTTTGAGCTACAGGCATCTGAATTGTGAACGGGCACAATTCAAAAGCAGGGGATTTTGGTTGTTGAATGTTTTGGAGCTTTGAGTTTCATGCTATAAAACAGTCAGCTGGGAATCAGGGCTAAGGCCTAGAGGAAGCAAAGCTGCAACTGTTCCCCACATATGGACATGTGATAAGCAATAGTTGAGGGGAAGTTATACACAGAGAACCTTTCCATGCTGTCCTGCGTTAGAAGTAATTATTGAGATACTACTTGACTCAATTGCCATGGGGCCAGAGCTCAGAAGGTGTCCAGCCAGCGTAGTCTGTGATTTTGAAAGTAACCGAGAAACACTTTGAGAAACGTCTAGAAATGATTTTGGGCTAACCTAATTTTTGGGAGCCAGTGTAGTTTGGGATATCCAGTTCAGATCTCACCCTCCTTCTCATATTGCCATGTGCAATAAACTTTTTTTTTTTATTAAAGCATCTAGCACACATTCACTTCTCTACATCCAGAGAAAAAGACCTCACTTATAATGTATGTTTTACAGGACTTTAATGTGGTAAGTGGACTTAGTACATTCTCAGTGTAGCTTTTGATGAGCTGAGGATCAATATTTTGCCACCTCTAATGCATTTTCATACACAGTACTGTGTATGTGTGTATATATATGTGTGTGTATGCTAGAACTCGTAATTTGCATACTCGTCCCAGTGACTTAAAAAGTACTGAAGCAGCACATGGAGCCAATCAGTTGTACTGCAGAAGGAGTGAGCTAAGTGACACAGAAGTAAACTCATCTGTCTGCTGCTTCTCTTTTCACTATCTAGTCGCAGGGAGGAGACATGCAAATTAAAGTAAAATTGCTGCAGAGAAGGATTAGGTACCCCTGCCAAGTAATGCTGTCTGGCACAGCTATCTCAAGAACCTATTGACAGAAATACAAATTTTTTGGCAAATAAAACAGTTTTTATAAATGCATTGTATCTGTCTATTCAGCTTTTTGCCTGGAGTTCAGCTCTCATCCATACAGTACTTATACCCCTACCTCTACCAGTTTTCATCCCTACCACCATACATGCTCAACAGGGACAATTATAGGTAAAGGTTACTAAGTAAGGTGGAAAGGCAGCTGAGTATTTCAAATACTGCATTTTGTATTTGGATGAGCAGGTAAAAACATATGCTAAAGATCTGTATCAGATTTTAGGTTATATCATAAGAGTTTCAAAGTATTCATCAAACTAGGGACCACAGACTTTATGATCTATGCCAAAAGTAGGCACTCCTAAATTCAACATTATTAGTTAGAAGTACTGGAGTTTTCCTTCACAAAAATGATATTGAAAAGGATAACAGGACAGTACATAGAGATATGGAGCAACAATATCACATAGAAGGGCATCCATAGGTAGGTGTTTGTGAACATCAAAGTCACACATTCACACCCCCCCCCCATGCTGTTTTAAGGACTTACCTTATGTGATGCCTCTTGATCCGATCATTTTCTTCCATCCACTTGTAGTCAGCAATCTTCCAGCGCTGGTGCCAGTCTCTGATCGAGCGCAGACTCCTGTTTCTTCCTGTCCCATGGTGTCTGCCCAACGTGCACGCTCCCAACTGTGTGCATTCAGCTCCACTGTGTCTCTCCTCTTCTCCCTGCCAAACATCTCTAACGAATGCGCCCGCCCCATCTCAAGCGGCTGTGCAGGATGAAGCTTCAGATCTTCAGAGGGGAGCGAGTGGCGGAGACACATGTAAGTCTTTACCTTTTTTTTTTTTTTTTCAGTGTTTTTGCAAAAAAAAAACCAGAGAGTTTAATTCTTCTTTAACATATGGCGCAACCCTAGATGCAATCTTTTTGTACAGTATAGAGTGGAAATACTAACAGGAACAACTAAGCTCAAGGTAGTCATAACAAACAGGAAAAGGTCCTGCCTCATAAAATTAAGGGTATTGGAAAATACTCAAGCTCAAACCAGAATATAACAGTTGGATTATAGGAGAAGGAAAGAAAAGAGAAGAGGAAAGTGGGGGGATTGGGCTCTTGGGAGCGAAACATAATGGGTAGTACTGTGGCATAGTGGTTAGCGCTTCTGCCTTGTAGCACTGAGCACCCCTGGTTTGAATCCCAGCCAGGTCACTATCTACAAGGAGTTTGCATGTTCTCCCTGTGCTTGTGTGGGTTTCCTCACATGCTCCAAAGACATGCTGGACGGTTAATTAGCTCCTGTCTAAATTGGCCCTGTATGTGAGATGGGGACCTTAGATTGTGAGCTTTTTGAGGGCAGGAACTGATGTGAATGTGCATAATGTAAAGCGCTGAGTAAATTGTCACCGCTATATCAATACTTATAATAATAATAAAAAGGTCCAAGGAGAGCAATCCATGCCATAATTGAATGGTCAATAGAGTATCAATAAACCAAGAAGGTTGGGAATATGCTATTCATGGTTGCCAGGTAAAGAGAAACGTAGCGTGTGTATTGGCCAATATTGCTGTCAACTTTTCATTAACCATAATATAATTTGCTCTATTTTTAACAGCTAAGAAACTTAGTGTAGGTGATTTCCAAAAAATACTAGAGTTTGAGGGCTTGTTCACACCGAATCGCAATCGCTCACAAAATTTCCCACTGTGTTCTGGGGCAGGAGGGGGCATGGCGGTGCTTCCACGCCACCCTGTGACAATGACCTGTGACAATGACCTGTGACAATGAGACTCACAGGTCGGCTCAATAGATCAGGAGGTGAGCGAACACATACCGGCGTTCGCTCACCTCTCGACCTTGTCACGGCTCTCTGCCGTGACAGGGGAGGGGCTGGATTCCCCCCTCCCCGCTCCGATCCGCCAGCGCTGACTGGCGGAACGGACGGGGGAGGGGGCAGATACAGCTGGCTCTGCCTCTATATATAGCCTAGGTATACTGAGCCTAGGGTGACGGGAGGACGCTAGTTTGTGTCCTCCCGTTACCCTAAGGAGAACTATGGGGAAAAGCCTTAACCCCATAGTTCTCCTTTAAACAACAATGCAGATTTTACTAGAGGCTCCCCTATATGTATTTAAACTGTGTATTTAGCAGTTTGCCTGGAGATCATCCTTAACCTCATTTTAAAGCCGCATCTTCAGAATATGGATGCGTCCTTGGAAGAAAAACTTCACCTAGATGACAACAGCAGCAAAATAAAAATAGGTAGGCTCAGTTTCTTAAAACACTTTCCAATTTAAAATTTGGAAGTCAAAGTCATCGAAAAGTTGCAAAGTCACCGTCAGGAAAACTCTCAATGATGGATTTTCTCAACGCCATTTTCAGTCCATCGCTGAGATGTGTGGAAGGAGGAAATTCATTTAGTAGTGATGGGTGAGAACAACAAGGTGAGGTGAGGAATATCATTTTCTAAAAAAATACATGCTTTTAAATGGTGTTTGTTCAGAATGACAGGACGAGGACATCCGACAAAGTGAAGTAGAGGTTACTGAAAAAAAGGAAATAAAAAGCATCAAGTCGATAGCTTTAACCAGCTGCTGTATAAGAGATGTGGGACACGTTGATGCAATGAGGTACCTCATGCCAATCTTTACATCTTGATCAAGGAGAATCTTAGAACCTATAAACAATTGTGTTGCATTGTTAGCAGGAATCAGGCAGCTATTAAAGAAGGGGCTGTGGACATAGCTCACAAAACATATTTATTGTTTGAATTTTTATAGTACCAACGTTGTACTTTACAAGGTACATAGAACTGCTTGCTGGAAGTACTTAAAATCTAATATTCATACCAAATTCATACACAAAGTTAACCATGCATGTTACAATCTAACTGTACAATCTCCTTTAACATTAACAACAAACTATATAGGCATGGGTCTGTTTGAGTTTGTACTAATCAAATATATTTAGGACCCACTTACATCTGTGTGGTGTGTTGATGCATGGTGTAAACGCACATTATATTGGGCATTAACATGCATTGTGTTAAGGCAGCCCAGAGCCCAGCATGTCCAAAACCAGGCCCTTTCCTATAAGGCCATAAACTACAATGCACTACCATTTGTTGAGGTGAGCTACAATGCACGTGCATTGGGGTGCCATTCAAAATAAATGATAGTGCATGACACAAATGCATATTACCATGCCTTGCGGAAAACTACAAATTGCTTTTTCTCCACTTGCTGACCTGCAATAAGCAATGGTGACATAGCTTGGGCCTCACAGGATTAAGGTCAGGGCTCTGCACATCCAACTGAGTTTCTTCGCCCCAAACTCGTCAAACTAATATCTTTATGGAAATGGATTTGAAACAGTGGTATAGTCATATTAGAACAGATGAGAGCCTTTCCTAAAATGTTCACACAAGGGTGGAAGCGCACAATTGTGTAAAATGTGTATGCTGTGGTATTATTAGTACCCTTCACTGGAAACCGCTGAACTCAATCATTTGAAGGCAAATCATACTTTTGTCCATATATTGTAGGTGTGATGGTCATATAGAGTACTCACACTGCTTCCATTAAAAACATATATGTAGCGATTTTTCAATGAATGCATTACACATTCATTGGTGTTTTATCCATGAGTCTGGAGTTCAGCTTTAAATAGGACCAATATGTACAAAAAAATATGTGTTCTGTCATCTGAATACTGTTGTATTACTTGCAGTGCGCATCAAAATGTCCTACATAATTCATGTCACAGTTGCCTGCACCCATTCTCCAATACGGCGCCTTTCCCAGGTGTCCCTGCTCTCTCAGCCCTGCAGTGAAAGTGTATCTGTCTTCCCTGGGCTGATAGATTGCACATTGTGGATTCTCTCTGAGGAACTTGTTAAATACCATGCTTTCTTTATGCCTCACTTTTCCCTGTTTGGCTTTTCTATGCCAGAAGAGATCTGAGGTTAAGACGTCACACACAAACGCTCAAGTTCAGCAACATTTACCTATTACTTGAGCAGGCCATTAGTCTGTGTCCCTTGGTCTTTCAGTTTCCATGTTTTTCTCGCTGCCTGTGTCTATTGGTGCTGGACTAGTAGGATTTATATTTTGCAGAACAGATCTCTGGGGTCTGCTTTGTACACATGCTTTGACTCCTGCTGGAGTGTATATAGAAGTCCTCTTATATTGCACCTGCCTTCTTGCAGATAAAGTGCTTGATAGGAGGTGGGTAGGTAAAAAGCTGTATTTGCACTGTGCAATCTATCAGTAAAGAAATTTATTTTTGGTAGAGTGATATCATGCTGTGCCTACTTGTACTACTGCAAGAAGAGACACTGTTGTGGCACTAAAATTGTTTTAGTAGTATAAAGATTTGTAAAGCAGATGTATAAGACCCCATTCACACTGAGAGTATTGCAAATCGCACGTTTGTCACGCGATTGTCATTTTGCGCGATATCACGCGTTTTTCTAGGCCATATTGCGCAAATGTTTGCGTTGGGCTGAGTACAATCGCGCAACATCCGCGCCAAAAAAGGGTCCTGCACTAGCGACGCGCGACAGCGATGAGCACAGCTCCATTGACATGCATTGGAGAGCGATAAATCGCTCAGTGTGAATGGGGCCTAATACTTACCATCAGCTTTTTAGCAGAGCTAGAGGCGGCTCTAGAATCTTCAGCATCCAAAACTTCTGGGTGTGACTGATGCTGTTGGTCTGGGTCCTGTAGCCAACCTCTGCCTACTACATTTCTGATTGTCGGTTTAGTTGCTGCCCCAGATCAACCTGATTACTTTCTTAATTGCCACCTGTCTATGACCCCTAACTGAACCTGACCATACTTCTGCCTTGCCCATTGGTGACTTGTGCTTAGAACTGACCATTCTCTTGTTGCTCCCTGGTCTACCTTTTCCTCATCGTAGCCTCGTGGTGCCTTACTAATTCCCTGGTAGGGCAATCCTGGCCTAGTACCAGCATGCCGCAAATGGTACCAGCATGCCATCTACATCATCAGAAGCTCAGGGCTAAGCGTTTGCACCTCAGGTGTGCCTGCCTCACCACCAGGGGGTGTTGCCATAACAATGGGACTCATAAAAACTCACCTCTCCAACCCGCTATCTCACTGTCAGCATTGGCAACTGGCTTTTTGCCCATATGAAAACTTAGGTGCTGATTCTCTAAACTCCAATATAAATGCTTTTTGGTAGCTGGCCACTAAGGTTCTACTGTTAACGGTGAATCTAAACCCAAAAATGAAAATGTAACATATTGTAGCATACCATTTCTTAGATGGGATTGTGGCCTTTGCTTTTTTTCCAGGTTATTTCCTTTATTTTTACCTGATGATCCTGCCAGTAACACACTATCTGTCCTAGGTTAACAACCTGACTGGGCAGTATACAGTAGAAGGAGCTTCCTTTGTGCTTGGGAGGAGCTCCTTCCAGGTTCGGAGGAACTCAGATTTGGACCAGGTTTGCTTCCTACACTACCCAGGAGGTACCAGGTTTCCAGTCTGGACCTGGTGCAATAAGAAGGTCATGTGAGTTCCTTAGAGCATCCTAACTCAAAAACAACAAACAATGCCCATCTCCATCCTCCTTCTTCCCAGTACTCCCACCCATTTCCCTAAAGCTCTTTACACATGGGTTTTCTTCAGGTGTCTTCCGGGTTGGTTCTGTGATGTCATGGATCTTTTAGGCTCCATTTACACATCTGAATGGGGACGATTGTATGAGTCTTACAAATTCCTCCGGGTGGGAGACTCTGTACCATACAATGACAGCTGCAACCACCCGCAGCTATGAGCAGACTGGATGCACCTAGATGCAAACAGTCTGATGGGTGTATTTCAGACCAGAATATTGCCACTACTCTTGTTGGAGAAGAGGACTTTTTCTGGGGGACTGAAGGTGAGTATTTCAGCAAAAGCCACTTTTTTAAGTGCTGGGCAATTTATTTTTATGTTTAATTAATAGCTGGAGTTCTGTTTTAAAATGTTTTCATGCAGTCATACCAGATACAGACTGCAGATCCCAATTGTCTATCTCTGAAAAAACCACACGCCCCTCTGGCAGCTCTGTAAGAAAAATGCGCAGCTATCTGTACTACACAGATTGTGATTTATCCATTGCTACAGAATGCATCATTGCGCCAGGATCCCTCGAGCTGGGACCAGCTAAAGTCCTCAAACAATGACCAGTCAGCAAACAGTTTTCTGTCTTTCTTGTTTTTCCAGATCTGTTAAAAATAAAATGGTTGAAAGAGTTGCAATGTTCCCTTAAGTAATTAAATTAAAATGTTCGGTGTGGTGTAGCGGATTACTTTACATTTTGCTCATTGTGCAGCGTGTGCCAGAATACACAAGGGAAACATTACAAAACAGCAAGGAAGCATCCTTTTTTTTCATTAAATGTATCATCTTGGCAGCACTCATTGGTACATGTTTCATTGAAAGTAAAGAAGTAAAAGTGTAGACTAGTTTACTTTAGTCCTTTACAGGTGCCATGGTAAGTGACCGTCACCTGATCCTGGCAAATTTGGCAAAGAGTGGCGGGTCTGGGGGCTTCCACAGACCTCAGCGGACACCTATTGTAGATTGTGGGACCTGTATATAAAATATCACTTTTGTTTGCCTGGTGTCCGGTCCGGACAGGTTGCCAAACGTTGCCTCGCATGGTGATATGAGCTGCGAGAATGAATAAAAGGATCTCGTTTTGAAGAAAACTTGGAGTGCTGGTGATAATTTTTTATGTTTTGCAAGTATTTGGCAGTGCCAGCCGCGGCCACTTCAGCACCCCCCACATAATATGGGGCTTCTCGGTCAGGAGTGCAGTGGGACTCTCTATTTGACAGTATATAAAGGGTGCTGCTTTTTTTGCAGATGTTTGCTGCTTTTATCTAAATATTCACCAGTCTACATTTAACAGATTTTTAGTTTATTCAGTTTTATTATCCATTATGTAAATGTTTTTTCTTGCTATTAGAGAAGGCCTGTATTGTAATGTGAAATTAAGATTTACCACATTAATAAAGGAAGGAATTGTATTTACACTATATCAGGCATTGACTGAAAACATCCCCCAAATATTTCCACTATGGGACATAAAATAATCGCTTGTTATTAGAAATGCAACTGGAAAAGCAGAAATGAGAATGTAATAATAAAGCATATCTAAACCCAAAAACAAAAATGTTATATATTGAAGCTTACCAGACCTGTGGTGG